>NC_084609.1:21781983-22085316 GCF_033807715.1 Cololabis saira | reverse complement strand
TGTGACGGTAGATGGGTAACGGTTATGACATAATACCAGTCTTGTCAGCAATGAAGACATCAGGTTCTCTAACAGCAGAGTTTTTGAAGAGGTTTAAACGCTACGCTGCTGAAACAGCTTCATCACTTTGATAGCCTGCTGTGTCAGAAGTCAAAAGACAACATTAAAATGATTTTAATCTGTGTGAGAATGCTTGGATGGCATCACAGCTGGATGTGGAATATGATGGACAGATGGATGACAGATGGGCGGTATTAGTGGACTTTGGTCACTCAGGTCAAGCCTTTTGTATTAAGCTTTCTCTGAATTCTGAACTTGAGAAATGTTGAGGTCCCTGCGACCGTCCAACACCTTATTCAGTCACCAAGTTCAGTACAATGACACGGCCACCAGGAGCATGTCTCTGATGTGGAAATTTGCCAGCTGTGAATTCATGACACCCAAGGATACCCGTCTGCACAGCCTGGAGAGTGAAATAATTAATGGGAATGACGACCAAAACAGTTGGAGCAACGGCCTTTATCATGCCGAGCATTCCCACGGCTTTGATGCTGACAGAGATAATGCTTGAGGGGAAAAGCGTCAGCCTCTGTATTTCAGTGGTCGGTTGGTTGTTTTGTTTGTGGTTGATTTACAGTTCTGAATAAACAGAAGTGACATCAGCAGGTCTGACATTTAAGAACACCAGGTTAAACATTTGTAAGTGAGGACACCTCTGTAGACCATTACTTCATCTTATACCGTCAGTTGTATATGTTACTGATTGTGTCTTGAGTTTTAGAAAAGTCAGATCCAACCTGGAAATGGAAAACAAAAGACAGAATGTATTAGCAGACTAATGTGTGTGCCGCACTTGTGCAGGTGTGTATGGGTTCAAAAAGACAAAAACACAAACTCATGTTGAGGGCTAAGTCTGCCAGCCAGGGGTGGGAGACGCAGCACCCAGGTGTAATACAGGACTGTCTCAGAAAATTAGAATGTTGTTATTTTCTGTAATGCAATTACAAAAACAAAAATGTCATACATTCTGGATTCATTACAAATCAACTGAAATATTGCAAGCCTTTTATTATTTTAATATTGCTGATCATGGCTTACAGCGTAAGAAAACTCAAATATCCTATCTAAAAAAATTTGAATATTCTGGGAATCTTAATCTTAAACTGTAAACCATAATCAGCAATATTAAAATAATAAAAGCCTTGCAATATTTCAGTTGATTTGTAATAAATCCAGAATGTATGACATTTTTTTTTTTTTTTTTAAATTGCATTACAGAAAATAAAGAACTTTATCACAATATTCTAATTTTCTGAGACAGTCCTGTATGTCATCTGATGAGTGCAGTCTCAGGTGTATTACACTAAGATCTAAGAAAGCCTCAGCTCTACCCAAAAATTCCTGGAAGAGAAGAAACACAAAGGCTAACCCCTTAAGTCATCGCACTCCCTCATAAGAAGAGTAAAAACTTGTCAATTACAAATCACGCCTCACTTTTTTTAGTTTCATAGATGAGATATTCTTGACGCACCTTTACTCAGTACACCCCGACCTCAGAAATCTTGGCACCTCGGAGTAATTTAAGTAAAGGAGAAATGGAGGCCAACAAGAGCAGTAACTCTTGTTACTCATTAGATCACAGGTGTCTGGGACGGAGCGCTGCTCTTTAACCCGTTCTGACCTGATGTCTGGAACGATGCACAGGTCACGTCAACCTAAACAGTTACTCTTTCTTTTTTTTTGTCTAGGATTTGGTTTCCAATTTCCAATAAATTCTAACCTTTGAACGTCTTTTTATTTAATGTTCCTAGATTCTTCAGAAGCAGAGAACTAAGATGTCAGTGGGCAGCTGTGACTTGTGCAGGAAACCCTCAGGCTTCTTTTTTTTTTAACACCTGATCTGTCATGTATTGTACAAGCTGCAGCTTTCAGGTTGATTTCAGATCCATGGGAACTCTGTGAACTGTTTTCTTCCCCCAGCCATTGGCCCCCTCTCATCTCACATAATTCCCTCATGAGAGTGACGCTCTCTGATCTGAGGGATCCGATATGATCCGAGTGATCTGTGATGGTTCTCACAGCACGCAGGCCGCCGGTCGTTCTGTTCTACTCCGGCAAACATTCATAAGCTATTTTTAAGCCGGACTTAGTTTACAAAGCAAAGGCCAGACAGTCGCATTGGAAGTTTGCATGAGGTTGAAAAGTGTTTAATTGTGAAGCCTCTTGTTTTTGGTGCAAGCGTAACACCTTTTCTCCCCCATTGTGATAAATGATGCTGGTTGTGTTGGGTATCGCTGTGCAAGCATCAGTACGTCCACTGATCTCATCTCACACACGCCTTCCTGTCAGTCTGGATTGAAGATTTGCAACTGAGATTTGTTTCGACACCTCAAGCATCTTTTTTCATTCTTTCCTTTGATATTACAGCACTGTTTGTACTTGAACTTTGATATTAATTGGAAAGCTGATAATGCAACAGAGGATTCTTTTCCTATAAGATGCTTCTAAATGTTTGAGCCACTAGCACCTGTATGGTCATTTAGGGGTGGTTTTAGGGCTGGGCGATATGGACCAAAAGTCATATCTCGATATTTTCTAGCTGAATGGCGATACTCGATATATATCGATATTTTTTCTGTGCCTTAATTGGGGTTTCCCCCAAAGCATTATAGCATAGCATCTCTGTTAGCTTCATTTTTTTCTGAGGCAAACCCTTAAAAAAACAGTCAGTTTTAATACAAAGCCTCGTGCCAAATGTCACACAGGTACCTTTATTAACAGAGGTCTGCACAATATCAAAATGTATAAAACAAATGAAATAAAAATAAACTGCCTGCATATATAGAATAAAAATGCTTCTTGAATAAAATAAAACAAATATCCCTTTCCTGCATAACAATTAAATTAAAATACACTGTGCAATTAATACAATGTAGACAGTAACAGGCAGACTTTTCCACTGAGGTTGACAGTTGTGCAAATAACAAAACATTTGTGCAAATCTCAAATAAAACATTCAAGTCAATTTGTCACAAAATAAGCTATATCAAAATCATTTAAAAAAAAAAAAATGTAAAAAAAAAAATATATATATATTTTTTTTAAATCGATATAAATTATATTTTCTCGTACCATATCGTGTTTGAAAATATATCGATATATATTAAAATCTCGATATATCGCCCAGCCCTAGGTGGTTTTAACATTACTGTCATTAACTTCCTTTCTCTGGGACATAATGTCTTGAGAAGACGGGCGACTGTCTTCAGTATAGTCCTCTTGTAAATATCTGCCTTCCTAAAGATGTGTAATGGACTTGTTTGGAAATGGCTTGAAAAGCTCTTTAAGATTGTGTCGAAAAGAAGTGCTGATCCTTGCTGAGGAGAAGTTAATCAAGTGTACTTGATTAACTGCACTCAGCTGCTACGCACGCTCTCAAGTCATCAGGAAACATTTAGGGTGAACTTAGATTTTCACTTCTAAATGTTGGCTTAGTTTTGTTAAACGATGACAATGAGTGATGTGTAATGTCTTTTTCATCTGAGGATGTATTTACATTTTAAAGACCTGCAGTTTGTATATCCTGATACACAAAACTTGAAGACAAGGAAAACAAAAAAGAAGTGTTTTCTCTCTTTTTCATCCAACCAAGAGAAAAGGTCCAAGAATCCTGGAATTTTGTCATCATTGTTGTATTTTGTCATTTGCACATTTTCCACAAAAAGATTTAAAAAGTAACAATACTTTTTATTCATAGGCATCTTTCATGACATTCAAGGTCACCGTACAGATAAAAGAAAAATGCATAATAAAAACAATAAAATGCAGATACTACAGTATAAAGATAATAAATAAAAACAATAGATAATAAGATGGACAATACAGTGATAAGTGGACAAGTATGCATAATGATCATAGTATTAACTGTAAATACCATGTAAGAGTAAATACAATATTTTCCTTTTTGATATAAGATTATTTTTGTATTAAGTTGAGTTTGTATTTTTTTATGACTTTATAATGAATATAATATTCCCACTTCATGATTTTTTTGTTTTAGTAGCTTCTGTACCACTGAAACTTTTCCTTATGGATTGAAAAAGTATATTTTTGAGTTTAACTAAATGGCTTCATTTGTAAATATCACCATTATAATGAACATTGTTTTATAATTATTAATAGAAACAGAGATGAGTGAAACTTACCCCTCACCTGTTCCAGTGACCAATGGCAGCTATTGTCTTAGTTGTTGTACAATCTCAGGTGCTGTCTGTAGATCTTTTATTAAAAAAGAACCATCTACCAAAACACTACCTGAAACATGGACTGCTGGTGCTTCAAAAAGAAGTCGCAGAGCTCTACGGGTGCTGATGGGTTAATTTGGTAAGTAGGTGAACAGTCAAGGTTTGCTGCAGTCGCTCAGCTGGAGCCTATAGACAGATAGACGACTTTATTGATCCCTGTGGGAGGCTCCCTTTGGGTTATTTCTGCTGTAAATGGACATTTTAAGATGGGCGGTCAATGGAGATTTAGTCGTTTTCAGAGCCAGCCTCTAACAGTCATCTAATGAACTGCAGTTTTTCCTGCATCAGCGGTGGTTTCAGCTCTGAAAACTGGATGTTGCCCCATTTGCATAACTGACAGTTTTTGCTAACAAACTTATGTTTTTAACATCCATTTCTCTACACAGTCTCCCTTGTTTTCATTCGTCGTGACTCAAAGGAGCTTGTATTTGCTCTCCCCAGCCATTTAAAACTTGTAACATAATGTAAGAATCTGCTTTTCAGACTTGGATCAACATTTGTCGTAGTATTTAAGTCTTTTTTTCATCTCTATACATTGATGGAAAAAGTGCAAAGTCAGTCATTGCTAAAGGCTTGACCTGTAAATTCTATATTTGTTTTTCTTACAGACTGAAAAAAATACTTTAATGGACAGTGACAATTCTGTCATGTTTTTTTTTTTTTGAAAACGCTCAGGCTTTAAGAGGTTTTATGGGCTTAGGTTTTGGAGTGTTTTTTTGAATTGCGTTAACAGGACTCATCTCCCATCTCTCCCCGTTTTTAGTTTTTCAAAATAAACAGCATTTATTTAACATTTCTCTCATATTTGGGCCACGGCAAAAGGATTGTTTTCTGTGCGTCACCAGTGTTGTCTCACCCTCCCTCTTCTCAGACCAACTGAGCCCTCGGGTAGGCAGGAAAGAAAAACCTGTACTTTTCAAAATAATAGATCCAGCTCTGCTGGAAAAGTAGCAGAAGGTCTTGATCTGAAGGAATGTGTCAAAGTACAGTTTCACTACTCAAAAGACAGCTGCAATGGTAGCTGGTACCAGTGCATGTCCTTTTGCCGGGACGGATGTGTGGAATTTGTCATATTTCTCCCACGTACCTGCAGCACACGTGAACGTCTGTGCAGGGAGTGGGCCAGAAGCACAGGAAGTAAGCTTGATGGTACAAGACAGAGTACTGGTACTCCCATTTGTTTCTCTCACACGCACTGACACTTTTTGTTGTGGTGGTTGCCAGCTGCTTCTCCTTCCTGCTGTAAGCGGGTTAGTGGAGGTTTGGCAGGCGGCTTTATAATCAATGAAACTATGTTGTTTTGAATCCATGGTCTTGTGAAGTTAGATTACAGGGCGGTGAGAAGAGCACTTTTTATCCATTGGCAGAGAAACCAAAAACCACATTGTGTTTGTTTTTGCACAGAAATATTCACTTCGGATTGTGTCTACTAAGAATCGCTCATTTCCAGTAAGGGCTTTTATGTGGCATTGACCCTATTTGTTTTTGTGTGTGTTTGTTTGTGATATTCTGTGTACTTCTTTATAGCGGCATCGTACACGGACAGCTCAGACGATGAGACATCCCCTCGCGACAAACAACAGAAAAACTCCAAAGGCAATGGAGACTTCTGCATCAAGAACATCAAACAGGCCGACTTTGGACGCAGAGAGATTGAGATCGCTGAGCAGGGTAAAGCAACAGACCCTCATCACACACTTTATAAACTCAGATCTGATAAGTTATAATTTAAAACTGACATAAAACGAGTTGGGACGTGGATGTGTGTTTTATTATTTCACGATCGTGTAAAGATTGTGTGTTTGGTGCATTAAAAGAACCATCAGCTGGGTGAGACTACAGTATTGCAAGTGATTTAATTAATAGATTGCCAGGCAAGCCTTGAATAATAGAAAGCAACCTAGGAAGAGAGGAATTGTGGGTTTTTATCTATGCAGATGTGTGGGCCTTGTGCGGCCTCACCCACACTGCTGGGTGACCATATGTTTCCTGCCATTACAAGTCACTGAAACTCAAATTACTTCACAAAACAAATGCTGAACCCAGTTGAACCCTGCAGCCAACACACACACAGTTAAATCCATATCATCTGTAACTCCTTTAGACTGTTGAGTCGATGGATACAAGATGGGAATTCCTGAGCCGCGCAGCTGTATGTATATGCATTAGTAAGCACGTGCTTCTCTTGCAGAGATGCCAGCGCTGATGGCTCTGAGGAAGCGAGCCCAGGGGGAGAAACCCCTCGCTGGTGCCAAGGTGGTGGGCTGCACTCACATCACTGCCCAGACTGCTGTGAGTAACAACAAAAGACCCACTTCTGTCACTCCCAAAGCCAAATGTAATGCAAGTGCCTCTGAGAAAATACTCAAGACCCTCCGTGAATCGTCCTCAGGTGCTGATGGAGACTCTGTCAGCGCTGGGGGCTCAGTGCAGATGGGCAGCATGCAACATCTACTCCACTCAGAATGAGGTGGCAGCTGCTCTGGCAGAGGGAGGTGAGGCTCTGCAGTTCCTGCACGCGACACCTGATGCTCTCTATTTCACACTCCGCTGATCCTTCAGTCTTTCTGTCAACGGCGTGTCCGATGCTTCCCGTCTCTGCAGGTTTCAGTGTATTTGCATGGAAGGGCGAGTCGGAGGACGACTTCTGGTGGTGCATCGACCGTTGTGTCAACGTTGAAGGCTGGCAACCCAACATGGTAGCGCACAGTGGGGTCTTTTATTAGTGGCTCTCAACAAACGACAGTCTTTTTTTAGTAAATGTATGACATTAGTACATTTTGTTCCTGGGAATAAGGGTTCAGATGAGGGTTCACTAGTCATATCCAAATGCGTCATTTGACCATTTGAAACATCAAGAATGTTCTTCTACAGTATTTGTCACTTTTTCATTCCCCGTTTCTAAAATCCTCCCTTTCATCCCTATCTTGTTCCTCCTTTTCCTTGATTATTAGATCCTTGATGATGGTGGAGACCTGACTCACTGGATTTATAAAAAATATCCAAACATGTTCAAGAAGATCAAAGGCATTGTGGAGGAGAGTGTTACTGGAGTGCACAGGTAAGGGGGCATCTTAGTTAGATTGATATCATCATTACTGAGTTAAAACACACTATCTCATCTCTAATTTAGATCACATACACATGTACACAAAGCTCCACATTGACAGACTCCTGCTCACAGGAAATTTATTTAATATGGTAACATCGCCATCTAGTGGTGAAAGTGTCTCTCGTGCTGCTGCACTCAGTTACAACACTTCAACATGTGCTTGTAACCGTAACCGAGTTATAAAACAAATGTCCTCCTAAATTGAAAGCAGGGGTTAAGTGTAACCCCGTTATTTCAGATCTGTAAATGAGGAATTTATTCAGTTTCTGCATTAAATGGCCATAAAATGTGATTTGATCTTCAACTGAATCACAATAATAGTCATAGTGCTTAAACTGTCTTTATGCAAACAAAGTTCTTGTGTCTTTTATTGAACACCTTTTGAATTATTAACACTGCTTGACACATAAACGTTCTACTTCTTTAAAAGAAATTGGTACCTGTACATTTCACACCAGGAATCTAGTTAATGAAACAAGTTTGGAGGTGTGGTTGACGGATACTTTGACTGACAAGACATTCAAAACATTTCAAATGTGCGAATGTCCCCATTGTGGGACGAATAAAGTCTTGTCTTGTATGGATGAGTTTGTTCGACACTAACGCTGACTTTTTGCTGCCATGGATAATAAACTTCACTATAAAGTTCACTAGTTGCTACCTGCCAGTCTTTTGCAGAAGTTGGCAGATGTGAGTTCACACAGCATATAAGTTCTCTTGGAAATCCTCTGCATAAGTGGAAATATTTGAACGCACGTCAGGCGAATCTGAAAGACTGTGGAAGGAAGAATTTGGCAACCAGAGTAGAGGTTATGCAGGTTCTCAGACATTAATGGACAGACAGACGTAACACATGAGTGCACCGACGCAAATGGAAATGAGGTGTAGGACTGGAAATGGATCCTTTCCAGTAGGTTAATCTCTAATTCATCAGTTTAGAGTCTGTAAATCAGTATATTATTTTGGACACCAACTCGAAATGATTCCACACAAGCCCCCCTTTTTTTTTTTAGAGGTACATCTTTTTGGAAGAAAAAAACAACTTTCTTTTATGTTCTAGGTACGATTTTTTTAAATTTATTTTATACATAATTTAATAAATTCATTTCCACATATTTCTATAAGTTAATGACATAGTGATGAAAAGATGGCAACTTCTTTTGGCAAGTCAAGCTGTGTGTTAGATGTTTTTTATACACAGTACAAAAATACTTGAAGAATTTTACCGTTTAAGATTTATTTATGTATTTTTATGACACAATGTATGACAATGTATGAACACCTTAACAAAACATGATGGTCTTTCATTTAGAAAACAATCTTGGTCTTAAATTACGGTCTGTGCTTTTAAAAGTGACGACTCCAAATATAAGATGACCAAACTTTTTTCTGCTGTATTCAAAGGTGGGAAAAAAAAAAAAAAAATTATATTCAGGTCAATATGGTGATAGTTGTTGGTTGAAGCACATCGTGCGTTAATGTGACTTAGATGAAGATCGGATCTTATGGCATTTTATGGCAAATGAATCCAGAAAACCAGTACCGGTAATTCCAAGGTTTTCAGCATTTCCCTCGCCTCTGTATTCAAATGTATGACATCAACCGCTGACATTTATGTCTACACTGAATAACGTGTGTGTGTGTGTTTGTGTGTGTGTGTGTTTGTAGGTTGTACCAGCTGTCCAAAGCAGGGAAGCTGTGCGTTCCAGCCATGAATGTCAACGACTCGGTTACCAAGCAGAAGTTTGACAACCTCTACTGCTGCAGAGAATCCATCTTAGACGGGTATCAATCTCCCCCTCGTCATTTAGTTACGAGCTACAGACTGCATGTGTTGTTTCAATATTTAGAGCCGCAGGTTAATTACACCCACGTGCTGTCACGCTGTCAGGATGAATCATTCTTAGTCTGTCAGTAAAATGCTACCGTTCTGGTCCTCAGCTTGAAGAGGACCACTGACGTCATGTTTGGAGGCAAGCAGGTGGTGGTGTGTGGATACGGAGAGGTAAGACTGATGATGACTTACGCAGATGTTTATCAAAACCGGGCGTTACAGCCAACATGACCATGAAACATCGTACATTTATTTACACACACACACACACACACACACACACACACACACACACACACACACACACACACACACACACACACACACACACACACACACACACACAACATCCATCACAATCTTCAGTTTTTGTCTGCGATTTTAGTCCTCTGACCGAATCCGTCTCATGTCCTAATAAAGTTTGTTAGAGTAGAATGTCAAGAGGGCTGATGTCACCTGTTAAAACTAATATATATATATATATATATATATGAGAGAGAGAGAGACACACACGTTCTCATTCAAACAAAGTGTGTGTGGGGGAAGTGTGTCCAAACCTTTGGTGTGTGTGTGCGCATATATATATATATATATATATATATATATACATACTCTACACACAGGACTGTCTCAGAAAATTAGAATATTGTGATAAAGTCCTTTATTTTCTGTAGTGCAAAAAGGTCATACATTCTGGATTCATTACAAATCAACTGAAATATTGCAAGCCTTTTATTATTTTAATATTGCTGATTATGGTTTACAGTTTAAGGTTAAGATTCCCAGAATATTCAAATTTTTTGAGATAGGATATTTGAGTTTTCTTAAGCTGTAAGCCATATATTATATATATATATATATATATATATATATATATATATATATATACAATAATAAAATTCAACAACCAGCTAGTTTAAACATGGTACCAAGACTGTCACGAACAGGATATTTATGCACTTTGGAGTACCATTCTGTACCGTTTTAAACACGTATGGACCACAATGACATCTCCCACAATACATCTTGATTGTGTCACCTGCGTCATGAGGGCAGCATGTATAGTGATATTTATTTGTTTTTCTGTCCGTAGGTTGGAAAAGGCTGCTGCGCTGCTCTCAAAGCGATGGGCTCCATCGTCTACGTCACAGAGATCGACCCCATCTGCGCTCTGCAGGCCTGGTAATCTTTTAGACTTTTTCTTTGCGTAATAATTGGCTCTTGGTTAGTTTTACACGGTTTTCTTTCTTTCAAAACTTCTCTCAGCATGGACGGCTTCAGGCTGGTGAAGCTCAACGAAGTCATCAGACAAGTGGACATCGTCATCACCTGCACAGGTTTGGCTTTTGTGTTGAAACATAATCCACGAGTGAGGGAGCATGTACACGTGAGAGGACCTGGAGGGTGCGTGACAGGTTTCTGTCAGTTTATTCTGGGCGATCAGACAGCTACTCATTCATTTTAATCAGTTACTGATTAAGATCTCAGCCCTGCAGCGCAGGAAGTGAACGCTGAACTGGAGCAGTAAATGACATGTCCGTGCTTCATTATCCATGGCTGCTGGCAGGCGTGGAGCAGGGGCCTCGATCTGCAGCCAAACGGGAGAGATAATCAGAGGGTGCACGGCAGCGCTGCAGCGTTTTGTTAATAATGTTTCAAAGGAAGCAGGACGTGCAGAAGCTGTAATAAGGTCACGCACTGTTGGCTACACTAATAACAGCCTAGTCGTTTCACTATTTAGATGTAGTAAGGTGAGCAAGATTAAATGATCTTGTTGCAGGAAACAAATTGTATCCTGTTGCTGGAGAAAGGGAAGAATAGTTAATTCTTTACAAATCTTTTCACTTACAGTTTTTTCCAGACCTAATTAACTTTGCTCAGCTTTTGCGATAAGTAATTAAATTACCAACAGTTCAGTCCTGGTTTTCCTTCTTCAGGCCCCAGATTTCACGTACTGTGTTTTTTTCAAACAGTCGGCAACAAGTTAACTTCCTGTTTCTTAGATTTTCTCACCGCTCACACTTGTTTCTGTTTACTCCCCTCCCCCGTCATCAGGCAACAAGAACGTGGTGGTGAGAGAGCACCTGGACCGCATGAAGAACGGCTGCATCGTGTGCAACATGGGACACTCCAACACGGAGATCGATGTGGTCAGTCAGCGGCTTCCTCAAACTCTGAATGAACATGTTTTGTTTTTTCTCCTCGTCGTCATAACTGCACAAACGAGCGGCTTGATGAAAGATCAGAACGTTGTGGGTGTCCCATAACGGCTAAAACACAAGCAGGTTGATGAAAACTGAAAAGCCTGGCCTTGGGCAGTGAGTGTTCAGAGTGTTGTCATGGTTACAGACAGCTTATGGATGAGTGTGGTTGTAGTTAGAGACATGAAACATTTCCTGCAGAGGTCGGAACTAAATCTTTCTGACAGAAATCAGCCTTTTCATTTTGTGGGCAGTGCGGCCGCTTTAACTGTTCATATTTTACTCCTACTGAGAGGAACTTTAATACAAATGGCTCTAATGATTTAACCTTCATACGCCACCACAATGGATCTGAAACAGCTTTAATTTTCAAAGGTTTCATGAAAATATGACCCTAACCAACTTCATTTTAAACGGAGAACTTCTTTTTTTCAGCCACTCAAAAGTATTCAGAAAGATAGTTAATACTTGTATGATGTGTGCATGAAGTCTGGAGCTCATGGATGTCACCAAATTCTGAGTTTCCTCAACTGACAGTGTCCTCTCTAGAGACAACTTTGCTGGTGCTGCTTGTTTGTGAGTGTTTCTGTCTTTAGTTCAGTAACTGAAGGGCATTTCTATTGGATGAGCTCCGGCTACTCACTTGGCTCCTGAGCAATAATCACTTTTCTTTCCCATCAACAAGATGAATTGCTTCTGCAGTCGTTTAAAGTCATTATCTGCATTGTGAAGCTCTGTCAGTTTTGTAGCACTTGGCTGAATGTGAGAGAAGACTATAACTCTGTCTACAAGACCACAGAAACAGGAATAACAACACTCACGGCACAATCATCATCATTTGACGTCTGATAATATGATCGCCAAAAGGCTTTGCGTGTGTCTTACATGCAACGTGATCAGGCTTAGTATGTATGAAATGCACAGAGCTGCTGCATCATTGGCCTTCATTTCTTCGCGTTGTCCTCCTCCTACGTCTGCTTCAAGTCTGCCGCGCTTGTTCACTAATTGTTCTAACTAACCAGAAGAATGTGAACATGAAAGGGCGTGTAGCGCCGCCGAGCATAGTGGAGTCGAACGCACCTCACTCTTCTCACGCATCTGTACTCGGATTCCTTGGAAACTCCAGTTAAATCGTTTGCTCGATTCGGATGTGGATGTAACCATACTGGGTGATAATATTTCCTTCTGCAGAGTTTTCTTGACTTGTGTTGATGTGAACTTTATCCACTTATCTTCTGTGGTCTCCCAGTCCTTCAGATGTCGTGATGCCCGTCCTTTCTGTTTAAGGATGAACCAAACCCTTGATTTGGCCAGACCTAAAGTTTTTGATTTTCCTTACAAATATTGGTATCGCATTGTTTTTTTTTTTCCAGCTTTAAGCATTAAGATCTCCTTGGACTTCATATTTGTAGCTCCAGTCAAACAGCTGCCAAGAGCCAACTAAAACCTGCTATCACCTCCAGAGCTTTTATCTGCTTGATAAAAACCTGACTTCTTCTAAGTTAATGACTTGGTTTTATATAGCGCCCTTCAAGGCACCCAGAGCGCTTTGCAGAGATCATTATTCATTCATACACATTCTCAGCGGTGGTGGTAGCTACGTTTGTAGCCACAGCTGCCCTGGGGCAGACTGACAGAAGCGTGGCTGCCATATCGCGTAGTAGAAATTGTGTAGTTGTATCTAAACCTGAGTCTTTGTGTATTGTTGCTTTTATCAGACACTTCGAGTCGACCATTAAAGACAAAGACGAGGGCTGTTTTTCCTGACTCGAGAGTGCTGAGTCAGTTCAGTCCAAAAAGGCTTAACATGTTTGAGCCACGATGATGAGAAGAAGAAAAATATGCAAAAATCAGCTGAACATGAGTAATTGTTGATGTGCTGACCTTCCAGGCGAGCCTGCGGACTCCTGAACTAACCTGGGAGAGAGTTCGCTCTCAGGTGGACCACGTCATCTGGCCCGATGGGAAGAGGATAGTTCTGCTGGCAGAGGTACGCACAAGAACACCGACAAATGTACACGTGAATGGACGTCGGTGCGAGCGATGGTGAACTGTGACACATTTGAACCCTGCTAGAGAGAGCACCAACCCTTTTAAAATGAAATACAGTGGAGAAGATGGTCTTTTTAATTAAAAGTATTGACATTTAGTTAGGAAGTTGTTAAAAAAAAAAGATTTGTGGAGGACACACAGTCTCCACACACGATAAGAGGAGACCAAGTGTGTGTGAGAACAACCAGCAGTGACAGAATGAGAGCAGTTCAGCAGAGCCAGGCGACCTGGCAGACGGTCGATGGCGACGGCGTTTGATCTGCTGCAGGTTTCATCCCAATGTGAAGACCTGCTTCCTCGTTCCTGCCTGAAAAGAGCTGCACTGTAAAATATCCTGCTAGTTAACAATTTTTGTTTTTATTTGGTAGATGAGACTGTTTCAGTTCTCGTTTGTGTGTGTGTGTGTACAACACACACATCCGTCAAGGCCTCATTAGCAGTTTTCCATTTCCACTTTCATCATTCAGCAACAAAAAACAGCTTCCTCTGTTCTCTGAAAACGTTTCACTTTCAGGCTTCACACTCCATCCATGTGTTGACATGGACAATCAGACTTTGACGCTAATCCAATTAAAGCAGCACAAAAGACTTTCATGTTGAAATGGGAGTATCCCTTTCATTTGGAGGACTGTTGTATTATTTTTATTCCGTGCCGTCCAGCTCCATGTCCCATTCCTGGTGTTGGTTAACTAAACTAGCTCTGGACTCCCTGTCGTCTTATTGTGACAGTCACGTTGCACATCAAAAGCATTGATATTTGTGTTCATTAGAAAAAGCCTACTTCCCTTGGTCATGTGACATCTTACAGTGTTTCATGAGGCCAAATGGGAGGCACATGTCAGTTTAAAAGGTCCAAACAAGCCTTTATTAGCAGAAATAGCACTAAAATGTTACTTGAAATAAGGCAAGAACAAAAACACAACGGTACCGACGAATTTGTTCGTTTGTTTGAAGCCCCTGATGTAAGGTGTAGATCAGAGGCAAGGAAAAAACGAGTAAGATTTTAAAAACAAAGTTTGACATTGTTCCTTTCGATCTTCCAAATGCTTGAGGATCTTTGTTTTTTTTAATGTTTTTTGATTGTTTTCCTCCTTTGTCTCCAGGGTCGTCTGCTGAACCTCAGCTGTTCCACTGTGCCCACGTTTGTGCTCTCCATCACTGCCACAACCCAGGTACACCGCAGACATGCCTCACCTCTTCTCCACCTTCGTTTTGTATGTTACCCTTTTTACCAAAAAAATTATTTTAAAGAGAAGTTTCAGTATTCTTGTGTATATCTTCTTCCAGGCTCTCGCTCTGATAGAGCTCTACAACGCCCCTGAGGGACGCTACAAGCAGGATGTTTATCTCCTGCCAAAGAAGATGGGTAAGGTTTTCAACATTTTTATATATATATATATATATATATATATATATATATATATATATATATGGCTTGAACAAAAAACGCAGGCGTGTTAAATTTAACATCAGTGGAATTGTAAGTGAGAGCCGACAGATGTGAAGGAAGTGATTTCAGCGAGCTTGTTTGCAGCTGAAGGCCTGCAGGAAAACTGCTCTGATCTCTTCAGACAGTCAGCCTCATGTGTTCAGTCCAGACTCCCTGGGCAGCAAATCATTCACGGTAGCAAGAACCCTGCGTCTGAGCACATGTGTACATATGCAGCAGCGTCAGTCGCATTTCTTAGTCGCCTCTGAGTACCGAGTAAAGAAAAGCAAATGTAGGTCATCTGAGGCACAACAGAAGGGAGGCGAGTGCCGAGAGAAGACGGTAGTAGCTCAGAGGGAAACATCAGGTACACCGCCGCTATTGCTGCGACATCGTCCTTTTTGAGAAGATCGGGAACAGATTCCTCACGGACAGTAACGTATTCTCTCTCCATCTCTCCCCCTCCAGATGAGTACGTGGCCAGCTTACACCTCCCAACGTTCGATGCACATCTCACAGAGCTGAGTGACGAGCAGGCCAAGTACCTGGGCCTGAACAAGAACGGGCCCTTCAAGCCAAACTACTATCGGTATGAGAACGAGCCCAAAGTGTGGGAATAAGAATAGACAATGAGAAGTTGCATCATGACGACATATTTAAAGAACATGCCATCTGTTGCCATGGTTACCATGCAAGTAAAACCGAAGGAGATTGGCTTATTTGTTTGGGTTTCTTGGGGAGAAACTGAATTTGAATTCTGAACTGAATCTGAGTACACTGCAAAAACTCAAAATCTTACCAGGAATATTTCTTATTTCTAGTTAAAATGTCTCAATTTGAGTCAAAAAATCTCATTACACTTAAAACAAGAGTCATTACCAGAAAAATAACTTATTTGACAATTTTCACCTGTTTCAAGTACATTTTCACTTGAAATAAGTAGAAAAATCTGCCAGTGGGACAAGATTTATCTTCTCAATACAAGCAATTTAAATCTTGTTCCACTGGCAGATTTTGTCTTCTTATTTTAAGTGAAAATCTACTTGAAACAGGTTAAAATTGTTGTTTTTTCCAGTGATGAGTCTTGTTTTAAGTGTAATGAGATTTTTTTGACTAAAAATTAGACATTTTAACTAGAAATAAGACAAATATTCCTGGTAAGATTTTGAGTTTTTGAGTAAATACCAGCGCCAAGCAGTGGTGTTTTTGAGAAACTGCTTGAGATCAATAGATCAGGTACGACACAGCAGATATTGTCTTCCGGCATAAAGAGGTGAAGCAACTTCCTCACAACAACCATCTGATTCCATTCAAGCGGTAGTAGCCGACACGTGGCAACTTCTCATTCTCTGTCGTCACACTTTCTCAAACCCTCTTTTTCTTTCTTTTAGTTCAATAGTTGTAGCATCTTTAAAGTCAGCTGGTGTTTTTTTTGTTTCTCTTCAAGGTATTAAACCAGTGTTGGGGGTAACGTGAGGAGATCTCAGTACTCTATGAATCACCCAGGAGGATGAAGAGGAGGACAGAAGGACAGATGGATAGACTAGTCAACACGCCTGCTTTAAATCTGGGGGAGGAGGGGCGTGTCTTTCCCTAATCATGGCAGTCGTTTAATTTATTCACACTTTACCACAGTAATAATGAAATAATAATAATGATCTTTGTGGAGCTGCTCCTGCCATTTGCCACTAGCTAGCTCCTCTTCTCCTGGAAGGTGTTTCACCTTCCACTCGTCTTTTTCACCATCATCCTCTTAAGATGCTCATTTGTGTGTCGAGTTGTACGTAAATCCTCCATCCTTCACTTTACATTGCCAGATCTTTTATTCTTTATTTGTTAAAGTTGAATTTACAGATGCTGAAAAAAATATATATACTCTATAAAAGAAAAAAAACTTGATTTAAAAAAAAAAAAGAAAAGAAAAGAAAAAATGTTCGAATGCAGATTTAATGACGGACTATTTTTTTCCAATATTTTTTTTTCTTTTTCGCTGTTGTCGCTGTCTTTTCTACCTGTGATTTTTTTTTTTTTCTCTCTTTCTTTTTTTTTTCTCGTGTAAAATTTTCAAGGGGGTGGGGCTAGATTTAGTTGGAGGCTCTCACGGTCCAATCATGTTAAATTTTATTTGACTGCTATCCACTTTTGTTTTTAAGCATTTTTTTTCTAAACGATGTCTTCTGTCTCTCGGGTTCAGTTTTCTTTCTTTTTCCTGTGAAAGCACGACTGGAAAGCAACTGCTTCTTCTCGCCTTCACTTGAACCCACAGTGAAACCATCTCATTGGTGGCTTCTCTCACGGCTTCCAGCTGCTCAAACATGCCAGTGTTGAAGTAATGAGAAGTATTGAACCTTTGTTTTTAATTTTTTTTATTTGGTTTCCTCCTTTGACAAAGGTTGCTATACTGTATTAGAAGCATGGCAGATTGTCAAATCATTGCAAAGGTATACTGTATATTTAGATATTTATATAGAATTTAAGATATTTCTATGGTTTTCTCTCCTGCACCATTTAATTTCTTTAGTTTTTTTTGACAAAATGAAGATGTCACACTGATAAGCAATTAAATGTTCTTATGATCTGTGTAATAAATGTATTCGAACCCTCAATTTGAATACTGTGACAGAATATTTACAGAACTTAGAGGAAGTTGTCGCCAGGCCAGTTCAGAAGATGTAATATCAAATCTTACGTTTTATTTTCTCTCTCGTATTCACATCTGTGCATTTTGGTTTTTAACGTGGATTTTGATTTACTATAGAAGATTTTTATCCTGAATTGAGCTGGAGTCGCTACCTGCTGTAGGTGTTCCCAGCTTGCCTGAATCTGTCCTTTTTCCCGTCGGCCTGCTGCCAGCTCTAAACCCAGAATGTGGCACCAAATGCTAAAACACGTGATTTTATAAAAACTCTATTCCTGTGTGGAAATTCTCTGTACTGTATTGCACATGGAAATTAAAAACTTCTTTCTCACAGGTGGCACAAAAATCCTCACGTGCCAGAAATACCACTTCTGACCACATGGGGGCGCACAGACCCGCTGGGCCACTGACGATACGTGTTCATGAATGGAGCTGGTCTGGAACATAGACATATATACGTATATATATACACGTATATATGTCTATGTTCTGGGACCCCTGTGATCTCTGACATTCTGTTTTTGTTACACCAGAATCTGACAGCATTAACGGCCGTGTGTTATGCTGCCCCCATGTGGTCAGAAGTGACAACGCTACACAAAGTAGCTTGAATAAATACTTTCTCAAATGTAAATATCCCTGCACAGCTCCCTAAAGGATGTAAAGATGGAAGGGAGGATTCACATCTCATTTACTTTCAGTGGGCCGATGTCATGTGCTGCTGAACTGAATCTGGGTTTATTGCTTTTTACAACTTTGCAAGAGGCAGCGCAGGCGCTGGCCAATCACATCGCCTAACTGATGACATGTCCGCTCATTGGTGTAACGCCAAATGTCAGGCCCCAACACATCTGTGTGACGCAAAGCCTGGTCATAGATCCTTATCGTCCTCTTTGGTTCGAAGAATTAGTCTGGTTCTTCTGTATTCGACTTTCATTTCCAGGTGGCAGGAAACAAATACAAAGCATGTCATCAGCAGAAAGCCCCGCCTCCATCCCATTGTGATTGGTTTGGTACATTCTGTACCGGTGGAAATGGCTGTGAATGGGAGGGGCACCAGACCTATTTCAAAAACTGAATTTTCTGCAGTGATTGGGTGCGGCTGGTGACGCTATGTGAATCCTTCCTTGGACTTTTTTTGTTTTGCTTTTTCTTTTTAAAGTAACATCCTCACTTCCCAAAGTGAACTTGAGACACAGAGTCCTGTTTTTTTCCTTGCAGCTCCATGCCAGTGTTGACACGTTCTCGTCCTTGTGAGCTGTCAGTTTTGAGTCTTACTTTGTGTGTGAATGTGTACTTGGAAAAAGTAGAAGTGAATATAGATGTGCGTCTGTTGTCGGTACTTGTCCGCATCCTCTATTTTTTTTTGTTTTTTTTCCCCCCTCTCCCGTTCCTTCGTAGGCTACGTTGCTTTAACATCTGCCTCAGGATCCTAACCTGTATGTTACTGGGGGATAAACAGTTTTGTCAGTCGTTTAGTGGAGCGACACATGGTTAGGCAGGGGAAGACACCAGCATCACGTATGTATATACATACTATATACAGATACCTTTAAATGTATAGGAAGGTAAAAGAAGAGTCAACTCCTGTATTTATTGATGTAAATCCTCATTCATTTCAAACTGGCAAATTCTCCAACATGCTTTAAGTTGTCTAATACAAAAAAAACCTGTTCAAACATTGCAAGTGATGATGGATGATGAGCAATAATTTAAAAAGACAAAACTGTAATCTTAATGAATAAAAATGTAAAAAATTGTAACCTTTTTGTGTGCGTTTCTCTTTTTTTAGACATGACTTCATCAGTGTGGCTCCCTCGTGTACAGAAGAGTATTAGGGCCATGCAGGAGAAAAAATATTTGAGAGGGGAAGATTTTTTTTTTATTGTGCAATTCGAGAAAAAAGTTGAAATGTCGAGATTAATGTTGAAGTAAAATTTCGATAAAAAAGTCGAAATGTTGAGAAAAAAGTCGAAATGTGGAGATTAATGTTGAAATACAATTTCGAGAAAAAAGTCGAAATGTCGAGATTAATGTTGAAATACAATTTCAAGAATAAAGTCAAAATTTTGCCTTTTTTCTCAACATTTCAACTTTATTCACGGAATTTTGACTTTTTCCTCAACATTTCGACTTTTTTCTCGAAATTGTACTTCAACATTAATCTCGACATTTCAACTTTTTTCTCGACATTTCGACTTTTTTCTCAGTGCATAATGAAAAAAAAATGTTCCTCTAAAATATTATTTAATTTTTCTCCTGCCTGGCCCTAATATTCTTCTGTACTCGTGGGCCCCGGCGTGTGACCGTAGAGGAGGGTTTGTGTGTTAGTGTCCTGGGGAAGGGGAGGCCGTGTTGCAGCTGCTGAAGTCTGTCACGGCCTGGCCTCGCTGATCTGAGCCACAGAGATGTCTGACATCATCGGAGCTGGGCCTGACTGGCATTGAGCCTCCGTTTATTCCTGACGCATGACTCAGTCATCGGTGCAAACCGGGCTGACGTGGTAATTAAGAAGCTTTCAAGACAATTCATTTATCAGGGATCCGAAAATAGAAGATCTTTTATGAAGTTGTCCTTTTGTTCTCCAAAAGCTTAACATGTAAAACAAAGTTGGGATAAACAGCAGCTTGACTCATGATTCCAGTTTTGCACATCCTGTTAGATGATACTCAGGTTGTGGAAATAAATGCCTGGCACATGCGATAACAGTTGTACTACCCCCCCTCCTCTGTGACACTTCTGCTTTTTAGACGGCGCTGCTGAACATTTAGTGGACAAAATAGATTTTCTTTAAATTGGTCTAACATGTAAACCGAGATATTCTCCTGCACCCTAAATAGGAATAATTGGGAATTAGATGAGGGATGGATGAAAAAAATGGGCTCTTGTTAGAACCATGAAGCTGTTCTAAATACATATTGCAGTTGTTGGTGGTAGCAGCCTGTTTTCTGTCCTCTGTGTGCTTGGGAGTCCCTGTTGCATTGTGGGGTATTGACGACATGTTGGTAGCTATGGAACTAAATAGTGTTTTGAAAGAGTGAATGAATAACTGAGTTATTAGTTGGGATTTAAAGAGTACAGAAAAGAAAACTGAAAGAAATCTCTGCCACTCTTAAGTGCAGTTGTGTAATTATCTTTACGGATTACTTATTTTAGTTGTCTTTCTAAAAAACCTACACTAATGTACAATATATGACAGTCGGAGTGTGTTACTCTCGACTTGCACATCTTTGTGTTGAATTACTAACCGCCAGCAACTACTTATCTTGAATAATTTAGCACTTAATTTTGTGGCTGTGGCTTGAGTGGAAGAGTGGATGTCTTTTAATTTGAAGATTGATCTCCTAAAAGCTAAACAAAACGGGGCAACGCCGAGAAGGGCTGATTCAAAAGTTCCTTTCAAACAAAACAAACTCCTTAGTTAAATTTTCCGACGTCTAAATGAAGTGTCTGATAAACATTTTGGACAGAATACCACAGAGATGCAATGAAAAGAAAAAAAGGGGAATATATGCTCCCCTTTTCCAGCTGTTTATCAACAGCCAACCTTAGGGTGGAGTTCAGTATTTTACTTGAATCAACCACTTCTTCCTCGGCTCTGCCTCTTTTTAAAATAATATTACAGCTTTGAGCTACCCACTTCCAGGACATTCTGAAAGTGACTTTCAGCAGATATTGGGATTTAAAAGATTACAGTAAATGCTCTCAAAGAAAAGGATGTGAAAAGTGTTTACTAAAACATTCACTGCTGCAGTTGTTGTTGTTTCTCACTGGATCGTTCTAGCTAAAATCCAAGTAATTGTTTAACCGTGAACTCTTTCACCCCCCGCTGTGGAGGCCATGTGGCCGTGTTCCACCAGACGCTCGTGCACGCAGTTAAGTGCTTTCACAGTCAGGGGTTTTTGTGGCTGCCAAGCGAACAGCCCCCACCTCCAGATCAATTATTTACTCACTCTGCTGAGGGGAAAGGTGGCATCAGGCTGCACGAGGCCAGACGCCTCCCAACCGTCGCTTGTGCGGAACATTTGATTACAGATGAGGGTGAATTTAGGTTTACACTGTAAAATATTATCAATGAGGCGCTGCTGAATTATTGCTGCTTTCGGAGCCCTTTAGAGACAAAGTACGGTAGTAATTTGTCTGTAAAGGTGCAGAAATGACCCCAAGGTAAAGGATGGTGTTTGGGAAGCACAGCACATTGGAAAATAAACAAAAGCAGAAATACAGCCTTTATAAAAACATTTTAAAAATGGCAAATGAATCAAATGTGTCTGAAAGCAATATTTTAAAAGAGAAATATGTTTGCGATGACTAATGAAATGAAATGAAATTACATTTAACAAATTAAATTGCACTGAACGAAACATTTAAAATGCATTTGAGACAAAAAGAATTTCACAATAAAACTCTGAAGAACATTTTACGAGGCAACAATTCACTAAACATGTTTTGGGTGTCTGTGGTATGCACGAGAAAAGATGTTTAAAAAACCAAAACATCTAATTATGACAACCTTTCAAAATAAAATACCTGATAAAAACTGAATGCCAAGATCTCTGAAACTGCTGCAGCTCTTGTCAAAATATAACATACAAACCACAAAAACAAAATATTTAAGAAAACATTTAAAAGGTATTATTTTGTATTTCCAAAGTCATATTTTGAGAAATGTTGTCTTTTCTGATTTGTTTTTGTGAACTGTTATTTTCCTGAAATGAACTTCTCTTGTAAAATATTTTGTTAGTGTTCTCAAACACAGTGAAATATAGTTTTTCTGAAGTTTTAGTCCTTTTTTCTGTTTTGAAAAGCTCTTTGTGTTTAGTTTTTCCCCCAAAAAACAGAGGGTATATGTTGTAGGCCAACAAGGAAGTAAGAAAAATTGCAGTTCCTTATTTAACCACTAGAGGCTGACTCTTAAAGCAGGTCCATTTCCATTGACCTCAAAGTTAACATGTACTGTATATTTGCTGCAGAAATAAATACAGTATAAACAGCCTGGCTGTGGGTTTGGTTTCCAAAGCCAGATTTCCCATCTGTGACATTTGAAACAGGTCTTGTTGCAAATGTTCACTGGCAGTGTCACAGCTCCTGCAGAGAGGATCAGCTGAAACAACCCGGAGTCATGATGGAAAATCCTTCCAGGTGGAAGTTTGCTCAGACCTGCAGTTTATCAGGCCGTGGTGCCAGAAAACTGACTGCATTGGATCTACTGTAACTTCAGTAATGGTGGGCAAAACGACTGGGCGGCACAAATATCCCTTTTCCACCAAACCGATTCCAGGGCCACCTTTCAGAAATAGAAATAAGGGACGCCCCGATTTCAGCAGTGCAGGCGCCAAAAAAAAGGGACATCCCCAAAACTTCTAAACTGCATAGAAATGTATTTATTTTATATGAAAAAATCAAATGCTTTGATTTAAAGTCTAAAGTGCTTTAATTGCATTGAACTTGCACGACTGTACAGACAGCCAACCATATAGCAACTGAAATAGCATATTCTATGTATGTCCACATCAGCCCAGATGTACTGTATGCAGGTAAATATAAATATAACCTACAGGTGAAGGTCGGAAAATTAGAATATGGTGTAAAAGTTAATTTATTTCAATAATTCAACTTAAAAGGCAAAATGAATACATTACATAGTCTCATTACATGCAATGCAAGATATGTTATTTAGGGTTTTCATAAACTGAGTCATAATCATCCACATAACAAATAAAGGCTTGAAATATCTCACTTTGAATGTAGTGGGAAATAATATATTTGTTTCACCTTTAGTTGAATTTACTACGAATTAAGTTTTCCAATATATTCAAATTTTCAGACCTTCACCTGTATATTATGACATCAATATATAAGAACATGATATATGTCCGTATTGGTTCAATACGGAACGCAACTTTTAATTCCCAATTACGTAAAGATTCTGTATTTTAAAACGGGCCTATTATGAAAAACAGGTTTTCTCTTGCTTTAACATATATAAAGTGGTCTCCCCTCAGCCTGCCAACTCAGAGAAGGAGGAAAGCAACCAAATTCTGCAGTGTCTGTACAGCCGCCCGGATGAGCCGTCCAGTGTGATGTGGATCTACTAGCTGTTCAGATTCTGCTCCCGTCGTTACGTAACGAAAATGCGATTTACATCGGTTGGCCTCCGATGCGTGAAACAACGCCCACAACTAATTCCACCGGCCGGAGCTTCCGCCATTTTTTTGTAGCGGTGTATCATGTCATTCAGGCAGCCAATCAGCACAGAGCTTCATTATTATAGCCCCGCCCATGCAGAATCCTGCATAGATAATGAGGTTAGAGACTGGGAAGATAAAGACATGGTTTAAAGGCTGAATTTCTAATTTATTTAGCAAAAACAATCAAAAGCTTGTTTTTAAGACATTCAAGGCCTGTTTAAAATAGGTATTAGATGCCATAATAGGTCCCCTTTAATTAGCAACATAAGCTGAATTGGTCAGGCTAAAATGACTAACTGTGATTGGTTGTCACAGGGGGTTGTTCAGTTCTTCTTATACAGTCCATGTACAGATCCAATTAAATGTAACTTCCAGTAAGAATAACCCTAAAATAACTTGAGCCGTAGCTTTAGTGAGCTGTAGAGCTCAGCAGCTGCTGTGGCATCAGTCACCGACCCTCTCTGCACTTCTGCTTTTCACCAGGTCCCTCTCCATGTAAAGCCTGATTTATGGTTCCGCGTTACACGACGGGACGGGGTTAAGTAAATCGACGCAGAGCCTACAGCGTAGGCTCTGCGTCGATTTACTAAACCCCGCCCCGTCGGCGCGCGTCGGGCCAGCGAATCAAGCGGCCCGGGGGGGGCGGGTCCTCCACTCGGCCCTGCGGAGCGTCGCTGCTGCTGCGGCCGGTGCAGTCCTCCCCTCGCCCCGCAGCACCGGCATGCAACACCCGCCGCCCGGCCAGCATGCAGGCGGACGACACGGAGCTGCTCCCGGACCAGGGCGAGCGGCAGCGGGCGCGGGGCAAGGATGCCTTCAAGGACCCGCACAAGGAGTCGGAGGTAAAGCCGCCACCACCGCCGTGGAGGTGTGCGCGTTTCTTTTTATTATCTTTTCCCCCGGGGAGCTGTGAGAGCAGCTGAACTGCAGACAGCGAGGTGTTATTTCGGCCAGCCGGTCCTATAAATAGCGCGGTGATCCTGCAGTGGTGCAGGTGGTGGATGTGCTGCTGCTGCTGCTGAGACCACCACACATGCATCTCTAATCCTGCAGGACCTGCAGCTCACCTGGCTGCTCTCTGCTCTTCCCTGGACTAAAACAGAACCAGCCTCAGCTCTCATCTTTAATCCCTCCCAAGTGGCATTTGGTGCTTAAAAAATATCATCATTGATTTGATCACATTGTCTTTCACTGTCACAAGTTGATGCTGTTGGGCATTTAATGACGTTGTTATGCAATTAATCAAAGC
Organism: Cololabis saira; assembly: GCF_033807715.1. Lineage (NCBI taxonomy): Eukaryota > Metazoa > Chordata > Actinopteri > Beloniformes > Belonidae > Cololabis > Cololabis saira. The sequence goes on along the minus strand of NC_084609.1, from coordinate 22,060,306 downwards.
ATTTAATGATAATGACAATGTATGAGGCTTGGTTCTGGCAAAATATCACATGTATAAAGTATACCAGCTCCCTTTGCAACCATGACTTTACATCCCTGTTCATAGCAGCTGGTGTTCAAAAGTAGGGAGTGTGCTTCCTTTTTAAAGGAGTCTATTATTGCATCTAATACATATTTTAAACAGGCCTTGAATGTCTTAGAAACAAGCTTTTTTTTTTTTTTTTTGCTAAATAAATTAGAAATTCAGCCTCTGAGCCATGTCTTTATCATCCCATTCTCTAACCTCATTATCTATGCGGGATTCTGAGTGGGCGGGGCTATGATAATGAGGCTCTGTGCTGATTGGCTGCCTGAATGATGCGATACACCGCTACGAAAAAATGGCGGAAGCTTCGGCTGGCGGAGTTAGTTGTGGGCGTGGTTTCACGCATCGCTCCCGTCGTTACGTAACGACGGGAGCAGAATCTGAACGGCTCGTAGATCCACATCACACTGGACGGCTCATCCGGGCGGCTGTACAGACACTGCAGAATTTGGTTGCTTTCCTCTTTCTCTGAGTTGGCAGGCTGAGGGGAGACCACTTTATATATGTTAAAGCAAGAGAAAACGTGTTTTTCATAATAGGTCTCCTTTAAATCAGCAGCTTTTTGCACCTCTGAGGTGAAGTTAATACACCTCACCAAACGCATTTCACCAACATAGTCTTCAATGAACAAGAGTTCATGTTTAGCAGCTAAAATACATTTTTTTTGCTTGACTAAAGGCAATAAAAAACCCATTTTATTTTAATTTTAGCACGTCAGTGTATTTTAATAATAATAATAATAATAATAATAATAGATTTTATCTTTAAAGGCACCTATCTTGGCACTCAAGGTCACCGTGCACAACATGTTAAAAAATAGAACCAGCAGAATACATAAAAAAAACCCATCAAAAAACAATTAAAAACAGCAGAGGTAAGAACAAGGGTCACCAATCCTGGTCCTCGAGGGCCGGTGTCCTGCATGTTTTAGAGTTTTCTCTGCTTTAACACACCTGATTCTAATAATCATCGTCATCAGCTTGTCATTGAGGTCTGCACAATTCTCTTAACGACACAGTCACTTTTATCACGGTGCAATGAAGCAGCGAAACATGTAAAACATGCACCGGCCCTTGAGGACCAGGATTGGTGACCCCTGGGTAAGAACATTAGAAGAAATGAACATTAAATGAGGTAGGCATTTTGAACTAAGATAAAATGTTACCTCTTTTTTTCTTTACTACGGCGATAAATGGGGACACTTTCGTTAATAGATGCTGACTGAGCAGTCAATAACGGCCTCAGGTTACCATGCGATCTTTGACCTTGATGGAGTTCAATATTCTCAAATGTTCGTCTCTGCTTTCTATTTCTCTAAACTGAGTATCTTTGCATTCTGAACTGCTGATCTAAAAGAAATCATGGAAAAACCAGGTAATCTGAGGACAACAGCATGCACTAATTCTGGAGATTTGGGGGTCTGCTCTTTCGTGTCTGGAGATCCTATTTGCTGTTGTGGTTTCCTCCACTTTTTTTAAACATGACACCAGTTCAGTTCACGGTTCAGTCTGGTGTTTGGGTTTCTTGGCGCTAACTGCCATTTTTTTCGTGAAAAATGACGCTAAAGATAAGAATCCATTCATGGGGTTGTTCATCCCAGAAACCGGACATGAGAGATACTGGTCAGTCCCTCGACGGAAAATGGGTTTTAGAGGAAATTGGAGCTTATTCATCTCTCAGCCGTTGGACGGACATTGAAATCATCTACGAGATGTGGACGCTCCGCTTCCTCTGGGCTGTTTATGTCTGCTGGCCGATGTTGACCTCAAACCAGCTCACTTAACAGTGACACCAGTTTGGAGTCGGGGCTGATTTCAGTATCAGCTGACGGCTGAGGCGCTGCGCCGGTGAGGAGGTGGTGAATGAACCTGGGGGGGGGGGGGGCATGACTCAGAAGGGCGTTTTTGTACAGTATGTGTGAGATATTGTGACCAAAACTTGCCACAAACATTACATTGAAAAAGATTCTCCTTTTTAAAATAGTTGGAAACCACTAGGGCTGTTCGATTTTGCCCAAAAATAAAATCTCGATTTTTTTTCTCTCAAAATCCGATTTTCGATTACGATTATTTTGTGAATTGACAAAAGGCAAAGAAATGATTTCAAATATGCTGTTTTTTAATTGAACATTTGCCCCATTGGGCTTTAAGTGCAAACTTTGCTCTTATTAAACCAAAAATGAATGAATAAAGTGCAAAACTCTGTAAAATAAGTTGAAAAAAGGTTTTAAAAAATATAATAAAATATAAAGTTTTATCTCTGAAAAAAAAATAATCAGCAAATCAGCACTTGCAAACATACAGTAAGTTATATTTCCAATTAAATAAAACAAGACATTTTCTAATTAAACTAAACTGGGTCTTTGCATGCTAAATAATAATGCAACCCATGAAGGAGGTAGAGGTGTGTAATGTCACTCATTACATTTGCTATTCACATTTGCAAGTTTTTTGCAAGGAACACGAGCCGGTCTACCGCATCTGGCTTGAGGGATACCCGGTGGCATGTTACAACGCCCCCTCCTACACTAAAGAGCCTCTCCGATGGGGCACTTGTCACAGGTATTGAGAGGTATTTCCATCAATCATTAATATGGTATCAATCATTAATATGTGTGACAAGGTTAAAAAAATAAAAAATAAAAAAAAGTGAAAAATCGATTTTACGAGTTTCACGTTTTAACATCGTTCTAATTACATAATTGCGATTACGATTTAAAATCGATTAATCGAACAGCCCTAGAAACTACTTAAAGAACATTAGAATTTTGGGATTTTATTTTTCTTAACACAAGTCTACGTTTAAAGAGCAAAAACCCATCAGTTTTACTCTAGTAATTAATCGTAATATCTCTGTGATGCATCAATGCAAGTCTAAATGTGCGCTGGTTGTTGCTTCAAATGGATCTAAACAAACAAAGAAAAAGCCCCACCGTCGTCCAGCGGCTGCCAATAGCTTTGAGATATTTTGGCCAACCTGTCCCATATCCTCCTAAGTCCAAACCAAAGCTCAGTGGATTGTTATCCAGGAACCGTACTCTGACTGCAAATGGAAAACCAGGAGCTGTACAATATTGTCTTTGGTCTACAGATCCTGCAGACTCGTGGGGACGTCCGCTTTTAGAGACTGATGTTGAAACTGAGATGTCCAAGGCCTTGAACATAAACTCTTTGTCTATAAAAGGCAGATGCAGCTGTGATGACAGTCGGTGGACCACAATTTGCTGTGTGGCTGGCGTTATTTTAGGTTTTGGAGCTAGAAATGGCATGGAAATATCTGACGTTACCCATGAGAGGTATCCCCTTCAGTTCTGTTCAGAGTTGTAGTTCTAGTGGGAATGGAGGTGTTTGAAGAAGTGGCTTAAAGCCGCCCCTCCCCGTAGCCCAAAACAACACTTTGGTCGTCTCTGAGCTTGTTTTTGTAAAGATTTTATCAGGCGAGGGCTGCATTAGCTGAAATGAGGACCAAAATGAGATAAAGCCACTCAAATGCAGATGAAGTCCTTGATAGGAAACCGCTGACGCGTCTGGACCGCAGGGCCTCGTCACACGTCCATCTCCTTTATATCTGCGGTCTGCTCCGTATTGATTTCTAAGTGCTTGTTACTGGTTGCGAATATGAAAGTGAAGCAGAGCCACCGACTGTTTTCATCATCAGTAACAATAAAGCGTAATTCCCCTCAATCGTCTTTGCTCCCCACGCGGCTCTCATTTCCTGGTTTACAAGTGCAGCAATGACATCAGACGGTGCGCTTGGCTCGCTGCCGGCTGATGCCCTGCGGACGCCGGCCGGGCCGCAGCAGGTATTTATAGGAGACGGTTACGCAGCAGCGTGGAGTTATTTAAGCAGGGCTGATGAGTCATGGAGCACATCCTTATTTACAGACCTGCACCCCCCCCCCCCCTGATGAGGATCAAAGAGCTGAACTTCTGATATTTGGAGCGTTTCTAACTGTACATTGACGCATATTCCCATTCCCAGGAACCGAACTTCTACAGGGCCGAGATGAGTCCCCGGCTCGGGGTAGGTACCTCAGCACAACGCTGGGAAACTGCTGGGGGGGTCGGTGTGGTGGTGGTGGTGGCTGCTTGTTTCATTAGTCTGAAGTTTTAAAATGAGGGTAAACATCTTAGTCTGACTGAAATTGAACTAATGTGTCACAATCGGACTAACAACACCTAAACAAAGTTAATCCCTGCTAATCCTGAACTGTGAAGGTCTGACACTGACCTGCAGTACACCCTCGGTGCACCGGCAACACTTCCCCACCGATGCTTCATGTAGGACGATGACGTAAACAGAGCTGTTCCCCGTCCACGTTTGGCCTCCACTGACAGCACTGACTCATGATGAGTGTATCTGCCAGAACCCAACCATATATCCACCAGATGTGGCCAAATGTGCATGTTTTGTGGGCTTGTAGACCACACCTTAGCCATCATAGTCATAGATGCCCCAAGTGGGCCAGATTGGGCCCACATTTCTTTTCCTATAGAGACTCACGTCTTGTGCTGTTATGGCCCAGATCTGATTGACAAAGTCCAGAAAAGATGCAGATTTGGGCAACATCTGGCGGATGTGTGGCACCAAGTTTTCAACTGAATCAGTTCTTTTAGCACAGTGGTCCTCAACCTTTTTTCAGTGATGTGCCCCCTGTGAAATACTTTTTCAACCAAGTACCCCCTAACCAGCGCAAAGCACTTTTGGTTGTAAAAAAAAAGACCTAAAACAGAGCTTTGTGCCATCAGAAACTGATTTATTAAACATAAAATTATTGCTGCTGCTATGCTTCAACCACGACTCCATCGTTGGTCCAAGTGATTGACAGGTGAAGCCAGGTGATTGACAGGTTAGGTGGAACCATCCTGGTGTGGGGGATACTCTGCGGTTTTAGGATAATAAGTTGAATAGCCTACTCCTGAAGATAGAATTCATTTTATGAATTTAGACTTATATTTTCCTCAATTATTTATGAAATAATTATTTTTAAAGGATTTTTGCATGGATGCTACCTTTTAAATATATGTATATTTTAAAATCTCACGTACCCCCAGGGGTACGTGTACCCCCATTTGAGAACCACTGTTTTAGCAGATGATTGGGCCAATCATTCGTTACCATCCAGTCTACCGTTGAATTGAAGCGGATGATACTTCATTAACCCCCAAATGGAAATAATGTCGTTGCCGTGTAAATTACTTTTGTAAAAAATGAGATAAACATCACTATCGGAGAGTAGGACGCGTAGCGGAGAGAGGCCTGGGCCAAATCTCCAGGGATCACAAATGCATCGGAGTGTTGTGTTTGTTGCCCGGCAACAGCGGGGCTGAAGTGAACTCTCGGTAGATGGATGGATGAAAGCCCACCGACCGCCAACAGTTCAGCATCTGGGATGTAGAACTGCTCCTTCACAGTAGCAGGTCCAGGATGACAACCTCTGTTACCAACTAGCACTCTGACACGTAACAGCCCTCTGTTTTTGGCTTCGTTTCAGATTGCGTCGTAGCTTTCTTGACTAATGAACGCAATGAAGCTCCAGCAGATCTGAAAGGCTCGTTTCCAGCTCCCTCATTTGCATGGCTGCATGTTGGTTATTGTGCTGCGTCATGTTGCTTTTAATGAGGTGTGTCTGCAGATAAGAGCAGAAGCTATTTCCCGCTCGGGAGCTTGTCATTGCATCTCTCTCTTTCTCTCTTCCTGAGTGTAATCAGTTGGTAGACTAAAAAAAAGTCCAACTTCTTGAAGTTCAGTGCTCTTTGTCATCAAACACGTAGATGAAATCAGATGGCGTGTTCTGTCCGTGCGCGTTAGTCACAGGCTGAGGCCGGAGCCACAAGAGATCCTGACTGAAGACGGCCGCTAATCAGCTCTGACACGGGCAGCCGTGTTGACTCCTGTGCCACCGGCGCCTCCTCCCTCCCTCCCTTCTTCCTGTGGTGTAGCGTCGTTCCTCTTCGTTGCCAAGCCACTCCACTTTTTGAGGGGGGAGAGGCTCCGGTAACAGTTTTAATCAGGCCGATTAAAGCAGCAGCCGCTGCATGCGCCCGTAGAGAGCACCTGTAAGTGTGAGGGAGGATCTGAGACTGAAGATGCTAATGGAACCAGCCTGGAGCTGCAGCAGCCAATAATAACCTGAGAACCCCGATGCTGAGGCAGGAACATGCCTCACAATGTGTGTGTGTGTGAGTTAGGGATGGGCGGTATGGACTAAAAAATGTATCACGATAATTTCTGGCATTTATCCCGATAACAATAAAAATGACGATAAAAAAAAAATACCAATTCACCTCCACTTTTTTTAACTATAATCTATATGTTACACAAAAAACTCATCAACCTTTCTTTCTTTCTTTCTTTCTTTCTTTCTTTCTTTCTTTCTTTCTTTCTTTCTTTCTTTCTTTCTTTCTTTCTTTCTTTCTTTCTGGCTCCTTTCTTTCTTTCTTTCTGGCTCATTTCTTTCTTTCTTTCTTTCTTTCTTTCTTTCTTTCTTTCTTTCTGGCTTCTTTCTTTCTTTCTTTCTTTCTTTCTGGCTCCTTTCTTTCTTTCTTTCTTTCTTTCTTTCTTTCTTTCTTTCTTTCTTTCTTTCTTTCTTTCTTTCTTTCTTTCTGGCTTCTTTCTTTCTTTCTTTCTTTCTGGCTCATTTCTTTCTTTCTTTCTTTCTGGCTCATTTCTTTCTTTCTTTCTTTCTTTCTTTCTTTCTTTCTTTCTTTCTTTCTTTCTTTCTTTCTTTCTTTCTTTCTTTCAGGCTCATTTCCTTCCTTCCTTCCTTCCTTCCTTCCTTCCTTCCTTCCTTCCTTCCTTCCTTCCTTCCTTCCTTAAATCCGGCTTTACACAAAAACATCATCAACGGGAATTTATCATTTTTACCGCAAGATGATAAATTCTTACCGTGGGGAATTTTTTTGACGGTATATCGTGAACGGTAAAATATCACCCATTCCTGTGTGTGAGTGTGAGTGCACATGGAGCACTGAGTGTGAGTGTGTGTGTGTGTGTGTGTGTGTGTGTGTGTGTGTGTGTGTGGAGTTCATATATTGGCGTGTGCTCACGTGTTGTTCTTATTCCTCCCTCAGAGCTCCATGGAGTCTCCAAACCTGGAGTTTGAGTACGGAGACACGGACACGCTCACTGCCGAGCTGTCAGGTACAAAACATTTGATTGTTTTGCATACACACACACACACACACACACACACACACACACACACACACACACACACACACACACACACACACACACACACACACACACACACACACACACACACACACACACACACACACACACACACACACACACACACACACACACACACACACACACACACACACACACACACACACACACACACACACACACACACACACACACACACACACACACACACACACACACACACACACCCATAGAAAGACTGTTGTCCCATCCTCAGCTGATGGAAGTCAAATAAAGGGAATAATATCTAACAGGACTTGGGTCCTCTCCATCTTTAATTCTCATCTTGTCATCCAAAAATGGGATTGATTCCAAGCCGGAGTGATAGTCCTCCCGGTGAGCGGCGCTGCAGCCGCGTTGCCAGCAGCATGTTGTCACCGCGGCGAAGGCGCAGCGAACACTGACAGCTCCGAGAACAGGAGGAGACGCACAGCCATGTTGTTGTGGAAAAACCCATCAAACACTCTCTAACACGTTCTTTCCAACTACGTGAATATCCGGACCGAAGCCGAGCGGCTACCGAGAATAAGACTCGAGAGACGAGCCAGGTTTCAGCAGACGCAAATGGGTCAGAACATCCATCACGCCTCTCGGTGCAGAGATGACAGTGAACGATGATTTTAAGGTGATTCATCCTTACGGTTCTGGTCAGAGCTAATCTTTCAGGGACGGAGTATCCGTCTGCACACGGACGGGGCCGAGGCTAAACGCTCCTCACGGATCAGAGTGGCCAAGGCTACGTTTTCAATCACAGATGTGACGAACCGTCGGCTCACGCCTGAACGAAGAGATCCACGCTGACGGGGACGGGGACGGGAGCTTAGAGTCTGTCACTTCTGCTTCTGCAGGGCGTTAACGTTTGAAGAGGAAGTTTTGATGCCAGAAAACAGAACAATACACACTAATATGACACTGATAACTGATTGTTTTACTCTGTTGGAGTCCTTTCTGATGAAAGCTGAGGGTCTTCATATCTCCTGTTGTGCTGTTGTGTCTGCAGAGCTCTACAGCTACACGGAGGAGCCAGAGTTTGCCCTGAACAGAGACTACTTTGAGGAGGACTTCAGGAGCCATGGTAGTGTGTGTGTGTGTGTGTGTGTGTGTGTGTAGTTGTGAGTGAGTGTTTCACATCCCTGAACGTGTTCAGGGGACCCGTCGGGCCCCGGGTTTGTTGCCGTTTCTCTCAGGAACAGAGAGTAATCTCAGTGACCTTGCCTGCTCCTCTCGACGCCGCTGCCGTTAACCAAACAGAGCTTTTCACACGCAACGGCGTACGCTGAGGGGAAAAGCAGGCAAAGCAAACGGAGTTAGCAGCGTTTGGACTCCAGCGTGAGCGCTGTGTGGCGAGGGCGAGCGGAGACTTCAAAGCGCTGCTCTTTCAAGCCGTTGAAAGAGTGGAAATCCTCACAGATACCGGCGGGAGCGCCACTTAGCCGCCTGATTGATGTTCGCTTGCCGAGAACAAAGCTGCTCCTCCGACGAGAAGCTCGGCATTCTGCTGCGCCTGGCAGATCTGCTTTTAATAGTGTTATTCCTCGGAAACTGATTTGATAAATCAAGTAGGCTTCAGCTGGAAACAAGGAACGGCTTTATATCATCATGTAGAGCCAGACGTGGAAGGCACAGAGGTCTCAGGACACTTGTTATGATCAAGAGAGCATCCATCATCTGATCTGGTAAAGGAGACCCCTCGGAGCCGAGGAGGAAGTGTTTTACTCCAGCAGAGACGCTTCTTTACATCAGGATCTTTTCATTAGTGTGAGTGTGGAGTTAAGCTCTAGTGTTTACACGCCGAGGGCCTCCGACGGCGAGCTCATCAATCTTTCACGCTGCTACTTCTCACGTATATCACTCAAATAAATGACCGAGGTCAGTAGACGTGTTTCACTTAAGTCGTTATCTGTCAAAGGGAACATTTTCTAAGGACGCTGCTAAAATTAGAAGGCGTTTATATTTAAGGAGACGCTGAAAGTCAGATTATCTTCTAATGGCAAGTCGGCTCTGAGCTGACGATGACGATTTTATGATGCATAATCCCTGTTTCTGTCAACTTAATCAAATAAAAGCTCAAACAATAGAAGAAGACATCAGTCCTCCGTCCTGCAGGGAAGGTTTTTGTTGTTGTAATGTTTAAGTTTATTGAATGAGACACTTTGGATTGCATTAATATTAATTACATTGTCCTTTGGTGCAAGTAGACGCTTCATTATATCAGTCGCTGTTAATTACAGCTCACTGATGTAGAGCATACGCCGTTAAAAACTGATGATTAAATCAGCAGTCAGTTAATTTGCATATGTAGGAAAATATCTTAAATGATTGAAATCAGCAAGTTATTCCAGACAGAGTTGTTCCAACGTCTGCATGTAGTGTTCAGCGTTAACCCCTGGTACCATCGTGGATGCCGCGCCGGTTCCTTTCATCTTCACCCCGGCGGGCCTCGGTGTCCAAGAATACCAAGAGGGATTTCACAACCTGAATTTCTCAGTTCACGTGACACATCTACAGATTTTCTTGATCTGTTTTTAAAGGAGTTCTGGCTCAGATAAGGCAAGGGCGTTTCTTTGTACGCTGTTTTTCTATCTCGTGAACGACGGTGCAGATCAATTGTAATATTTATTCACGAGATGTAATGAGGTCATGAACTTGCACTGAATGAACTAATCCACCTCGTGCAGGGAGATCTCTGAGTGAGACACCTACCCTTTGAAGATACGTTGGAAAAAGTGAAAAGGGGGGGAGCAGCTCCAGCTCGGTTCCTGACAGTTTGGCCCGTCCCGTTAAAAAGCTCCTGGCTGAAGTGACGGTATAAACCCTTCACCTGGCAGAGCCGCTTCTCACTGCTCCAGTAGTTTATCATCAAACCTTTGGCAAACCTTTAGTGCAAGAAGGATTTAATAATGAGCAACCATCCAGATAACGGCACGGCTACTTAGCGGCACATGGCCTATTTCTTGTATTTCGCCGAGTTAATGGACATAAAGTTCCAGTCCGGCCAATTACAAAGCAACCAGGTTGGTGCTCATCATGACGTCTTAATGGTAAGAATATGAACAGAAAAACCTTTCAGCCGTGCATGTGAATGTTATTTCCATGTGAAAGTGGCTGAATTCAAGCAGCATGTCGATGAGCCCGTTTTTCCATCAGAAACACTGTCGAACTCTCGTCACTGCATTTCCAGTCGACACATTATGGCGACAAATTTACACGCTCTGCAGCTATTCACTGCGGGGTACGCTGGCATGTGTTACTACGTCTTTACAACATTAAAGTTGCAGTTGGTAATTGCATTTCTGCCGTATTTGCTAAAATTATGAATATTTTGAGATAAAGTTACATAAACTAGGCTCCAGTGGCAGCTCCTCCAATCACAGCCACAACATGTCAACCCCAACCCCTCCACACTTCAAATAAACCTCACGCCACTGCGTGAGGAAGAGTGGATGTTAAATAAACAAGGTTTATTATTTATTAAACTTTTTTACCTCTATTTGTCACGTTATTAATCTTTTCTCAGCTATCTGTTCTCTGACGCCTTGGGTTTCCATAGCAACGTACCTTACTTAAGGGGGAGTTGCAGTCTGAGTACGTCTTAACTACGCTAGCACGTGTATGATAGCATACGTGTAGTATAATGAGAAAGAAATGAAAAGGTAGCATTGGTGACTGAAGATTAAAAATCTTATTCATTATACACACAAGAACTTTTTTCATGATCGTAGTAAAATGATTATCTAGAGCTGGGGTTGGCAGCCGCATGCGGCTCTTAAGCGCTGCCCTAGTGGCTCCTGGAGCTTTTTCAAAAATGTTTGACCTTTTTTTTCCTTTTTTTCCTTTTTTTTCCTTTTTTTTCTCTTTTTTTTCCTTTTTTTCTCTTTTTTCCTTTTTCTTTTTTTTCTTCTTTTTTTCCTTTTTTTCCTTTTTTTTTCTTTTTTTTCTTCTTTTTTTCTTCCTTTTTCCTTTCCTTTTTAATCTCGACATTCAGACTTTTTTCTCAAAATGTTGACTTTTCTCGACATTTTGACTTTTTTCTCTACATTTCGACTTTTTTCTCAACATTTCGACTTTTTTCTCTAGATTGTACTTCAACATTAATCTCGACATTTCGACTTTTTTCTCGACATTTCAACATTTTTACTTTTTTCTCGAAGTGAATAATGAAAAAAAAAATCTTTCCCCAGTTATAACTAATATAGATCCATGCAGCATGTGTTGCCTTCATTCTAAGGCTTATACAAGACTTTACATTTTTTGCGGCTCCAGACATACTTGTTTTTTGTGTTTTTGGTCCAATATGGCTCTTCCAACATTTTGGGTTGGCGACCCCTGATCTAGAGGCTCCTGTTGGAAACAAACTGGATGCTACTTGAATCAGAATAAGTACAGAATAACTCATTTTTCCCCTCTTAAAAAATCATTTCTGTGGGGCAAACGTTGTAAGTGGATTTGCTGACTTTTCCAACTTGTGCATTTCTTCACAGTAGTCTAACAAATGCTGATGAAATAGCAGTGAAAGTAACGGGTGTGTGCGTTGTCCTGCCCCCCCAGTGGCCCGAGGCCGGAGGTGGACGGAGCTGGCGCTGGAGGAGCAGAAGGCGTACGTCATGCGGCTGCTGGACGCGCTGGAGGTGACGGACAGGGACAAGCGGCTGAAAGTGGCCAGAGCCATCCTGTACCTGGCTCAGGGTTCGTAGCCTCAGTGTTTCACAACAAGCCAGCTCTGAACAAACCAATACCATCAAGAATACAGATTATTATTAGGGTTGTCCCGATCAGGATTTTTTAGCTCCCGATCCGATCCCGATCACTTGAGTTTGAGTATCTCCCGATCCCGATTTTTCCTTTTTTTGGCTCCCGATACATTTCCGATACTTTTTCCCGATCAGATACATTTTGGCAATGAATTAAAAAAAAAAAAAGGAGAACAACATGGACATTTAACATGGACATGGACAACATGGACATTTATTTCAACAAAGCTTATCAGCACTGGTGCCACAAAATGGAAAAACATGAAATTGTAAACTAAAACAAAAAGTGCAGAATAGTGCAATAACAAAAATAAATAGATTTAACTTCAAAAGAGGTAGTCGAATGACATCCAGTCAAACTCACGAACACAAGAAAATTAAAATACTTTTTGGCTTAATCTTAGTGCAACATTCTGAATGGCATGAAATGAATAGCAGCAGCTTAATGCAACATGAACAGATATAAAATTTCACAATTCAAACATGTAAACCATGTTAGTTTAGCCGCCGGCCAGAAGTGACGTTAAATGCAACGATATATAAAACGATTTAATATGTATTAAAAACATTAATAACTAGATATGTCCCGATACTTTTTTGGCCGATACCGATGTTTGAAAATGCCGTGATCGGACCCGATCGATCGGGCGGCCGATCGATCAGGACAACACTAATTATTCTTATTCTTATTTAAGATAATTTGTTCAGCTAACCGAAGTAAACCACAAGCAACTTAACCCCCCCCCCCCCAAACCTTTTCCCAGGAGTGTTTGATGAGTGTGACACGGAGGTGGATGTGCTCCACTGGTCCCGACACAACATCTTCCTGCTCTACGACATGGGCATCTTCACGGCGCTGCTGGAGCTGCTCAGCATGGAGATCGAGTGAGTACGGGGACATTAGTCTCTGCCGCTCTGCAGACGAGGGAAGGGGGTTTTAAAACTTCAAATGGTGAAATGTGCCGTCTGTTGTTGCCACTTCACACCGTCTGTTGATAACCGGTGTGACAGAGGCCCGTTGGAGTCAGCTGCGCCGCTGCTGGTGTCAGGCTCCTCGGGGATCTGCTGCTTCCCTCTTGTTGCATAATGTGCACTGAGGCGTCGTGGTACAGTGTGGTGCATCATCGGGCTGAACAACAAAGCATTGAAGGCAGGACAATCAGGCTTTTGCATGCACAGTGTTTGGCAGGTTGAGAAAGAGACTGGGGAAAATACACCATGTGTCAAAAAACGATTGGTGGTTAAATCAGCTGCAAATCGAAAACGTTCCCACCTGTGCTTCTTTTGCATCGTATTCGTATAGAGACTGTCTTGTGTGTGCGTGTGTTTAAATAAAGCACTGAGGCCGGGATATTTCTTGTGTGCAGTAACAGCCAAGCGTGCAGCAGTGCGGTGAGGAAGCCTGCCATCTCTCTGGCAGACAGCACAGAACTCAGGTGAGTCACATAAATCACACTCTTCCCCTTTTTTATATTTCAAATGAAGAGGAAACTCTTCATTTTTCATGAATCCAGACAGATAAATTATACTCCCTGGCCTGCTTTCTTATATTTACTGGCAGGTTCTACCTCTGCTGCGAGGAACTGTTTTTATGAACAGCCTGAACACTCATTCACTCACTCACACACACACACACACACACACACACACACACACACACACACACACACTCTCTCTCTAGATGAACCCTTGAATACGATTACGAGAGATGGATCTGAACCTAATTGGTACTTTCGGACTGGTTATGTCTCCCAGGGCAGTGCTTAAACGCTGCGTACATGCATGCATAATGTCTTAGTCTCACGGTGTGTGTTTTGTTTGTCAGAGTGTTATTGAGCATCATGTACCTGATGGTGGAGACCGTCAGAGTTCAAACAGAGGACGACCGGCCGGAGTGGAAAGCGGCCCGGGAGACCTTCAAGAGCGAGCTAGGTGTGTGAGGCCGAGCTGTCCTGCAGCTGCAGAAGAGCTGCTCTCATAGATCCCAGTGTAAACCCTAAAGCTCCCTCTGTGACCCGCCAGGGTCGCCCATGTACGGCGGAGAGCCCTTCGCTCTGCTCCTCTTCACCATGGTGACCAAGTTCTGCAGCATGAACGCACCGCACTTCCCCATGAAGAAAGTCCTGCTGCTGCTGTGGAAAACTATCCTGGTCAGTACACGTTAGTGATGTTGGATACCACCCATTTCCTTTCCAATCTGATACTGAGTAAAATTCAGGCTACTATCGGCGATACCGATACATTGTGCAAATACACTTAATGTGCCCTGTAAATCTAAAATAAATTGTGTATTTTAGATCACTAAGGACATCAGAGTCACTTATTTAGCTATTTATAGTCAGAAGTAAACTGAGGTGGGGGCCTAGTTCACAATATAGCCGAGATGTTACAACAACAGAAAAACCAGTGTTTGAAAAAGGTGTTTCCATCACTAAAAAAAGTACCTAAGTAAAATAATAAAACCATTAAAGTAAATAAGAGAATAATAAACAAAAATAAGAACTACAATAAAAAGGAAAATGTAAAAAAGTCGTTCTTACCAGCAGCGTGTCAATAGTTTAGTTACTTTCCACCGTATTCCTGTTAATTAAATACAGTAATCCCTCGCTATAATGCGGTTCATCTTTCACCGTCTCGCTGCTTCACGGATTTGCGTTGTGCATCGTGTTCTGCATTCTGATTGGCTAAACAGTCTCTCCGCTTCTTCACTTCCTGTGTCAATAACGTTGGTTGCTTAGCAACAATGCTGAGAACGGCCAATGAGCTTCAGCAGCAGCTCAATAACGGGACCCTTTAATTAATCGTTCATTACAGTTCTCAAATATAATCGGGGGCGGCATGTTGGTTTATAAGAAGAAAAAAGAACGACAACTGCCCATGACTATGTTCTTCTCTCGAAAAAACACACCTGCACCGCAGGCTTTAGAAGAAAAGACGCTATAGGGCAGAGTAAAGTCAGGATGCAGCGACAGTCAGAAGAGCAGTGAAATACACACGAGTCACAATTTGTCCTACTGTACTTATTGTATTTTTTTTTTTCATAATAATTTTTCATTTTCTCCCGTTCAAATCCAATCACCGCATTATAAGGCGCACCTTCAATGAATTACGTATTTAAAAACGGTTTCCATATATAAGACGCACCGCATTATAAGGCGCACTAAATATATGGTAAAATACTGTACTATAGTGGCTGGGGGTGAGTTACGTATCTACCTGATGGAGCTGCGCTGCAGGAAATGCTACAAAATCCTACAGCAAATGCAAAAAAAAAAACAAGAAGAAAAGTACTGTATGTCAAACTTTATTAACAAAATAAAAACCAGCTTTGCTCCGTCTCGTCAAAGTCGGCATTATGCGAGTCAGCGTAGCTGCTGTTGTCTTGAACGTCTGTGACGATTCCTGCCGTTTTTAGCGCCATTACTTCGGCGACACCAACTACAGTACCCACAATCCCCCTGACTACAGTAACAGAAATTACCATAATGATCATATATACGGTGCATAAGGCGCACTGCACTTGAGAAAATTAAAGGCTTTTAGGTGCGCCTTATAGTGCGGAAAATACGGGTCGCGGTGGGGCGGTGTTGATCTCCGCAATTTGAAGCCTTGTATAATAATTGTAAAAAAAATAAAGGTGAGTGACTTCACGGATTTCACCTATCACGGGTTCTTTTTGGAACGTAACCGCTGCGAAAAACGAGGGATTACTGTTCATTACCACAAATGACTATCAAAAGTATCGATATTTTCATTTGATTATTGATTTTAGAGCATACAGATCTGGTATTGATTTCGGATTGATTTCAGTATGGATCCGCACATCATTAGTACACGTCCAACCGTTCTAGTAGCAGCATCAGCCTCTGTGTCTGGCGCCGCTTTCCCATCGCCCTCCGCGCAAACCTGTGACTCCGCGTGTGTGTGCTTATCTCCTAGTTCACGCTGGGGGGTTTCGAGGAGCTCCAGCAGATGAAGGTGCGAGGGCGGGAGCGCCTGGGCCTGCCCTGCCTCCCGGAGGACAGCATCAAGGTGGTGCGAGCCATGAGAGCAGCCTCGCCGCCGGCCTCCGCCATGGAGCTCATCGAGCAGCAGCAGCAGCAGAAGAGAGGCCGCCGCAGCCGGAGGGTACTCAGACTCACACACCTTTGTTTTGTTCCCTTTGTGGATTTATTATTTGGGCTGGACCAAAGCGGGCTTTGAGGATAAGCAGATGAGAATGATTAGCTCTTCATCTGCAATGATCTCCAGGTCCCTTTTGATGAGAATGCTTCTCTCTGGTTTCTACTTTTCATTCATTCAGGGTCTGATTCAGGTGTGGGCTCCAGAATATTAATGTGGTTTTAAAGTGCGGTTTTCCAATTTGAATATTAAACACTTCAAGGCAGACAAGCGCGTCAGAGCCTGCACAAAGCTGTTCGTCTGACGCTGAGCTTGCATTTCCGAAAAGGTCACCAGGACAAATAAAGGTTGACATCTGAGTCATTTGTGACAAAAAGAGGAAGTCCTGTGGGCCGGGGAACCTTTTCTTTTCTTTTTTTTCTTCTTTAAAGCAAATGGCAGCTTGAAAAAAAGAGGAAAACGCTGAGATTCACCTGGAAAAAAAATCAGGCAGAAAAACTTGGCTTAGGATACAAATATCCGGCCAAAGTGGGTAAAAAAGTGTAAACAGAAAACAGCATAAATCTGTAAAATGAACAAACCTGGAGATTGTTGCACGAGAGGGAGATCAAAAAAACTCTAGGTGGGATGTTAGGAACCGCTTGATTGCAGATAAAACTGTTATTCTGTTATTTCCAGCCAGAAGGTAGGTGTTGATTTAAAATATGTGCTATAAATGTGATCTGGGCATGGGTGAGAGTGATCTTAGCTGGTTTCTGTAGCGGCGTCAAACAGAAGACAGGCGTCTCACACGCTAACTCGTCTGTGTATCTTATTTACATTTCGCTATAAACACACGCTAATTTGATCATCAGTTACATTTTTAACATTAAACTCTAACTCTGCTGTGTCTGCTATCCTAAAGGTGTATTAATGACAACATAACCACTTCCTTGGTGTAAGACTGCGACCGCCGACGACCTCGGTGCTCGCACCTCTCTGGGAGTCCCAGCCTGTTTTTCTTTTTCTTTTTTTTGTCTAGTAGAGCTTTGACTGGACAGACTCTCTCTAACTGCCCTCTGGTTTCTCATTGCCCCTCTTCCTTGTGTCCCCACAGAGTGCCTTTGTTGATAGCTTGGAAGGAGACAGTCCCTTTCCCAAGAAGCAGGTCTTTACCCACAAATTCCCGCTTTTCCTCCTGCATTTCCTCTCTGCACCGAGCTGGACATTTTGCACTCATCTCCCACATCCCTGCACTCCCACAGTCTCTCTCTCTCTCTTTTCTTTCTACTACCTTTGCTTCTTTTGCTTCTTTTTCCCTATTGTGCCTCCCTCATCTCAGTACCCGTCTCCTCTTGTAACCTCATTTAGTCAGAACAGGATGCACTTTTTAAAGAGTTGTATGAAACTAATGGATCCGAAATGCGCAGTTTCCGTGCAGATTAACATTCAGCCTCAATCCCAGGGTTATCTTAATGATTTTAATTTACCGTTTTGTAGAACATGGAAACATCAATCTTTCATCACTTACAGAGGCCCCAACTTGTGGAATTCACTCAATAAATCTCTTAAATCATCACCATCCTTGCCAATATTCAAAAAACATTTAAAGAACTTTCTTATTGTTTCATTTTTGTAATGTTCATTATTTGATCTGAGTTACATTTTCTTGTGTTTTTTTGTTTTTTTTTACTCTCCCTTATGTAGTTTTGTTTTGTTTTTTATTCATATATGGAAAGGATTCTATATAAGCAACCAGGCTTCTTCCTTTCCTTGCATGTTATTTCATTGTTTTTCATTTTTTGTTCATATTTGTCTTATATTGCTAAATAAATAAACTAAACTAAACTATCTTTTAGTCCCCCTGCACAAATAATGAATCCCCTAAATACTCATCTGTTTCTCACACGAGCAAACGTGAGTTTATCAAGTCAAAGGAAAGGAGAGTCGTACAGCAGCAGCTCACTCTGGACCTGAAATCCCCCGACAGAAAGAGCAGTAACGGACAAAACTGTAGAACTGGTTGTGGCCGGTCCCTGTTGATGGAAATGTTGGATTTTACTGCGTAAATAAACATTTTAAGCAACTGATCAGTCTCCCAGGTCAGAAATATACTCATGTCTGCACCATAAGGCCTGTATTTACCTTTTTAATGTTTAACTTTCAAAGAATTGTTGAATTTGTTAAGAAAAAAATTAATGCAACAGAATCAGTACTCCATATCGGCTGGTATCGGAAAGAAAAAAATGCTTTGGGAACATCTCTAGAGAGATAGACACTCAAAGTTGATACTTTCTGCATTGTTGCATGGATGGAACAAGATGTTTTTAAGTGTTTATGACATCACATACTAGGTAACAAGTCACTTTATTTAATTTGTTGTTCGAGTTGGTAATAATTTTGGGCCAAAATATAAGCAATTGTACAATTAGCTCGTCTCCAAACGTATTTATCATGGTTCTCCTTGAAAAACTACTGAACTCAAAGAGCCGTCGAGATGTGAGATCATGTTGTAATCTGCTTTAAAGGTCAAAAGCAAAACAAAATTGTCGCTATTTCCCGTCAAAGTTCACTCCCTGAAAACAAACAAATGGACATTGTTGCATTTTTATCTCAGTTCTGGTACATAATCAGCAGCGTACTTGCTGGTGCTACAATGAAACTGGGGCTTTACACAGTTACTTTAGCCGTTTAACTCCTTTTAGCTGAACGTGCTTGTGAGCGTCTCCTTGGTAAATCGCAGATTTTCCAAAGTGGCGAAGTTCTTGTGAAAAACTTGTAGACTGTAGATGAAGAAATCACCACCGTGTTGCTGATGGTGGATTCTGCTCTCACGCTCACAATCTTGAAATACATTAAAAAAAACCTGATTAACAGATTAATCAGAATCTGATTCTGATTCTTATTCTAAAAACTTTTTTTTTATTTATTATCAATCATTCAGTTACTTAAATTCATTCACAAGCATGGAGTATTTTTTTTTTAAAAGGGAAAAAAAAAATCCTCCATATTTTCTATTTTCCCTGATTCCAGTTTGTCTTCCTTTAACACTTAAACCTTTTTTTATTGCCTTCCACCCATTTTTTTTTCAGTTTCCCCCTCTCTAAGCTTTTATTCTCCTATTTTTCTCCGGCTCTTAAACCTTTCTTTCCGTTTCCATTCTCTGCCCACTGTTTCGCAGCTATTCCTCCCTCTTCTGTTTCCTCTTTTCTTTATCCTCCTCCTCCGCGGCGGCCTGCCCGGCGGCGGCCGGCGGGGTTCGAGGGGACAGGGCTGACTTGCCGGCTGTGATCGTTGCCACGGCAGCGGTTACTTCCCGCCGCGTGAACGAAGACAGCCCACTTCAGACACCAGCAGTTCTCATCACATTTCCACGGCGTCTGGCCTCAAGTATCCACCTCGCGCTGTAGAGTCTGGAATAGAGGTCACTGTTTTTAGAATGCATCCATCGATAAATTGAAGTGTTTTTAACCAGCTTTTATCTCTGTAGGTGTAAGTATTATGGGGTGCATTTCACCTCTCTTTCAAATGGATGTAATTGAAAGCAGTCACCCTCTAAACCTTGATAGAAAAACAAAACGCCAGCCCCCCCCCACACGTAAGAGAATGGCTTTTCCATAGAGAATGGCTCACGACAGTTTCACCTCCTCCCTTCCTCCTCCTCTCCCTCCTTCCCCGTCATACACTCGCTAAACGCGCCACTTAGTCCAGCCGTAGTCCTACCACTGACGCACCATACATCAACTGCAGTAGCTTAACTAATGGCCACAAAGCTTACTCATGCCTGATGCTTGCACTACTGCCGCACTCATTCATCGGTCATATCGTGTGATCGGAGCCACTCTTCAAGTTTGTGTGAATGTATGTTTTATTTTTGCACTTGGAATGGGATTGTTTGAAGATAAGTTCTCAGTATAAAGACTTTTCTGGGCTTGCTTGTATTTCTGTTCCTCCTGAGTTGCAGACGTGTGGTAAGTTGACTCTGACATGTTGCCTGTGGTTGCGGTGCAAGACGTTGCATTGCTTTGATCTCGCCTTACTGTAATAATGCTGTTTTGTTTCTTTTTAGAAGGACAGGAGGTTTTAGTACGGAAGAGTATTAGGGCCAGGCAAGAGAAAAAAAATTTGAGAGTGGATTTTTATTTATTGTGCACTTCGAGAAAAAAGACGCAATGTTGAGAAAAAAGTCGAAATGTCGAGATTAATGTTGAAATACAATTTTGAGAAAAAAGTCGAAATTTCGTGAATAAAGTCGAAATTTCACCTTTTTTCTCAACATTTTAACTTTTTTCTCGACATTTCGTCTTTTTTCTCAACATTTCGACTTTTTTCTCGACATTTCGACTTTTTTCTCGAAATTGTACTTCAACATTAATCTCGACTTTTCGACTTTTTTCTCCACATTTCAACTTTTTTCTTAAAATTTCGACTTTTTTCTCAACATTTCGACTTTTTTCTCGAAATTCTACTTCAACATTAATCTTGACTTTTTGACTTTTTTTCTCGACTTTTCGACTTTTTTCTCGAAGTGCATAATGAAAAAAAATCTTTTTCCTCTAGAATATATATATATTTTTTTCTCCTGCCTGGCCCTAATACTCTTCCGTATTTTAGTGATTTAAAAGACCATTTCAAAAAATATGTCGGCGACAGATAGAGGAATGATACCACTCTCAGCCCACCAGTAGTTTTGTGATTTATTTATCAATTCATTTAATGATTTCTGCAAGTGTTAGCTACTTGAGCTGCGCCTATTACTCACTGGGGGTCCACCATAGACAAAATTAAACAAAACCAACCATAGACCAAGCATTTGGTCACATGACCCACTGGTTTCTGAAGACCAATTTTAAGCAGCTGTGGCACCCAGCTCCCAGCTCCCAGGGGAATAAACCGTTAACATGCGGCCGGTGGAAGAACCGTTCCGTATGAGACTCAGTCTGTCAGCTAGACGGTTGGCGCTTGTGGTCCATCTCATTAAGAAGACCCACAACCCCCACAAGTGTTAAACACAGATGCGTGGCACCAACAGCAGACTTTCTCCATCATCGGGGAGGAAGTTAAATACTATGATGCTCCGTGAGTGCAGCTTCGTACCAAACTAAATGTTTGTGTCCAGATGGAAGCCGTTCCTCGCTAAAGTCACACTTCGGCCTGCTGGGAACTTTCCAAGAGGGACTTGAATGAGCCAGAGAATGAGAAGTAAAATGATTGTAAAATGAAAACGATGATGTGTGGGCATTATTCTGCAGCAGGCCATAAAAGATGCTAATGATCAGACTAAATACGGAGGAATACCTCTTGTCTTTAAACCTTCATTTTAGTTCAGTTTGTCTCCATTAACCCGACAGTGAAGTTACAACGAATCAATCAACGCTCAAGTTAATCTGCAATCTTAAAGAGGGATGTAGGGGGAATTTACTGCACCTTTCTATGCAAAATGAAGCAAAGCTCCTGCGTGAGTAACGGCACGGTCCAGCTCTGACAGCTGTCGCTTCGGCTCAGATCTGTGTGGGCGAGTGCAAACTGTGCTTGGCAGCAGTTCCCTCTGTGGCACCTGTTAGAAAACAAACAATTTGGTCATTTTTCAGGCTTGAAAATGAAGTTTAGGGATATGAATTTTTGCAACATGGATTCACTTCATCGTGCAGTTTGCTGGAGTTGAATCAGCTGTTGTTTGGACACTGACGTAAGAAGACGGCACTTATGAAAGTGGTATCAGTCTTCTGATCTAAACTCTGACTTATTTAATTTTTCAGCTCATGTCAGTCCTGTCTGGTTCATGCAGACCACTTTGAAAAGTGTTGGGTTTTTTTCCCTCTTTCATAGTGTTTTCATATAAATATCCTTTTCCTATCCTTTACTTTGGTCCCGCTATTATTGGGTAAAACTGTAAGACATTACAGAAAAAAACGGACTCTAATGTTCTTTAACTTCATATCTTCAAACTGACAGACATGACATTTGTCTGTAGTCGCATGAAATGCGATTTCACTGCGATCTTTGATACTGGTGGGTAAATATTGTGTGTCGGTTTGCCCGTTAGCCATAAAATCATCCAGCAGGAACATTAAAATTAATTATGTCTTCTTTTGTTTTAGTTTTTTTTCTTTGGGATTTTATTTGCATCTGATTTATGTTATTTCAAACAAAATTATCTGATGATTTCTAGTTTCCTGATTTCTGAAAAAGTAGCTAAAGTTACTTTGAAGAATGATTAGCTTTTGTTTGCTACTGCTGAAGACATCATCACAGCTGACCCCGCCCCCTGTCCTCTGTCTGTCCACCAGCCCCTCGTCAAGCAGGACAGCCTGGACACTTACAACGAGCGGGACCCCTTCAAGAACGACGACGCCCGGGACGAGGAGGAGGACCCGGAGGACACGGACAGCGGCATCGAGGGGGAGGTGGACCCCCTGGACCGTGATGTCATCATCCAGCCGCCGCCGCCGCCCCCTCCGCTGAAGCCGCCGGCAGAGAGGGTCAACTTCCCCAAAGGTCTCCCCTGGGCTCCCAAAGTCAGGTCAATAGCTCCGTATTTTACAACACAGCAGCTAAACACAGTTCCTCTAGTCCAGGGGTCGGCAACCCAAAATGTTGAAAGAGCTATATTGGACCAAAAACACAAAAAACAAATATGTCTGGAGCCGCTAAATGAAAAGTCTTGTATAAGCCAAGGCAAATGGCGAAAGGCGAAATGTTGAGAAAAAAGTCAAAATGTCGAGAAAAAAGTTGAAATGTCGAGAAAAAAGTGGATATGTCGAGATTAATGTTGAAGTACAATCTCGATAAAAAAGTCGAAATGTCGAGAAAAAAGTCAAAATTTCAAGAAAGTCGAAATGTCGAGAAAAAAGGCGAAATGTTGAGAAAAAAGTCAAAATGTCAAGGAAATAGTAAACATTTTGAGAAAAAAGTGGAAATGTCGAGAAAAAGGTGGAAATGTCGAGATTAATGTTGAAGTACAATCTCGAAATGTTGAGATTAAAAAGTAAAGGAAAAAGGAAGAAAAAAGAAGAACAAAAGGAGAATAAAAGAGAAAAAAATAGAAGAAAAAAAGGAAAAAAAAAGGTCAAACATTTTTGAAAAAGCTCCAGGAGCCACTAGGGCGGCGCTAAAGAGCCGTATGCGGCTCTAGAGCCGCGGGTTGCCGACACTTACTCTAGTCAAAATATAAAAGGCTCCAGCGAGGACTAAACAACATTTGGCTGGCAGCTGGTGTCAGTTTTTCTTTTTTCTTTCCTTCCACCAGGGATGTTAAAAAATGGATACAAGAAAGGGAAAAAAAACTCATCTACCAATGTGGTCTCCATCTGTGTGTTTCAGACAGACTCTGGGTTCCTCTGCAGGCTGCTGCTGCTTTGGGGACATGAATAATACATCTCTAGGAGGATGCAAAAAAATGTATCACGCATTCATGACCACTAGACCTAAATACTATCTCGCTGTTACTATTACACGCGCTCATTTCCATGTTTGGACCGTGTTGCAGCCCTCGGAGCTGTTTAAATCTTCCTCGGCTGGAGCAGCAGTGCAGGGTGACTGATGAGATTTGAGAAACACAATGAGGCTTCGCTGCGCTTGTGGGTTTGTGTGTTTTCCAAAGGAGCAAATCCACAAAAACAGCGTGGTGTTCGGGAGCAGCACTGCAGCAGCTGATGTGGCCAGGTGCATGTCCCCCTCTGACTTGAGTGTCTTTGCGTGTCTGCAGGGAGAAAGACATCGAGCACTTCCTGGAGACCAGCAGGAACAAGTTCATCGGCTTCACTCTGGGGAAGTACGTCCCTCTGTGACGATGTTGAAGCATTCTGGGTTCGTCTCAGTCCCGTCTAACTGTAACTGTCTTGCAGTGACACGGAGACGCTGGTGGGCTTGCCCCGCCCCATCCACGAGAGCGTCAAGACCCTCAAACAGGTCAGTGGAGACGCCCCTGCTCATGTTAAGTTGATTCAAATGTCCTTTTTGTCTTTTTCCTTGAGTCTCATTTGCTTGTCTTTGTGTGGATTGAGTGTCACCTAATCAATCCTCCCATGCTGTTGAATCCCCGGATATTGACATTCCCCTTAAAAATCAATATCTCACCAACAGTGAGGTGTAGTTGCACCGAATAAACCTCCCCAGGGTGTCAGTCAGCACTGCGGATTAACATTTATTATAAAACCTGTACGTGTAGTGGTTATTTAATGGTTTTGCTCCCTCCTGCAGCACAAATATGTTTCCATTGCCGAGGTGCAGATCAAGCGGGAGGACGAACTGCAGCAGTGTCCGATGACTCTGGTCAGTAATCTCCACCAGCTGGAACGAACGCTTGCTCAGTTGATTTCATACCGTTGTCTGTTCTTACACTTGGCTGTATGTTTTGTGTTGTCAGGGTGAGGAGGAGGTGGAGGAGACTCCAGCAGAGATGTTATATGTGGGAATGCTCCCCAATCTCTCACAATATGTGGTGAGTAGCTCACACGGTAAAGAAAAAGTATGTGAACCTGTTGAAACTGACTGTTTTCTGTGTTAATTTACCTAAAATGTGATCTAATCTTCATGTAATTATCAATTATCGGTAAACTGAATGTGCTTGAGCCGATAAAACAATTATAATGTAAGTGAACGCTGGGAGTTGGGAGCAGCATCAGTGCATGATACTCCCTCCTCCATGCCTCACCATTGGTATGATGGTGTGCGTCTTTGTGCCATATGTAGTGCTTCCCAAACAATTAAATGTTTGTTTCATCAGTCCACAAAACATTCTCCCAGTAGCGTTGAGGATCGCCAAAGATTTTGTGCAGAAGTGGGTTGTTTTTTTTAAAAGCAGTGGAGTCTCCAAACTGTAGCACGCTTCTCAGCAGTCATGAGCAAGGCTGGATTTAGTCCAATCTACGATAAAATAAATCTCATATCATGCGTCTTTGTTGTCATCATGTTTTATTTTATTCTATTTTTTGATGTTTTTGTCAGATTGCCCTGCTGAAACTGCTGTTGGCTGCAGCTCCAACCTCCAAAGCTAAAACAGACTCCATCAACATCCTGGCTGACGTGCTGCCTGAAGAGATGCCGTAAGTCCTGGGGAGAGAATGCTGCACACTTGCAGTGCACTTTTATTCCATTTTAAACCAGCCTGAAGCCTACATTTTACCTTCTGCACACATGCGAATAAATCACAAAACTTTGGAGATTAAATGGAGGTAATTAGTTACCAGTAAAAAGTGGATTGTTTTTGTTCTGTGGCTTTATCAGTCTGCTTTAAAATGGAAACAAGATTTAGGTTGTAAGAGGTAGCAGAAGTCTAAGAGACCCGAGAGGATATCTGCTTGTTTTTAAGGGAGAACTGTCTGTCCTTTATGGTTATGTCTTCTCTCCATAAAGCTGTGTTGTGCTTTCAGACCTGAAGGACTTAGATTAGTGTATCTTTGTGTGTCCTTCAGTATCACGGTCCTGCAGAGCATGAAGCTGGGGATTGACGTAAACCGTCACAAGGAGATCATCGTCAAGGCCATCTCTGCTCTGCTGCTGCTGCTGCTCAAACACTTCAAACTCAACCACATCTATCAGGTTACACACACGACGCCGTCCCGCAGCCGCCACCTCATCTCCTCCTTCACTCTCCTGCTTTTCCTCCATCCTGCCTGCACGTGACACACACTCTAATATCCATTCAGCTTACCTTTAGTATCCTCTTCACCTTCCCCCACCTTTGGCGCAGCGTGTCCCGTTTTCAGCACACACACACCTGAATCAGCGGGTGAACTCACAGATGGAGCAGTGAGAGCAGCTGGACTGAAATAACTTATGTATTAAGAGGATTGCTCCACATTTTAATTATTGATTTCAGTTGTTTGGGGACAAGGATGCAGATATTTTCTGTTGCTAGGAGGAAACAGTGCTGCAGTCAGCTGTGTAGTTATGGCACTGGCGCCCTCTGCTGGCAGAAAAAAGCACATGCAGCTGCACCAGAAAGTGAAATAAATTTACTATCATTCGTTTTTGCAGTTTTAATTCACCTAGTCCAGGGGTCGGCAACCCAACATGTTGAAAGAGCCATATTGTACCAAAAAGACAAAAAACAAATACGTCTGGAGCCGCAAAATATGAAAAGTCTTGTATAAGCCTTAGAATGAAGGCAACACATGCTGCATGTATCTATATTAGTTAGAACTGGGGGAAGATTTTTTTTTTCATTATGCACTTGGAGAAAAAAGTTGAAATGTCGAGAATAAAGTCGAAATGTTGAGAAAAAGTCGAAATGTTGAGAAAAAAGTGGAAATGTCAAGATTAATGTTGAAGTACAATCTTGAGAAAAAAGTTGAAATGTTGAATTGAAATGTTAGAACTGGGGGAAGTTTTTTTTTTCATTATGCACTTGGAGAAAAAAGTCGAAATGTTGAGAAAAAGACGAAATGTTGAGAAAAAAGTCGAAATGTCGAGGAAAAAGTTGAAATGTCGAGAAAAAAGTTGAAATGTCGAGAAAAAAGCCGAAATGTTGAGATTAAAAAGGAAAGGAAAAAGAAAGAAAAAAAAGGTCAAACATTTTTGAAAAAGCTCCAGGAGCCACTAGGGCGGCGCTAAAGAGCCGCGGGTTGCTGACCTCTGATCTAGTCTGAATATTATCTACCTCGATAGGAATGCATATTACATTGAAAAAGGAATACAACTTAGTAATAGATATATAGATTTTATCTTGACATTTATATTTTTAGTTATTGCACTTTTTCTCAGTTTTCCAAACTGACTATTCTTTTGCGACTGCCTCATGTTTTCCTGCAGTTCGAGATCGTCTCCCAGCACCTGGTGTTTGCCAACTGCATCCCACTCATCCTCAAGTTCTTCAACCAGAACATCATGTCCTACATCAGTGCCAAAAACAGGTGGGGTCGGTTGTTGCACAGGACAGTGTTTAAAAATAAGTGCAGAAGCAGAGGTTTCTGGAACGGTCACAGACATCTAATATTAATCATTTTGAAATCATTGATTTTAGATGATGTAATGCTGTGAGCATTACATCAGGCCTGCGGGAACTGCACATCATAAATTAAAAACTGTAGTCTTTCCCTGCAAATAGAAGTCGGTGTTTGTCTTCTTATGATGCAGTTACCTGAGGTCATGAAGAAATGTCTAGGACATGCTTTGATTTAAATCTGATCTGAATAATTCAGCTTAGATCTGGGTCTGTGATGTCACAGTTCCTCGCTGAATGAGAACTTGTCAGGTTGAAACCAGATAACATGGATGTGTCACATCAGATTTTTAAGGAGACTGTATAAGAAAAACTGGACAAATCTTACATGCAATCACCCACGGCGCTTGGGCCAGACTCTCTTCCTGTCATGCTGTGGGGCACCGTGTTTGAAGCTGGCAGGAAACATGGCCGCTCTAGTTCAGTTCCAACAAATGTTAACTATTCTAGTAGGGCTGGGGATCGATTCAAATGTCAAGAATCGATTCGATTCCGATTCTTAAGATTCAGAATCGATTATCAAGATTTGATTCGATCCAATTCGTTTCGATTCCGATATTGATTTGGGTTAGTGTTATTAAAACTGTTTTTTGAGCTGTTGCATGAATTATATGACTGTAGTTATGCAAAATATTATTACTAGTATTATATTGAGATTCAACCGCAAGTATTGGCAGCTAATGATGCTGTAAGGACCAATCAGCTCCCAGAATGCTGATAGAACTGCTTTCAGAAACATCGTGGGTCAGAATTACCAAACAGATCCAGGGAGGAAACAGAGACGTTTTTATTTGTTCCATTTTCGGTGTATTTTGGTTTTTAATTTTTGAGAATTTGGTTTTTAGCATTTTTTGCAAATGTAACCCCAAGACAGTATATAAAGTAATGAAATATAGACAATTTATGCGATTATAACTGAACACTTTAATGTTTTCATACCTTTAAACATATTTAAAGGCAAAAACATGGCACCAGTTATTCTCGTGTCCAACAAAACATTACTTTTTTGGGGATAAACAAAAAAATAACCAAAAGTTGTAATGTAATGATGAAAAAAAAATAACACATAAATAAATAAAAGAAAATAACCCCCCCAAAAAAAATAAAAAATCGATCTTTAGACATACAGTATGAATCGATTTTTAGGAATTAATATGAGAATCGATTTAGAATTGGGAAATCGATTTTTTCAACACAGGCCTAACATAGATTAGTTCATCCTAACCTATGATACCAGCTGACATTACATTACATTTATTTTGATAAAATCCGTCAACCCATCCTCACTTCTGATCACAAGTACTGTCAGAGTTGAAATGAGGAAAACCAAACGGGGCAGGACCCCCAGCGAGGGTCCTGAGGGTTGGCGACGCCACATGAGAGCAGGCTAGTCACTCCTGGCTCCTACCGGAGAGCCGTGCTGGTGGAGCAGGCAGAGGTTAGTCAGTCCTACCTGGGGGTGTCTTCCCTGGAGGAACACGGACCCAGCTGTGGTGACGCCCGGGGGACGGCCAGGCTGCAGGTATTTAGTTGACGCATGGTTAGCTCATCCTGCATCCTCTGAACCGCCCAGATGACCCCACGGCCAGTTGTGGCAGTAAGTGAGCTGTGTTCTGAGCTGCGACTTAAAAAATACACCACCACCACAACAATCTCCTTTTGGAGAAGGATGTTCCTTTTTCTCCTCTCCTTTTTGTATTTTTTTGTGTCTGCACATATATATCAATGTTGTTTTTTTTCCTTCTTTTTCTGGCACATTGAAGAGTTCCAGTTCGTGTGACTTGTAGAGTGACCGGTCTTTTTGTTTTGTGTGTATTTTTTTGTGTGCATGTCCCTGTGTGTAGTATATGTGTACTGGACTTTCCCCACTGTGTGGTCCACGAGATGCCCGAGCTCACGGCCGAGAGCCTGGTGAGTCCCAGCCTTCAGCCGAGTCAGATCCATGCCGTCTGGTCGCCGAGGCGGCGTGACCCCTCTGGTGACCACCTCTGTACATTTTCAGGAAGCAGGAGACAACAACCAGTTCTGCTGGAGGAACCTGTTCTCTTGTATTAACCTGCTGAGGATCCTCAACAAGCTGACCAAGTGGAAACACTCCAGGACCATGGTGGGTAGCGCTAATCTGAATCCAGTGCTTTTATTAGTAAACCTCTTCAACAGAAGAATCGTCCTTCCCTTTGCAGATGTTGGTGGTTTTCAAGTCAGCCCCCATCCTGAAGAGAGCCCTGAAGGTGAAGCAGGCCATGATGCAGCTCTACGTTCTCAAGCTGCTGAAGATCCAGACCAAGTACCTGGGCCGGCAGTGGAGGAAGAGCAACATGAAGACCATGTCTGCTATCTACCAGAAAGTCCGCCACAGGCTCAACGACGACTGGGCTTACGGAAACGGTAAAAAGCTGCTTGTTTGAAGATGTTCGTCACATATTAAAACATTTTACTCTGGGGCTGTTCCACAGATGCGGAAGTACTTGCTTAACTTTTTGTGCTGCAAGCAAGTTGGGTTTATTTTTCTGATCAGATCATAAGGATTAACTACACAAGGGTTGTTGTGGCAACGACACAGTTCTCTGTAACCACCCAGATCCACTTAGGAGGCATCTATCTGACCCCTTTTTCCAAGCATTTTAACCAATCCTCTGACAGATATACAAAATATTTAAAGGAGCTTGAGGCAAGAATAAGAAATGAGACTCATTAGCGCCACGACGACCGTCGGGGTTCCTGCAGCCAACAGCGAAGCCGGCACGGGAGCGCCGTGTTTTCAGTCCCAATTCAAGTTGAAGCTGCCTCCATGACTCAAACGCGTATCCAATGTTTACTCGTGCGCCGTCGAGAACGCGCATGCAGCGTCATTTGACGTCACATCCGCAGGACAGCGCGGGAAATTCCGGCCCGGAATTGCAGCGCATTTTGCAGCACACAGCCTGTTCAAGGCAACGGAGAGATACACTAGAGGGCTCACTCGTTTTGATTTGGAACGCTTCATCTGACATTATTACTATAAAACTTAAAACGTATACGAATTTTTTTCATAAATCCTGCCTCATGCACCTTTAATAATAATGTTTTCTGCAGTCTAGACATTTGAGAAAATAATCAGTACGTTTTTGTTGTGGCTCTACGGATGCCTTTGCTCCATTTTATCATCTAAAATAGAAAGTGAGGCTGGGAATATTCAGTTGAGTGCAGTCTGCTGTTTTACCAGTAGATGTCACTAACTGACAGATGTATTTAGTTTATGTTTGCAAGAAGTTTTGAAACAATCCAACTGCTCAGCTTCTTCTTTCTAACCTCCTTCACAACATGAACCGGTCCTTGTACAACCAAAAAATAAATAAAAAGGTGCTTATGTATATGAAAAGCTTAAGTGAAAGCTTTGTAAGAAGACGAGAGAACGGTGTGTCGTGCTCCAGAGAACCAGCACGAGTGACCAGCTGCTACATGCTACAAACATTAGCTTTGAAGAGATTGTAATAGGGTAAGATGACCACTCGAACTAAAATTCACTGAGCTGAACAAAAAAAACAAGTTCAGGTTCTGTAGCCCAGCTCTCCATCTTTGGTGTTTGACCGTCATAAATCAGATAAATCATTATTCTGCAGTCCCTTCTGTTCAATCATTCATCATCATATTGGAAAAGCCTCACCACTATCAACTATTGTTTTCTTTCTTGCGACATCCAGTGTTTTTGTTTCATTCTCAGCCACTGAGCTCTTTCACTAAGCCAACGCAACTTGCTCTTATTACCATTGATTACTTATAATAAGGATTTTACGTAATTACCACAGAAACAAGCAATAAGTCCAGTTTATTGTCAGGAAAGCAGACAACTCATCTTTCTCAACCTTTTTAAATAATGCCCCAAACTCCACAGAATACTTATTTGATTATTTAATATTGGAACAGAAAATAATTTTAACCAATTAAAACAAACATATACACATCTTTTAAAGAATAAATTCATCCATCATTAAATAAATAGAGCCTCATAAAAAGCCGACTCACGGGTTGTTTAAATTAGCAACACTGGCCTTTATTTGTCCTGACTGTGTAATCTCCACAGAGATTCCTCCACCCTCTCAAAAGTGATTAACGGGCCATTATTAGCCGTCTCTGTGTGTGTGTTCATGTGTCTGCTTATGTGATTCCCGTGCGTTCATGCTCGTGTGAAGTAGGATCCTCCAGCAGCCACTGGACTGTGTTGCCATAGCAACATAGTGATGGGGCTTTTCAGGGTCACAATCCCTCGCGGGAGAGCAAGTGATCTGTCACCAGGAGTGTTAGAGGGGGGAGGATGGGTAGAAGCAAAAAGAGGGACAAAGGCACAGAGAAAAAAGATCTCACACACACGTACAGATGTGTCATCGCATAAAAGCATCTTTACGCGCTCGCAAACACACACACAGAGAGTGTGATAAACGGTGTCCTTCATGTGCTCGCCGTTGCAGACATCGATGCCCGGCCCTGGGACTTCCAGGCGGAGGAGTGCGCCCTGCGGGAGAGCATCGAGAAATTCAACAGCCGCCGCTACGAGAAGAACCGAAACGGAGACTTTGCGCCGGTGGACAACTGCCTGCAGAGCGTGCTGGGCCAGCGCGTGGAGCTGCCCGAGGACTTCCACTACAGCTACGAGATGTGGCTGGAGAGGGAGGTCTTCTCCCAGCCCATCCAGTGGGAGGGGCTGCTCCAGCACCCGTAGGTGGGGGTGGGGGCGGGGGCGGGGGACAGGGATGGATCACATAAGAGCCTGCAGGAGAGTTCTGAGTGTGTGTTCTTGCTGCTTATGTAAAGGTCATATTGAATTGCGGTGACGGGAGGAAGAGGGAGGGGGGGCGCAGCAAAGGGAGAATGAAGAGGCGACAGCTCGGCTCTGATGCCGCACACACTCTTTACTCAAACACGTGCCTGCGACGCCTGAACGCACCTAACAGGTCAGAGCAGAAGTAGCACTTCACGAGAAAAACGCCAGGCGTTGCTGTAGCAGGACGCCGCTTCGGCCAGTTACACTGCCCCCCTAAAAAGCCCTCCATCTCTAATGTTTTGGTGCTTTTCTGATTCCATTGTGGCATTTTATGTGCGGTAGAAGAACAACAGTATGATAAATGTTTTTTTTAAAGATGTACATTTGAAAGATTTATAATCTTTTTTTCTTTTTTTGAAATGAAGTTTTTCTGGCGGTACTGGGGTAGATCATCAGCGGTTGAAGTTTTTTCTTATGCGTTTTCTAGCGAAGACACACGATAAATTACAGGGTAATGACAGTACAAGTGTAGAGGACTTTAAGAAGAAACCCCTGAAATATACCAGCTCTATGCACATGGGTTTGTTCCTGGATGTTCATAAAAGTTTGTAAAGAAAAGAATATTGGGATCAGAAGATGAGGGTCTTAGGGATGTAAAACAAGTCTTGTCTGTAAGAAACATTTTTATTTCAAAGTGGCAAATTGACTTCCATAGAGAACTTTTGTGAAGTCAAGCCTTTCAGATTACAAATCGAATTTTAGTTTTATTACAGTTCTGAATGGATCCAATAGAAAACGGCTGTTAAAGCAGCACAAAGGGTTGTTTCCCCCCGTGTTAAAATATCAGCTTGAGTTTCTCTTGGCAGAATAATTTAGGGCAGTCGTCTACCATCAGTGAAAGCGACTCGACCCCCATCCTGTTGTCTCGGGGATATTTGTGTATCTTTAGTGTCAACGATGAGAGGAGCTCACAGAGATGCAGGGGAACAGTGCACGTGAAAACTAGACAGCAACGGCACGAGACCAAATGGGAACCTCCATGCCTACAAGGGGACCCTCTGAGGTAAAGATTGCAAACTTGCAAAAGTTATTTTGTGCCGCTTTAAACAACCCATGTTTTCCTGATTAAAAGCTCCTAATTTAA
The DNA here is from genome assembly GCF_033807715.1 of Cololabis saira. Lineage (NCBI taxonomy): Eukaryota > Metazoa > Chordata > Actinopteri > Beloniformes > Belonidae > Cololabis > Cololabis saira. The sequence continues at coordinate 22,027,325 of NC_084609.1, read as the reverse complement.
TCATGCTGCTTATGGGGGTTAGCATCCACACGTTAGCATCTGCTAGACAGTCTTTGCATGTTTTGGTATTCAGAAGCAATTTACTTTTGTCAAACTGTACATGTGAAACGCTCTGTTTCAGTTCCTGTCTCTTTAAGAGCCTCTAACTTGTAGGCAGCTGCTCGTTTTTGTGCGTGAGTTGTGCCAAACTAGCCGCTCTGCGGGTGTTATGCAAAAGTGAGTTATAACAAAGGAAAGCCAGGCCTTTTAGGCAGATCTGAAACATTATTTCTTGTGCAGGGAATATCTGTAGTGTGGTTTAAATGAATTTTCAGACCTGTCATTTGAATAGAAATCTAACTGAAGGTAAATGAAGCCCCCAGAGAGCATTACGTGACCTCTGGCGCGATCTCAAAGCAGCACAGTCACTTCCCAGAACCCCTCTGTGCAGCTACTTGAGGTTTCTCCAACTCCAGCGATGATCGGAGCAGCAACGACTCTGTAAATGTGACTCCCATGACACCCTCTCCCTCCGTCCGACTACAGCACAACACAGCCTACTGAGCACACTGGCGGCGGGATGCGAATGTCACAAAAATGCAAAAATGATGCTTGTCAGCACGATTCTTCCTTCGCCTCTGCGACTACCTAAGAGGGACTGTTAGCATCCAGAGCTCTTACTGTTTCTATCTAAGCACAGGAAAAAAAAGACAAAAGACATTATCAGCTCTTTTTTTGGTGTAGCTCTTACCAGGTTCAGGAATGGTAATGTCATGGCTCAGTCTTGTACATGTATGTAGAAATGTGCATGACCAAAGTTCTGTACCCGTGTTCAAACTTCAGTACGGCATTTCTAATGGCGAATGTTCTGTCTCGATGTTTCCAGCAATATTAGAGTCGTATTTTTGCTCTTAAGGTCACAGCGTTCTACATCACGAGGGATTTTATTTATTCTTTCTTCTTCCAGAAGGCCATATCTTTGAAAATAATAATAACATACCTTGCAGGTTCTCAGGTTTATAGAGATAATATATTGTACAACTTTTAAAACGTCTTTGCCACCATCTAGCTCAATAACTTTAGAGAATAAAACCGTTTAATGTCATATTCTAATAAAAAGATGATAAAAAATAAACCACCTGAAGCACTAACGATTTACTGCTAAAGCTGTATGTTGTCACATTTGTGTTTGTGAGTTGCATTTAAGTCAGATGTGCTTTTTTTTTTTTTTTTTTAAGATTTTGTGCCAATTTTGAATACAGCTTCCTTTATAAAATGTTGTTTTTGCTGCCATAATCACATCCGTTATGCATTCAAATCACTTCTGAAGGTTTTTTGCAATACGAACATTTTATTTTCTACCTGGAAAATTGTACAATCTTTGAAAGTTGCTGTTTCTTGTAACCGGTTCAGTATTTTGCCAGAGGTGTTAAGCATTCAGTGGATGTTACTACAGTATATGTGTGTTTTTGTTACTCTCTCTCTTCCTTATCTGTAGTCTGGATACAGTAAATACTCTGTACTGAATTTATTCAGGGGTATGTGCAATTACAGATTCATAGAGGCATTATTATTATTATTAACAGAGTGACAAACTACAACATCAGAGTTGCTTATTAAACGGTGTTGAACATTTGATCGATTGTGAGCTGATTCTTCATTAGTGGGGGGATTTTTACGGGGCTGCAAGGGGTGGAAGCTCTTTCTCACACACACACACACACACACACACACACACACACACTGAAGGTCATAACAAACATCCCTAGGTTAATGTCCATGCAGCATGGAGACGCAGCCGTCTGGGACTGGGGGGGTTGGATGATGCAAAACTACCCCACACTCGTCCTTCATCTCCATCAGGATGAGATGCAACACAGTTGGAAGAAAACTGAGATACGCAAATACATTTAGACGAAACATTTGGACGCGGACGGTAGGAGTTTTTTTTTTCCTTTTGTGCATAGGAAATAAAAGAAAATCTAAATATTGACTTTTATTTTCTTAGATATTGAAACCCCTTTTAAGCAAAGCACCTAATTTAAAGTATTTGGACACTACTTGGTAAAGGTAACTGATCATTTCACTCTGTTTGCACAGAGCAATAAAAAGAAGAACCACGTGTTTTAGAGAGTTTTTATCCTACAAACAAACAAAACTCAATCTACTCAAAAACAAACTGTAACTGATATGAGGGATTGTGTGCAAGTGTAGGCTTTTAATTTATTGGTTTTAATCACCTATTTCTTTTATTTTGTGTTGTGTGAAAGTGTTTTATACTATAGTAGTTATCTGTTTTTTAGCACTGACTGATGGCACTTTTAATTTTGTTGTTATATAAAAATGACTAATAAACATCTAATCTATTTTACTATAAAACAAATTTAGCACATAAAAAAGGTTTGGAGTTTATATCTGGTACTGACTAAGTATTTAGCAGCAGTTTGTACCTACCAATGTGAAGTCCAAGGAGATGAGGCTGGAAGAATCTTTGGGCTGGAAAACAAAAACCATATATAAATCTATGAGGCTTTATGTCCATCTTTTTTGCACAGTAGTGCTTCATATGGCCACAATTTGACAAAAAGAGACATGTAAAGCAGCCCACTACCTCCACTGTGCCCATTGCTTACTTGAAACCTTCGTACAAACGGTGTAAGAATTGAAAAGGAGATGTGACATACATGTGTACGCAAAGATACCTTTGTTAAAGTAGTGGTGTTGGAAGAGCTTGTCGTTTAGTAATGCAACAATCGGTTTGTAAATAACTCCTGAAATGCTTTTTCTCAACACAACAAAGCAGTTTTTCAGTCACTGAAGACGCAACTGAAAGTAGAAAGACCCATAAACGAGCAGCAACTGAAGGTGTCTGCAGTGAAGACCCAACATAACATCTCCAAGGAGGAAACTCAGAATTTTGAGATGTCCGTGAGCTCCAGACTCATTGATTGCAAAGGATTTTTCCCCAATTATACACACACACACACACACACACATATATATATATGTGTGTGTGTGTGTGTGTTATTATATTTACAATTTTGTCCCAAGCTGTAATTCCTAAATGGTAAAATCTGTATTTTAAAGCTGAAAGTCTATATTTTGATCACATTTTGATTGTCCTGGTTCAAAACCATTGTGGTGGTGCATAAAGGCTGCAAGAAAGTCTGTTATGCGGATCTGACTGTAAATGCAGCATGCTCTCTGTTAACATCCCTGGAGTGGGGAGTAGGACGTGCACCCACGGCTACTGTGACATGAAAGCCAGAGTGCTGAAGGCTCTGAGAAAGTAACCCCAGTGTGATAATACATGAGTTAAATGAAGCGTACACAGACAGACACTTGCTGTTCTGAAGCCCCACAACCAGTAAAGCAAGAGAGAGCTGAGGGACTCCAAGCTACATACATGACACTAATTTCATTCATATTTGCACACAGAAATACAGAAATACCACACATGAATGCATTATCTTCTACTGTGTGCAGAAACACAGAATGTAAATCACTCATCCCATGGATAAAATCAACTTTATTAAATGTATTAACACAGTACATTGTGAAACAATTTCATTTTAGCGTAGAGCAAAAAATATGTATCATATGCTTCCTGTTTTAGCTAAAAATTTTGCTGAAGCTTGAGGCCAAACGCTAAAATACATGCATCCCAGGGATAAAATCAACTTTATAAAATGTATTAACACAGTACATTGTGAAACAATTTCATTTTAGCGTAGAGCAAAAAATGTGTATCATATGCTTCCTGTTTTAGCTAAAGAATTTTGCTGCAGCTTGAGGCCAAACGCTGCTTTGCCGTGGAACTCTCCCGCCCAAACTCGTCCCTGTCCATCTATGAAGGTTCCCTCTCCCTCACACCTGGAACACACCAGTTCACACATTCAACATCTTAACTTCAGTGCATTGTAATAAAATAATTTTAATGTTCCTTAAGAAGAAAAAAAGAAAGTAAGTTGTACCTATTCATATGAAAGGGACCTCTATACACAGAGCCATCTGGGAAAGTGTATGTTCCCATGCCGTGGTACATGTTGTCTTTGATTTCTCCTTCATACATAGCTCCGGAGGGATGCTTCACGATCCCTCTGCCCTGCATCTGGAGAGGGAAAGATTATGCATCACCAATCACCAAACCAGAGGCGTCTTCAAAGCCATAGGCTAAACAATACATGCAATGCACATACGTACTTTGTCGTCACGCCACTCTCCCATGTATATAACACCACTTGCTAAGATGTAGTTCCCAGTACCGTTCCTCACCAGTCCAAATGCAGATGTATTGCATTCCCCCACTGGCAGGAACACACAGATGTAATAACACTGCAGTTAATGTGGTTTCACTTATACCTCTTTCTGGCTATTTTCCTTTCATGTGCTGGCATTGTCCTCTTTAATACAATTTTTTTTTCTCCACTTTTTCAAAGTTACATTTTATTGGCCTTGTGGCATTGGTCAATGCTTTTTTCATTGTATATGTTTTTATCCAGTTAAACTGCTCCTAATTATTAGATATTGTAATTGAAATGTAGCATAACTTTGCAGTAATTTCTGCATTTCTAATAAATGAGTGCCTTTGTGTACTGATTTCACAGTGTAGTGTTTGTGATTTTGTTGTTGTTCAGTGTGTCCTCACAACATTTTACATCTAGTTGTGGTCACTTCCCATTCATCTGTAATTTTGCTGCAATTTGTCTCATATTTTTTTTTCATTAATAGAATGTTTTCTGCTATCTTTAATTGGTTGTGTGAAAAAAGAAATTAGTCACTCTTTTAATTCAAATCAAAGATTTTACATATCAGCATATTAAAAAAGTTGATTCTTGTTAGACGTCAATTTTCTGGTCTGGAGCATTCAGGTTGTAACACAAAAAAAATCAGCAGTGATGGAGGAGGAGCAATTATTGCTCTCAGTCACTCTGGTCAGTGAAAAGTTCCCTAACAAAGAATTTACACTCCATCTTTCTACGGTGCAAATGATTATAGTGGAAAGCATTTAAAAGGAGGCGTTGATGTCCCAGCAAGAGTAAAATGTGTCATTTTGTAGCTGTTCTTTATGTTCATTGATTGCTTTCTCACTGAAAGGATGGCAAAAGATCCTCAGTCCCCCTGTATTTTTGAGGACACTGAACCCCAGATTGCCCTCAATTTACACAATGGGAATGATTGTAGAAAAATCAGTGCTGTACATAATAGTGACAATGTAGTAGAAGCAGAGGTGGGTAGTAACGAGTTACATTTACTCTGTTACATTTACTTGAGTAAGTTTTGAGAAATGTTGTACTTTTAGGAGTAGTTTTGAATCACTATACTTTTTACTTTTACTTGAGTAGATTTGTGAAGAAGAAACTGTACTCTTACTCTGCTACATTAGGCCACGTTGGCGCTTGTTACTTTTCTTTTATCCCTTTTATCCACGTATACGTGTCAATCTCATGACATCACTGAGTGATTCTTTGGGAAAAATTTTTGTTTTTGCATGTTTTGTCACATTTACACAGACTCAAACACACACAGAGTTTCTATGAGTTCATGGGCTTGTTCTAGTTCTGGTTAAAAAAGAAAAGTACAAAGGCTTGAAATGTTGTGCTACTTGTGCTTAATTAATTTTTTTATTCTGTTATTATTTTATTGATTTTATTATTTATTAAAGTACTTGAATTTACTTTAAGATTATTTTAATTTAAGCTATTTTTATTTTTTTTATTAATTTTAATTTATTTTATTATTTTATTGATTTAATTTGCCTGAAGATGATTATTTTGTACTTTTGTCTTTTTGAATGGTTGTGTTAAAAAAATAAATGAGACTTTACTCAACAGTTACTCAGTACTTGAGTAGTTTTTTCACCAAGTACTTTTTTACTTTTACTCAAGTAATTATTTGGATTACTACTTTTTACTTCTACTTGAGTCATATTATTCTGAAGTAACAGTACTTTTACTTGAGTACAATTTTTGGCTACTCTACCCACCTCTGAGTTGAAGGGATGTTATGTGTTTGGGTAAACGAACACACATTGCAATGGGCATTGTAGAACAAATTCAACAAATGTAGTGACCCTTTCATGTTGTCTCTCACCATAACTGTCCCCATTTGGGAAAACGCAAGACACGTGCATGGCTCCTCTTCCTGGAAACAAACAAACAAAACGTCAGTGTCAAACACATCATATTTTTTTGGGACGCATATTTACCATCCCAAACGTAGAAGAATCTGAAAGTTAAAGTCATCAAGAAATTTGCAGACAGATCGACTAGTGTATGTGAGTGTTAGTCAATCACACCAGACATCCAGCTGCTTCAGCTCTCAGTTGGCTAAGAGACGTGACAGGTCAAACAACTCAACACAAAAGTAGTTAAAATGCCACAAACGAGCTAAATGCGCAACACTTGCGGTTTGGTAACTGCCAGAGGCTGCGACAGCTGTGTTGCCATGGGAACCCAACGCCAACTGCTGTTGTCATGGTTACCAATGGCCAAAAAAACGTGAATGTCACAAACCAGGAAAAACTAGCTTTATATTAAAATAATTATATTTTTCACTCGTTTTCAATCAAACGTATTAGGGCCAAACTAAGACAAAAAAAAATTGGAAATTACGAAAATAAAGTCACTAATATGAGAATAAAGTTGTAAAATTACCAGAATAAAGTCATAATGTTGTGAGAATAAAGTCATAATATTACGATAATAAAGTCGTAATATTTTGAGAATAAAGTTGTAATATTAAATATATTATAAATATATAAATATAACTTCACAAGATGCTCAATATTCCTCATTTTAACATAGGGAAAAGACTGCTCTTCCTGTTAGAGTTCTCATGAATTAACACTTTATTCTCGTAATGTTACGACTTTACTCTCGAAATATTAAGACTTTATTCTCGTAATATTACGACTTTATTCTCATAATATTATAACTTTATTCTCGTAATTTCCCTTTTTTTTGTCTTAGTTTGGCCCTAATACTCCGTCGTACAAACCACCTAAAGTTTATTTACTGTATATATTTTTTTTTCAAACAATAAAGAAGGACCAACTGCTGTTGTCATGGTTACCAATTGCCAAAAAAAACGTGAACGTTACAAATAAAAACAAGTAGCTTTATATTCAAATAATTATATTATTCACTTGTTTTCAATCAAAAGACCTGAAGTTTATTCATATATTTTTTTCAAATAGTATTTATGAAAATTTTTTAAAAAAAAAAGCCGGTTAACCGGAACAGAAAGTTTGAACCCTCGAGCTCCGGCCAATGGAGGAGAAGCAGCTGCCGGTGAGTGGGAGAGACTTCAGACTTATTAAAGTTCACTTTTGTGAACCCTTTCGGACTTTGGTCGCTTTCAATATGTGTAAATCTGTAAAAGTAGTTCAAGCTGTCAAAACTGTCAGCTTGCGGGAGAGCTTTCTCCAGCTCAGCTGTTAAGACCGGCTGCTAGCTGCTAGCTCGGTAGCGAGCATGAGCGAAACCACGACATGTAACTTTGTTCCTGACGAGACTCCAGGCTGCTGAGCTGGGCTTCCCTAGTGATGCTCTGTGAGCTGAGTGGCCCTGGTCGTGGTGGGTCGCTGGTTTGATGGCATGCATGACTGTAGCCGGCAGCCTTGTGTGCAGCCGTGGATGTTGCTGGAGCTGGAGCTGGAGTCGAGCTGAGAGGAGACTCTGCTCTGCAGCAGAATCTGCAGCTCTCTGACTCACAGCACAGGACACCTGGAAGAACTTTATTACACCTGTGCTCTTTTCTCTTTTCACAGATTTTTTGCTCTCATGAAGGGACACTGAATAACGGTATGTATGAATGGATGTGTGTATGATGGATGGATGGATGCGTGTATGATGGATGGATGGATGTGTGTGTGTATGTATATACGCATCCTTATTTGCCATTGGAAAACTCCGCAGGTGATATTTATAGTAGTATGAGTGGATGGATGTGTGTATGTAAGTATGTATGCCAAAAAACATACATACATACATACGTGTGTGTGTGTGTGTGTGTGTGTGTGTGTGTGTGTGTGTGTGTGTGTGTGTGTGTGTGTGTGTGTGTGTGTGTGTGTGTGTGTGTGTGTGTGTGTGTGCATGCATTCTTGGATGTATGTATCATGTGTGTGTGTGTGTATATGTATGTACAGGACTGTCACAGAAAATTAGAATATTGTGATAAAGTCCTTTATTTTCTGTAATACAAAAATGTCATACGTTCTGATTCATTACAAATCAACTGAAATATTGCAAGTCTTTTATTATTTTAATATTGCTGATCATGGTTTACAGCTTAAGAAGACTCAAATATCCTATCTCAAAAAATTAGAATATGTGTGTGTGTGTGTGTGTGTGTGTGTGTGTGTGTGTGTGTGTGTAAGTAAACGGCTCTAGACCCAATAGCAGGACATACAACATAAAAAATAAACAACAACTACATAAACACATACAAACATACTCTTATTCATGAGAGTCTTAAAGGCACCCATACCAATGTTTCCATAGATATGAATGATACCTGACCGAACTGCACCTGGGGCTTGTGAGCTTCATTATAATACAGTTTTGTGACTCATCAAGTCGAGACATAAACTCAAACAACAGGTTCCTCAAGAGAGCCTGTAAAGTGCTTAGCCCTGAGTCACAAAACAGTTTACTAGCACTGCTACTCCTGGGCTTTTTCAGCAGTATCCTCAGACAGTCATTATATGCTACCTGAAGTTTGCCCAGGGTCTCCTTTTTGTAGCTAACCCATAATGGGGCTGCATACATAGGGGTGCAGTAAGCACGAAACAAGCTCACTTTAACATCATTGGAACAGTAATGGAATTTCCTGACTAACATGTTTGCTTGGACATACGTATGACATATGTATGTGTGTATGTATGTAAGAAATCCACAATATTTGTTGATATTAAACTGTGATGATACTGAAAACAGTATGTGACTGTTCTGCCTGTGTTTTTAACAGAAAGATGAATGCAAGGAAAAAAGGTGGAAAGCCAAACAGAGGAGGTGGGAGATTTAATAAACCAAGAGGAGGAGGAGGAGGAGGAGGAGGAGGAAGAGGAGGAGGAGGTGGTGGAGGACGAGGAGGTGGTGGTGGTGGAGGACGAAGAGGAGGAGGAGGAGGAGGTGGTGGTGGAGGAGGAGGAGGAGGAGGAGGTGGTAATCGGAAAGCAGGAGCTTCTAGTCGCTGGGACGATGATGACGATTTCAGCCTTGATTTTGGCCCCCCTCGTTCCAACACGTAGGAATTAATAATTGTGTTTTGAAAACTGTTGCTGTGCATTTTTTGCTGATTGTCTTTCATTGCATCTTTCCCATCTCTTGTTGTTTTGATTTACAGATTTAATAAAGGACGTGGTGGTGGAAGAGCAGGTGGGCGAGGAAGGGGAGGTAGTGATCGTGACAGAGACGGTAGGAGGGATGCGAAAAGCAGGGGAAAGGTTCTTCCCAAGTCCCTGGCTAGTACAAGAGTTAATTCAAAGCCAGGGGATGGCTATAAGCCAGATACAAGCAACATGCCCATGCAGAGAATCTTCATGACCAATGAGAACCAAGAGAATCTCAGGAAGTTACTGCGGGAACTGCAAATGCAGGATTTTGAAGAACCCTATGAGTAAGTGTATACCTCTATATGTGCATTTGTTCATTACTTGGAAGGGAGTATTTTCAGATGAACTGATACCAGCCTCTCTGCCTCAGTGAATATGCATCAGATTATTCAGGAGAAGAGGAGGAGGAATTTGACGAATTGGATGACCGCGAGGAAGGCCAGTTTTGGGTCACCAATGACGAGCCGGTAGAGAAAGCAGAGAGCCCGGTGGAGAAAGCAGAGAGCCCTCCTTATGACTCCGGTGATGAGTGTCCCACCCCTGAACCTGTTATCTCCTTATTTGCCGTTGGAAAACTCTGCAGGTGATATTTATAGTAGACACTAGTTCATTCTAAGATGCTGGGCACCTGAAAACCCCTTTGATGTACTTATAGTATGTCCTATATCTCTGTTCTGTCATCTTTCCTTTGTCTAGGTATGGTTTTGACAAGGAGCGTAGTGAACAGGCACTCGAGTCTGGTGGTGGAGAATTTGGGGCAACCTTAGAACGGCTTCTAATCCAGGTTTTTAGCGAACGCTATGGGCATGGTTCGGTTTTCCCTGATGGACTTTTGGGTGTGCCAATGGATGAGTGCTTAAATCAGAGGCAGGAGGAAGCTCTGGCCCTAACTGCCATATACAGTGAGCGCTTTAAAGAACGCATTTCCAATGCTGTGTGGACAATAACCCTGGATCTTCCATTCCTGTCACTTGACGCTGCCAAAAACGGAGGAAAGGCTGGAGGCCAAACTAGGAGAGACGGTCCGAAAAATCGTGACATATGCAAATTCTACCTAAAAGACCAAGGATGCCGCTTCGGTGACAAATGCAAGTTCAGACATGAACTTCCAGAAAAAGAGAGGACTGGAGTCTCAGACCCCGAGGCCCCAAGCCAACCTGGATTTAGCAGCTATTCTCCTCCGGAATATGAACTGGAAATTCGCTTCCCCAAAGGAAACCGCTACCCTCATCAGGCACCCATCGTTGCCTTCAGCACCAACGATGACTCTGTCGGGGCTGCAGGGAGGCTCAGCGTCACCGAGAGGTTGTTTGGAGAGGCGCTGGCTGCGGCACAGTGCAGCGAGCCTGTTGTTTACACTCTCATAACCTTTTGTGAGGATGAAAGTAGTATGAAAGAACTGTTGGCTGTGAGTCATCACAAATATAGTTCACTGCCACCTGTAGTGGCGGTTCCTCCTCCCTCTCTCCCCGTAGCAAAAACTAAGAGTGTGAGGAGCGGCGCCTCTGAGGAAAGGAGCAGCAGCACCAGCGGCAGTAATCATACATCCAGCAGGAGGGCTGCTAATAGCCAGCGACACGTAGATTGTGAGTCATCCGTCATTAAAAATGTATGATGTTTATTTGCCCTGTGTTTTCACAATGTGCTCAACACTCAATATGGTGATTTCTGAGCTCTGTATGTTAAAAACTGCTGTCTTTTATGTCGTGTTTAAGTGAGAGAGGCCGAGACAGAGGAGCTGGATGAGAGGGATGAGGATACCGACGATGAGGCTGTACCAGTTGTTGAGAATGAAAGTTATGTCAGTCTGAGGAAGAAGATGGTGAATAAGCACAATCATAAGATGGACAACGTGCTGAAAGTAAACGGCAAGCTGTGCCGAGAGTTCCAGGGGAAAAAGGTGCAATAAACCAAAGAAAATAACAGACATCTTACCTTTTACTGTATTTTAATGCATTGGCACCCTTTTGCTCCGTTAATCCAGTCATCCAGACGCTTCAGGTCCATGCTGGAAGAGAGGAAGAAGCTCCCAGCCTGGCGAGAAAAGGAGAACATTCTGGATGCATTGGACGGGTGTCAGGTGCTGGTGGTCAGTGGGATGACTGGGTAGGTGACGGAGTGACACTGAGCATAGACGGGATAAATCATGACCTAAAGGCGGAGTCAAATGTCACTTCTGCTGATATTTGAAACAAAAGATCAACAAAAATAAAAGAGCTAACTCCATCCCCTCTCCCCAACCCCACATGTCACTGACTGAATTGAGCAATGCTTGTTCTGGACTAGAAAATTGAATAGATTTTAAGTGTAATAGTTATTCTTTGATTTGAAACTCTGATTTGAGAATCTGTCATTTGTAGGCATATACATTTATTTCAGACCCTGTGAGAATTTCTGTTTAATGTGTTTTTTCTGATATTGTTTTTGCAGTTGTGGCAAGACCACTCAAATACCTCAGTTCATTCTGGACGCCTCTTTAAGTGGTTCTGCAGAGCAGGTGGCCAACATCATTTGCACCCAGCCTCGCCGTATTTCTGCCATCTCTGTGGCACAGAGAGTTGCCCAAGAGCGTGCAGAGTCTCTGGGCAACACGGTGGGCTACCAGATCCGCCTGGAGACCGTCAGGGTAGGGATATATTCCACACATGGGTGCATGGGGTCAGATCTTTACTATAAGCGTTATTACAGTGGCAAGAAAAAAAAAAGGCCTCAGAATGGCTTTCTGCACTAATTTGCCATAATATCTGATCATTGCCATATCAAAGCCTTTAACAACTTTCCAGTTTTACATCTGTGTACACTATTCTGAGCCACTGGTTTTAACCGGCTCTAATGGAGTCTGAATTGTGTGCATGAGTGATTCTTATTAAACACAACCAAGATTTATTTTAGCGCATGTTTCTCCTCTGTCTGTCAGTCGTCAGCCACCAGGCTGCTGTACTGCACCACCGGCGTGCTGCTCCGGAGACTGGAGGGGGAGGTTGAACTCGGAGACGTCACGCACGTTATTGTGGATGAGGTGCACGAGCGAACGGAGGAGAGGTATTATTGTGCGCGAGCATCCAAGCTTGTCATGATGCATTGCAGGCTGTAATTTTCAAACTTTCCCTTGGGTTTCGTTTATCTTGATGGTTTTTCTTTCAATTATCCATATCAGTGATTTCCTGCTGTTGGTGCTCAAAGACCTAGTTGTGCAAAGACCAGACCTGAAGATTATTCTCATGAGTGCCACTCTTAATGCCGGCCTTTTCTCTGAGTATTTCTACAACTGTCCCACTATCCATATACCAGGTGAGAAATCTAATGTACACAGAGCTAGAGAGTAATTTTCCACTGACACGTCTTTCCGTACATCTTCATGACTGTGTCTTATTCCAGGACGAACCTTCCCTGTTGATCAGTTTTTCCTTGAAGATGCCATCACTAAAACTGGGTATGACTATCCAGATATATTGCATTCAATTCAGCTCATTAATAAAATTAAAATGGGTGCCTGAGTAGTAAGACAACTGTCTTTTACAGTTATGTCATTGAGGATGGCAGCCCTTACATGCGCTCAGGGAAACCCAGTTCTTCCACGAGCGGGCGAGGAACCAGAGGAGAGTCGAGGGACGTGGTGGATGACCTGGGTGAAGACATGTGGAACTTCATGTCTTTCTCTAAGAAGGACTTTGTGAAAGACTCCATCCCAGACCAGCAACTCAGCCTGCAGGAACTCACAGTCAGATACAAAGGTGAGTTGAGAAGCTGGATTATCTGATTGGGTCTTAGATTTTATATCCTGTAAGCTGTCAACTTTTCATTTTCACATTTTTGTGGGCCTCATGTAGATGTTAGGAAGCCTGTGCTTAAGACCATTGCTGCAATGGACCTGGATAAGATCAACATGGATCTGGTGGAGAGCCTGCTGGAGTGGATAGTAGATGGAAAGCACAACTACCCACCAGGTACAAATCTCCTAATTGTACTTGGACAGACAACTTGAACTTCTTGTTTATTTCTTTTTCCTAATTTATTGTGGCCTGTGTGCAGGCGCAGTGCTGGTGTTCATGCCGGGCCTCGCTGAGATCAAGATGCTCTATGAGCAGCTGCAATCCAACAGAATGTTCAACAACAGGAGGGGATGCAGGTCTGTGTCTGTTTACTGAAACATTAGGGTACATCTTAACAATATTCTGTGATGTGGTTACAGGGAAAGCACAACCCATTTGTCAAGGACTCACCGTGAATGTTTTTCATTTACTCTCATACATCAGGTGTGTGGTGTACCCGCTCCACTCAACCTTGTCTAATGAGGAGCAACAGGCAATTTTCAGCCGGCCCCCAGAGGGCGTCACAAAAATCATCATCTCCACAAACATCGCTGAGACCTCGGTAACCATTGATGACGTGGTGTATGTTATTGACTCTGGCAAGATGAAGGAGAAGAGGTGAGTCCTAATTTAATCGCATGGTGGTAACTTTCTGTATAAATAAAAATGGTAATATGTGATGCCCCTCAGATGAGTTGAAATCTGCATTTGTAAGAAGTTTCTTTTCTTGGCTGCATTTTTTTTCTGTCAGGTATGATGCATCTAAAAGCATGGAGAGCCTGGAGGACTCGTGGGTGTCTCGGGCCAGCGCACTACAGAGGAAGGGCAGAGCGGGTCGCGTGGCCTCTGGCGTCTGCTTCCACCTGTTCACCGGCCACTGCTTCCAACACCTGCTGGCTGAGCAGCAGCTGCCCGAGATCCAGAGAGTTCCTCTAGAGCAGCTCTGCCTCCGGTACATCCATCTGTTTGCTCTTCACACCATGCAAAGCAGCTTTGTTGTCTCTGTTCATCCAAATAATTGAGGTTTTCAGTATAACAACAAGATGGAATGGTAAATGTCCAGTCACTTAGGTCAGTGGTTCCCAACCTGGGGTCCGGGCCTCCCCTGGGGGGGCGCCAGAGATCTCTGGAGGGGCGCGAAACTTTGTCTGCTTTGAAATTATGCAGTTGTAAAAATTATATTTGCGAATGAGTCATTCATTAAGTAGTAGTAGTAAATATTTATTTCGGTCAATCACAAACAAAAATTAAAAATCAACAAACAAGATAACACAGGTTTTTCCCTGGTCAACATTGTGATTTGACCGAAAAGGTCTGGGCTTGAAGCATAAAGCTTATTTTGCCCACCTTTTAACAGAATAAAATATACAAAAAAACAAATGAAGTATCATAAGTCTACACAGAATAATAATAATAGTAATAATAATAATAGTAATAATAATAATAATAATAATAATAACAATAATAATAATGATGGTGATGATAATAATAATAGTAATAGTAGTAATAATAATAATAATAATAATAATAATAGCAATAATATGATAATAATAATAATGATAGCTCTGAAAACAGAAAGTGAAAAGATGCTAAGGAAACCGGCAAAACAAATTTAAGTTGTCATTTTATCTCGTGCATGTGTGCATTCTTCATTGTTTGTTTATTGTGTTTCTATATATGTGTCCATTACCTTTGCTTTGAATAATATCTTGTATGCTTTTATTGAATTTGCTAGTTTAAGGTCATTTTCATAAAACATTGTTAGGAATAATTTATGAATGTCTTGAATATTTTTTGTGTTTTTTATACACTGGTGACAAACACAGGAAATGATTTCATTCCTTATTATTATATCATTACTCAACATTTAATCTACTCCGACAGGTTGTTAAAGGAAAAATGTTAAAGATTTTGGTCTCATATTAAAAGAGACATTTTTCAGAAATATTTTTATTTCCTTTTATGTCCTTTTTTGCGTATTTTATACATTGGTGACATTGGAAAAAAACAAAGTCATATGTATACAGAGTAAACCAAAGAGAAATGTATCAAAAAAACATAATTAATGTTCATTTTTTCAATTAAAGACTATTTTGGCGCTAGTACGTACGGGTCGGGGGGCCCGGCTGGTCTTAGACACAAGTAGGGGGGCTCCAAGGAAAAAACGTTGGGAACCACTGACATAGGTCATGTGCTCTGCCTCTGACAGAATCAAGATCCTGGACGTGTTTGCTGAGCAGCTGCTGGAGTCGGTCTTCTCTCGGCTCATCGAGCCTCCTGCGGTGGGGAGCTTGGATGCAGCCAGGCAGCGACTTCAAGACCTGGGAGCGCTGACTGCAGATGAGAGGCTGACCCCACTGGGATACCACCTGGCCTGCCTGCCCGTCGACGTGCGCATTGGGAAACTCATGCTGTTCGGAGCCATCTTCCGCTGCCTCGACTCAGCACTCACCATCGCTGCCAGTCTGGCTTTCAAATCACCGTTTGTAAGAACCTGCTTGATACTGTTGAGATACCATATGTGCCTTCCAAGTGTTTTACATTCAGTGTGCAGTTACATTTATTATTTGGCAAAAAGACTGAACATCGAGCCGCTTGGTGGCGTAGTGGGTTAAGCGGCTCGTATACTGAGGCTACAGTCCTCTCTACCCCCTTCCTGTCTGAAACTTGAATAAAGGGCCACTAGAGCCCCAAAAAAATCTTTAAAAAAAACAAAACTGAACATCAAGTTTATATTTTGATCTACAACAATAATTTTCTGGTCTGTTTTATAGGTGTCTCCATGGGATAAACGAGAGGAGGCCAATGAGAAGAAACTTGCCTTTGCGGTGGCTAATAGTGACCATCTTGCATTGTTGCAAGCATATAAGGTAAGATGCCCGACTATTTTGGTTATATGTTAGTTTTGTGGATGATTTTTCATGTATTTTCTCTTTCAGGGATGGTGCTCGGCTGCAAAGAACGGTTATAAGGCTGGATTCATTTACTGCAGGGAGAACTTCCTGTCGTCGCGCAGTTTACAGGTCAGGCAGCTTTGGCACTCTCTCCCATTGAAATTACTTTCAGTGATTATTCCTGAAGAAACTGATTTCTTAACTCCATCATGTGACCAATGCAGGAGATTGCCAGTCTGAAGAGACAGTTTGCCGAGCTGCTGTCCGACATCGGCTTCGTTAAGGAGGTTTTGAGAGCCAGGGCTATTGAACGTATGTCCAAAAATGGCACTGACGGTGTTTTGGAGGCTACTGGTCCCGAGGTGAAACACATACACACTCCAACCCTTTTCACACTGTGATCACACACAAACAAACATATGAGCTTCTGATGTTGGAGCAGCTCCGACTTCCAGCCTTAGTTGTTCTGCAAATCCAGTGGTGTAATGGCCCTTGTTCATAAAACAGTCATATTTGAATTGCAGCAGAAAAACAAATGTATTCTGTCTATTGCTAAAGCATACTACTGTACATTCCCTGATCAGCCAACCAACTTTCCCTCAAAGCCACAGACATTTCTTTGAAGACATCTTGGAAGCAAATGCAAAATTCTTAGTAAGAAGCACTAGCTGATCACTTTTAAGATCACCGCTGAATTTCTTGCTGTTGTAGACACACACTGTGTGGAAAATTTGAATATACCAGGAAATTCTGTCCTCTGTGATGTCAAAGAGCGCTGATGTTAGGAAAAAACTCCAGAAGGAAGTGTTCGCAGCACCCTGAAATCCACGTTTTTCATGCATATAAGATCACAACATACAGTTACCTTGCAATTTAGGGGCTCCTGTCTCATCCAGGATGATAAGTCATCATTACAATAATGTAGATTTAAAAGAGAAACTGCAAAGCATAATATAACCAATGTACTTCTAAACTTACAAACATCATGCCATCTACATCAGTACTGCCTTATACTAATGTCTTATATTGATGATCCAAAACAAGAAGAGAGTCTTCTAAAATACAGTACTTTGATTTTCCAGGCAAACCTTAACTCGGACAACATCCGGCTGATGTCTGCCATGCTGTGTGCTGCTCTCTATCCCAATGTGGTCCAGGTGCATTCTCAATTTCTGTCACTTGAACAAAATAAAAATGTAAAGTCTGCACGAAGCGTTCTCATGCTTTAAGGTCTGCACCCCCTCTAGGTTCGATCTCCACAGGGGAACTACAAGATGACCAGCAAAGGAGCGATGAAGATGCAGCCCAAAGCCAACGAGCTGCGTTTCATTACCAAGAGCGACGGCGGTGTTCATGTGCACCCCTCGTCCGTCAATTACACGGTGAGCTGAAGCAAAAGGAAAGAGCATAATTCAAGGGCACAAGACGAGCTCAGTGTTCTCCTGTTTGTGTCTCAGGTCCGCCACTACGACAGCCCCTACCTGGTTTACCACGAGAAGGTGAAAACCAGCCGTATCTTCCT
The DNA here is from genome assembly GCF_033807715.1 of Cololabis saira. NCBI lineage: Eukaryota > Metazoa > Chordata > Actinopteri > Beloniformes > Belonidae > Cololabis > Cololabis saira. The sequence goes on along the minus strand of NC_084609.1, from coordinate 22,009,781 downwards.
TCGTGACTGCAGCATGGTGTCCGTTTACCCGCTGGTGCTGCTAGGAGGTGGGCAGGTCAACGTTGAGCTGCACAAAGGAGAGTTTATCATCTCCCTGGACGATGGATGGATCCGATTTGCTGCTGCATCACATCAGGTCAGAGGAACAAGGAACCATATTTCCATGAAGAAAAACATGAAGCTTCATGGCAGAAAAAGAACTACAGGAACAGAAATAAGATATGAGTGTGTTTGCACACACTAGTCTTTATATGCTTTTCAAAGTTCTTTGAGGCCGTGAATAGAATTCAATGATCAGATGAGCATTCTTGCACAAAAGGCTTACACCGCTGTTTCTGTCTTTGCTCCATTTTTATATAAACATCTGGTGTTGTGTTCATTCTGCTGCATGTGTTTGTTCGCAAACCCTGGGTCGGGATTCAGCACCACAATGACTTTAAAGTGAGTTGTTTAGTCTGAACACCACAGCAGTCAGCTGGCTGACAGATTGAAAGTGGCAATACAACCTCAGACAAATAAGTGTGTAACTTATTTTCATTATGGCAACACTGCTTAACAAAAATGAAGCCAACAAGAAAAATATCGTGGGTAATACAAAGTACCCTATTACTGCTCACATGGGATTTAAGAGGGTTACTTGCAGCCAGGTGCTGCTAATCATCAGCTCTCTGCAGGTGCGTGCGTGCGTGCGTGCGTGCGTGCGTGCGTGCGTGCGTGCGTGCGTGCGTGCGTGCGTGCGTGCGTGCGTGCGTGCGTGCGTGCGTGCGTGCGTGCGTGCGTGCGTGCGTTATTGTGTGTCTGTGTCTGTGTCTCAGTCATAATGCCAAGAGGAAGTCATAAGCAATGACTTTAAAAAGGCTGCGCATCACCATTTACGGTCAATCTGAAGTCTAATTTTCTCCAGTAAGACATGATTCACAAGTTAAAATATTCAAGTCAGTTGCCAAACTTTCCCACCAAATTTATCCCAAAGTGGCACGGTGCAATGATCAGAGAAAAACAATGCAAAAATCTCAGACCCAGCGGGCTTGGCAGTGCGTTTTACAGGTTAGAGGCTGCAACAGTACAATAAAACAAAAAAAACAGAGCAATTGTGGTGTATTTGAAAGGGTTACCAGGGGAAAGCCAGTTGTTTTGAAAAAGAACATGAAAGCACAACTCATATTTGTAAAACTAAACCTGAACAAACCACAAGACGTCTGGAGCATTGTCCTATAGACAGACTGTTTTTGGCACACACCAACACAGAACTTTAGCAGAAACACCTCACAGCTTCTGTCAAGCACGGCAGCGGATAGGCGATGAGTTTACATCCACAGCACTTAGGACTTTGATTATGAACTTCTCTTTAAGAAGTACATTATCTTCTACACAGCTCTAGTGGCCAATGTGAAGCTACCTGGCAGCTTAAAACTTCCCCAAAGGGTCATTAATAAAAGCTGTGGAATCATTTTTCCAATAGAAAATTAGTTATCTAACTCTTTGGGTTGTATTTCTCTAATAAAAACAAATAAGATCAGGTGACGTTTATTATGTTTTTACACAAACAAAAACAACGTAGGATTAAAATAGAGTGCTAACATTTTCACATGACTGCATTAAAAGGCTGTGAATGGACAATTTAAAGTTCATAGCAATAATGCACTTAAGTGCTTGAACATTTTTATGGTGCTGGTTCCCCATCCCTACCCCAAATAAAGAAAGAAAGAATTAAAAGGAATTAAATAAACTCTTTTCAGTCTTTTCCCAAGTATACAATTATAAATTTCTAACGTATACATGTGTGTTTGTCAGGTGGCCGAGCTGGTGAAGGAGCTGCGCTGGGAGCTGGACAAACTGCTGGAGGACAAAATCCGAAGCCCGAGCATGGACCTGTGCAGCTGCCCACGCGGCTCACGCATCATCGACATGATCGTCCACCTCATAACCACCCAGTAGCCCCGCTAGTCGTTACCCCCCTCTGTCACCCTGAAGGAATTAAATCAGCGAGCTCTGTCTTGTAAATATATTTGTGCTCCTGTATCACTGCCACAAAGTGGCTCTACTGATGTATTGCTCCTCTGATTGGGAAAGAAGCAGCATGGTCAATTTTGGATTTGAAGGGAGTTCCTCAGCTTGAAACATCGCTCATGTGGCCACATGATAACGGCCCACAAGTATACATTCATTCTGTTGCTGCAGAAGGGGCTTTTCAAATGAACTGTTGCCTTCAAAAATAGCTCTATGCAGATGATCAAAAGTCTTATTTTGATATTTTTAAAACGCAGCAATAAGAGAGCTCTTGTGTTATGATGCCACAAAAAAAATAAATTACTGTACACGCAGTAAACTTGCATGCAATTGATGTAATTCTGCACGCAGTGCAGTTATATTTTTTGGTTGTGTGTCTTAATCACAACTGAAATGTTTCTTGGGTCCATATTGGATTTCTTACACTGAAGTGTGTGTGTGCCCGTGAATAATTCTTTGTAAAGCAGGATTGAGAATCCTAAAGCTTCTGCATGAAATCCAGTTGTTTTTACATTTTCCGAATGTGAGTTATTATCAAGGTGATGTCGGAGCTCCACTCGTACTGTGTGAATATTATAAGGGCTTTTGTAATCCGGGTCGGTGGAAGTTGCCAAAGAACTTGAATGCTGGTGTCTTAACCAATTATAAAATCCACCACACAATGCACCTCCATATAAGAATAAAATGATGACAATACGTTACTTGTCATTTGTGATTATCTTAACTAACCAATTATTATATTATAAGTTAACATTATAATTGCATTAAAAAAAACAAGTACAAAGTTTTGTGAGAGGATAATATAACAAGGAAAAAGAAATGTATAATATGGACAAGATGACTGCCTTACATTCCTGTTAATGAAAATTGACATCTGTTACATCCTGTTAAACTAATGTAGGAGTGAACTTGCTGGGATGTCCACTCCTGGGAGGAGATATGAAGGTTATCGATCACTGTGGCATGTTTGACTGAAAAATTGTTTGGAAATGGTCTTTAAAGCTTTTCACACATAACGATTAACACTTAAAGTAGATGTGCTCTTCAGATGGATGAAAAACATCTGTTTGGCAGTCATACTTACTTGCATCATTTAAGCATCTGGTTCCCTAATTTGGTCAATCATATCTGGAGACTGTCGTGAAACTGCAGAGGAGCTGTTTTTACTTCATATTTCCACCGAGGGGCTCCAAATCATGGATGATCAGGACTCGTTTCTGAACACTGGAGCCAGCTTGATTTAGATAAATCCTAAACTTCCTTCAGGATCGATAAAGTATCTATCCATCTAGATAAAGTTTTTGTCCTAATTTTTGCCAATGAAGCTGGAGTACAAATGTTATAGCACATCCAGTATCCATTCCCTTTGTTTCAGCCTCTCTATTAGATCAGCAAATCTTTCATCAAGGACTGTTTCCTATCTACTAAAGTATTTTTTACTTGGTACTACAAAATTTCCAGTACACAGTTTAAGCCGTGTGTTGTGTTGAAAGTGCCTCACACATTGGCAGCACGGTTAGAGATTTGCCTGAAAGGCCAGCGGCTTTATCCAAACAAGTCTGCTCTGTCTCTACGACAACAGCACATAAACAAATGGGGTATCAGTGTCTCGGCAAAGGACGTTCAGCTGCCACTTGCAGCAATGCCAAGCCTCAAACCGGTAAGATCTTTATTATTTTTGACAATTCCTCTGTATTTCACTCACTATTTGTTGTCCTAAACCATTAAATCATCTTATGTGGGGGGAAAAAACCCTACGTTTATGTATGAATCATGTCTTGCAGATGAGTACAGATTTCTCAATATGCTGAAGTACTCAGGAACAAACTAATTCAGTCTAGATTCCAAACATAAATTGAGTAAACTTTTATTTTGTTCAAAGCCCAACAAATCCAGGAAATCAAAGCCCCGCAGTTCCAAGTCTGCCAAGAAAAGTGGGAATCCAAAGTCACTCAGAAAGAAGTCCAACAGTGCCAAGATGGAGATGGACATCCTCAGTCCCACAGCCACCGAGAACCTGTACTACATTGCCCATAATGCAGCAGCCTTTCTGACGTTAATGGGCTTCGGGTGGCCAAAATCAACTGAAAAAAAAAAGAAAGGAACAAAGCAGAAGAGGAAAAAATAGATCATGAATTGTGAGAAACCCACGAGATTTTTTCCCCCCTCAGTAGGCACTAAGGGATGGATTTACAGGCCTACTTGTGACGCCACCTGGTGGACATATATATGTAACAACTCAAGTATACCAAGTTTGATGTCAGTTCAAAAGTTCAGGTCAATGCCTGAATTGTATCGGTAAAACGTGACTCGGTTAATGACGCAAAGACTGCAAATTTAATTATCTGCAACTTTATTGTTAGCTGCACAATTCAGAGGTGTGTTTGTGCTGATAAGAAACAATGTTTGGCAGTTTTCAAAGCGACAAGTTGGAAGCTTGCAAAACAAGTTCTTAGTTTTGTACAATACAATGCACTGTAGATAATATTATACACATCTAGTGTAGAGATTTTGTAGCATGCATAAGATAAAACACAACACTGCATGATAGAAAAGGTAAATGACAAGTGCCACTAAACTGGACTCAAAGTGATCCCATAAGTTAGTTTTACTAATATTGAGATCCAGTCTTCACACTATATACCTTATAAAAAAATAGGCTACATTGGGAAGTCGCCTTTAACACTAAGAGGAAAAAACCAAATACTTTTCCAGGCACTGTTTTTATTTTCATACATATTTCACATGATCAATCCTTTTATCAAATGTACACACACTGCACCAACAGAACCCTGTGAAATAAATAGTTGAACTTTTGTTGCTTGTAACGTAGTCCCCTTTTGTTCATTCTGGGGGTTTCTTCTTGGCCTCCGCGTCCTTCTTAAAATCTTCAAACTTCTTGGCAATGTTGGGGACCTAAACACGACACAAAACAGATCTCAGATAGTTTTCCCTAGAGATCCTGAATGGGAATTACAACAGGAGTGCCCATTCCTGGTTCTCAAGAGCCCCTATCCAGCATGTTTTAGATGGTTCCCTGCTTCCTCACACCTGATTAAAATTAATGATCATCAGCTTGTCATCAAGGTCTCTGGACAACTGTTGTGGTGACACAGCCAACAGTTTATCAGGGTGTGCTGAAGCAGGAAAACATCTAAAACAGGCAGAAGATAAAAGCAGTGATGATGTTGCTGATACAGTTGACAGTGACGTGACACACAATTCAACACAAGGTCATTCAAGGTGGTTTACATCAACATTAAAAGCGGCAAGACACAATTAAACAGTAAATAACCAATAAAATGATAAGAAAATAGGTAAAATAATAAAAAGCAATAGTTTAAGTAAGGGCAGTAGAGTACAGCAGGTAAGTATTTAATTTAAGAGTAAACAGGAATGTTCCCTCCAGAGACGTTCTTGTATATTAATTTTATTCCTCATTGCCCAAATTGCAGTGAAAATGTTACAAAAAACCCAACTCTAAAGGCAGACTAGGTTTTCAGACTGAGGCCCCTCGTTTGTGCAGAATCAGCACTGAGAAGAAAACAACATTCACAAACTTACTTCATAGTTTTGAGCGAGGTACATCCCCACAATATTGCCCAAGGTGAACCCAGCCTGTAGAAAAATTAGAAATTGAAAAGAAAAAGGTGAGTAATTGTGGTTTATCCAGTCAGAACAGTTTCCATAGCAGCATAATAAAATACATTGTGGCTGTCAGCGACTTTTGACGTTTAAGCTTCAAACAAGCACGAAACATTTACTATTGTCCTGAATATCACGTATATTTGATAAAAAATAAATTTGACTCACCAGAAATTGTAACATGATGGAATATAAAAGCCTCTAAATGTGAATGTCGATCAACGAACTGGTTGATAAAAATCAGTAAAGACTCGCAGACAGTCCAGCTGGCTAACGATGCTAAACTTCCGCGCAATAACACAAGAGTGCGCATGCGCGATAGAAGACGCTCTCGCGTTATTCTCGGGGAAAAACGGCATTGTAGTCTTATTTCTGGCTTCCGCCGTTATTATTCCCCGACGTAGAACTACAACTCCCAGCGCGCCACGGAGCCTCTCTGCCAGCCAGTGGGTGTTGTTGCAATGGTGGATACGGAGGGACATTGAATGACTTTGGCTCCATCACAAAAAGATTCCTTCACCAATTGGGTTTAATTCATAAACGGCGAGCATGGAGACTCTTATCCCTGTAATAAACAAGCTCCAAGATGTGTTTAATACCGTGGGCGCGGATATAATACAGCTGCCGCAGATTGCAGTGGTGGGGACTCAGGTAAAATGATTGTTTCATTTCATGTCAGTCGTGCTGTTAGCCCAATAACCTTGCTGTAATGAGAAATGGATGAGTAGTTAACCCGTAGGAGACCAAATCTAACCAGGTTAAACTGAAGTGAGGCTTGTCAGAGGTCGCTGGAAAGCTTTGTCAGTCTTTTTTGACAGCTGTGCACGCCGAGTCTGCTCTGGCAGGATCTCTCAGATCTATTTTGATATATCCACTTATCACTTGGGCCCCCTGTGGCTATGCTTGACTGAATCTGTCCATATCAGGGTATCAGAAAGCCTCTTTCATTCATTAATTCAGCTCACCTTTGGTGTAATTATACCACCAAAGCCAAGCTAAAGAAGTTGCAGGTAGAATATAATGATGCGTTCAGGATCCTCCTTAAGCTTCCAAGATGGACAAGTGCAAGCACTTTATTTGTTGATTGTTAATTAATGTTCCCACCTTCCATGCTCTGCTGAGGAATTTTATGTTTAAATGTATGTGTCGACTTCATGAGTCAGAAAATTGTCTAATAACTGCACTCACTAACATCAAACGGAGTGATACAAGCAGTACTGGAGTTGAGGGGGGATGAGGGGGGATGGCATCCCCCCGAAATAAAAACTGTCAAAATCATTCCCATTGTAAAACTGCCATCCCCCCCTTTCCATCCCTTATGTCATTTCATTAATGAGTGTGGTTTTACTGCTATTTCAACATTTAGTCATCACCAGAAAAATAACTTGACAATTTTCACCTGTTTCAAGTCAATTTTCACTTGAAATAAGTAGAAAAATCTGCCAGTGGGACAAGATTTATCTTCTCATTACAAGCAAAAAAATCTTGTTCCACTGGCAGATTTTTTCTGCTTATTTTAAGTGAAAATCTACTTGAAACAGGAGAAAGTTGTTGTTTTTTTTTTTTTACTAAAATGGGACATTTTAACTAGAAATAAGACAAATATTCTTGTTAAGATTTTGAGTTTTTGCAGTGATCCATTTTACTTATCCTGTGAAGGACAGAGTCATATTGATAAGTTCAGAAAACTGTTTTTTAATTGTTGTGTTTTGATGTATTTGATGTAAGCCCAGTGGATATTTAAAGCTTACAGAAGGCTGCATTTAACTGCTGCTATGTCATTCCTGCAGTATTTATGCAGCTGTTTTGGTCACTGATATTATTTGTAATATATTATATTATTTGCAATCAGCACAAATTATCTGTCCCCATATGATAAAATCCACCATCCCCCCTGATTTTTTTTTACAACTCGAGTACTGGATACAAGGTACACATCTGGACTATGGAAACACTGGAACAGATGTTTGCATGTATTTTAATGTGGGACCTGTAATTTTATGTATTTTATATGGAACCTTTTGAGTCTGTAATAAAGTATTCATTCATTCTTCTCTCATTCCTCCGCGCTTGTGTCTCCAGAGCAGTGGGAAGAGCTCGGTGCTGGAGAGCCTGGTGGGCAGCGACCTGCTCCCCCGCGGGACCGGCATCGTTACCAGGCGACCCCTCATCCTCCAGCTGGTTCACGTGGAGCCAGGAGATGCCAGGAAAAACGAGGATGGAGGTGGGTGACGTGGCCCTCTTATCCCAAGGTTGTTGAGAACGATCCCCGTGTTTTTGCTTCTCTAATTGTAGCCTCTTCTTCTTTTTTTTTGGCACATTTGCAGCTGATCATGGATGAAACCTTCACAGTGTTTGATGTCCAGTATGCAGAGAGCCCTTAAAGTTCTTGTTTTTTCATTGCCTTCCTAACCTCTTGCAGATGCCATAGGCTGAAAAAAAGCTTTACTTCTGATTTGCATATTACAGGTGTTTTCACATTCAATAACCTGGTTTTAGCTTTTCCCAGCCGAGCCTCCTCCTCCTCCCCCCCAGAGCCACGCCAGTGTTTCCAGCTCCCTTTAATCACCACGCCAGTCACTGCTATCATACATACAGCCTTGTGTTAGAATCACTTGCTTATCCTCCTGCACAGAGTAGTTTCTTTCAAGCTTTAATGCATTTCTTTGAGAATACAAACCTATAACTGCAACCTTGTATCTCTTATTGTGGCTTACAGGCAGAGAGGGTGAAGAGTGGGGCAAGTTTCTACACACCAAGAATAAGGTAGCAATGTATAAAAGTATTGAATAATGTCAGCTATTACTGTGATTGTTGGTTGTTTTTGATTATTTTTTTTTTTTTTTTTAACTTTCTGTAGATCTACACAGATTTCGATGAAATCAGACAGGAAATCGAAAACGAAACAGAGCGAGTATCAGGGAATAATAAGGTGAGACATGAATGGAGGTCAGATGGAGGTGAATGGAGGTCAGTTGGTAATTGAAAGGTTATAAAATTATGAGAATGTGGGACATGAGCAAAAATGTGATTTCATTTTCTAGTTAGGAAGCAAAGGTAGAATATCCTGCACAAGAACTTATTCAGCTTAACATGTAGAAGTGTTTATCTGTCTTTTGATATTTAGTCACCTTTCTGCAAATAAATGGCTCAGTGGCTTACAGGTAACACATTCAGAGGGTGATCCAGCGATTTGGTCTGAAATTTTGTCTGAGAACCGTGCTTGTTACAGGTGCTTTGACTGCACCAGGAAAACAGAAACAGTAGTTAGTGAATGTAACTCCAGTTCTGTGAGTGTCTACTGTGGTTACCCTGTTAAAACTACAAGCTCTTCAAGAAGGTTCAGTTTTGTCCTCATAACAGATGTTTGTATGTAAAGAGGATGCACAGGTGGACTCATTATATCATTATAATTGTCGGGGTGTTATTTCCCCATGCGTTGACATTTCCTGAAGCTTGTGTGTCTCGAGGAGTTTTCTAGTTTTCTAAAGCACAACATTTGGCGAAGACATGTATAAGTCATTCACATTTACTTAGATTCCTGCTCACAATTCAGTGCCAGGATTTACACCATTATGCTTGGCATATATTGCATTTACCATCACGCTTGTAGAGATTAGTAACATGAGCCCCCACTGTTGAATATCTTACTCCTAGGTGACTGTTTACACGCACGTGTGCACACGAGGTCGGTCATGCCTCAACACATTGTCTTGAGAATAAAAGTGAAGCATCATCTTTCAGTTTAACAATGAAAAACATTATTGAAAGTGCTGATATCAGCACTGTTTTCCCATGAGGGTAGACATGCAGCTGAATTTGCATTAAATTAGATTTTCTTTGTAATCAATAGTATGCTGAATTTAATTTACTTAAGTTACAGTCTTCAAATTTCTGATCTATTCCTATTTATTCCCATGTTATATCATTAAATTCTTCATATTGTCATTGATGCTCATGGAATGTTTCTAGCTTTTAAAATTGCTGGAATGTATTATCCCATAGTTAAGGGTGTTTGTGAATGGCTTCTTAATTATTTAGCAGCCATCAAACATGTGGCTAGAATAGATATTAACTAGGACCTTATGATCATCCAGTCAGTAATGAAGCGATTATTGTTCGTCTGCAGGGAATCAGCGATGAACCGATCCACCTGAAGATCTTCTCTCCACATGTCGTCAACCTCACGCTGGTGGATCTGCCAGGAATCACCAAGGTAACGCACGCTGAACTTCCTGCTTCCAGCTCCCTCAAAACGAAGCTTTGATCATCAGAGACCCCCGTGGGGAAATGTGTGCTTTCAAGTGATTGTTAATAATCACCTAGAAACCCAAGATTTAGCGAAAACAACCGGTCATTGACGTCATTTTAACATTTTGTACCCGACAGGGATTTTATATATTTAGTCTGGTGTTTTGAATCAGTGCTGGCGAAGTCCAGATGTGCAGAGCTTTGATTCCAGCCTGATTAGCTGTCCTCTCTGGTTAAGCAGATATTTATTTTAGGAAATCCCCTGCCGTATTGTCTAGCAAGGCTGACTGACATGTACTGTCTTTATTTTTTATTGGTCTGGTGTTCCTCAGGTACCCGTGGGTGACCAGCCCAAGGACATCGAGATTCAGATTAAAGATCTAATCGTGAAGCACATCTCCAACCCGAACAGCATCATCCTGTCTGTAACGGCGGCGAACACAGACATGGCGACGTCAGAGGCCCTGAAGGTGGCGCGGGAGGTGGATCCTGACGGTAGGAAGACCTGAGACTCCACCCCACTTCCATTAGAGTGTTTCACTTTATGTGTCTTTTAGGGCTGTTCGATTTTGCCCCAAAATAAAATCTCGATTTTTTTCTCTCAAAATCCGATTTTCGATTACGATTACGATTATTTTGTGAATTGACAAAAGGCAAAGAGATTATTTCAAATATGCTGTTTTTTTATTGAACATTTGCCCCATTGGGCTTTAAGTGCAAACTGTGCTCTTATTAAACCAAAAATGAATGAATAAAGTAAAAAATATAATAAAATATAAAGTTTTATCTCTGAAAAAAAAATCAGCAAATCAGCACTTTCAAACATACAGTAAGTTATATTTCCAATTAAATAAAACAAGACATTTTCTAATTAAACTAAACTGGGTCTTTGCATGCTAAATAATAATGCAACCCATGAAGGAGGTAGAGGTGTGTAATGTCAGTCATTACATTTGCTATTCACATTTGCAAGTTTTTTGCAAGGAACACGAGCCGGTCTACGGCATCTGGCTTGAGGGATGCCCGGTGGCATGTTACAACGCCCCCTCCTACACTAAAGGGCCTCTCCCATGGGGCACTTGTCGCAGGTATTGAGAGGTATTTCCATCAATCATTAATATGGTATCAATCATTAATATGTGTGCAGGCAAGTTTAAAAAAAAAAAAAAAAAAAAAAAAAAAAAGTGAAAAATCGATTTTACGAGTTTCACGTTTTAACATCGTTCTAATTACATAATCGCGATTACGATTTAAAATCGATTAATCGAACAGCCCTAGTGTCTTTGTCCTCACCTAGTAACCACTTTGATGGTACTCATTGAGCTTTTTTGAACATATCTGATTGATCAGGCCGGAGGACCCTGGCTGTGGTGACCAAGCTGGACCTGATGGACGCTGGTACCGATGCTATGGATGTGCTGATGGGCAGAGTCATCCCAGTCAAACTGGGCATCATCGGTTGCGTTAACAGGTCTCTAAATCTTCCAGCACTCAGATATGTTGATACGGTTCAGGCTTCCCTCTCTAAACACGGGTTTGAACTTTCAGGAGCCAGTTGGACATCAACAATAAGAAGTCGGTGGCTGATGCGATCCGTGACGAGCACGCCTTCCTGCAGAAGAAATATCCATCTCTGGCCAACAGAAACGGAACCAAATACCTGGCCCGAACCCTCAACAGGTGAGCAAGACCTCACTCGTTTGTGCACCGTGTAACGATCTGTGACGACGGGTGCTTCCTCTGAGTGCAGATAAAGCACAAGAGAGGTCGTTTAAAAGATACTAAACGCGGATCAGTGAACAGGATTATCGTCTCTTTAGAGGATTTACAACCGAGCTTTAAAGACGTTGCTCGCCACAGATGTACTGAAATCCACCGCTCTGTGTTACAACAGTAGACTCCCACAGCATGGTGCTGCCACCGCTGTGCTTCACAGTGAAGATGGTGCTCTTTTGGCTTAAAGTCTCTCATTTATCCCTCAAATCCATATCACTGTCATCCTTAGCTGTTCCTATGTGCACAAATGCTCCCCGCATCAATGTGGCACTGGTGTGGTTTTTGTTTCTGTACTGTTGATTCTACAAAAGGATCAAGTTACTAAAGACTGCTAATGAATTAAACCATCATTAACTCACACTGTAACCAAGAAAACACGTCAAATGTTAAAAGTGAGATGTTTTACCATCTCATAAGAAGCATTCGCTTATTTAGATTTTTGTGGCAGCAACACGTTTCAGGAAAGTTTGGACATGGGCAAAAAAAATAAAAGCTGATAATGTGAAAGGTATTAAAAAGAAACACCTTGAGGGGCATTTTGGAACTAATTAGGTCATTTAGCAACAGTTCAGTGGCACGACTGAGTGTAAAAATAACGTCTCAGGACAGCAGATTCTCTCCAAAGTAAAGATGGCATGAGATTCATAAATCTGTCCACAAGCTGTGAAACCATTTCAAAATAAATTGCAAAGACTGTCATACTCATACTATCATCAAAAGAGTCACAGAATCTGGAGGAATCTCTGTAGGCATGGGGAATGTCTGTGGTCTTTGGGGCCTCACTGCATTAAAAATAGGCTGGATCCTGATAACGCAGTTTGCTGTGTCATTTACAAATGCAGGACAAAGCCCCGTCAAGCAAAGAAGAAACCATCATCTAAATATGCCGCAGTCTTCTCCGGGATAAAAATCTCATTTAAAGCTTATTTAAAATAGATAGACATAAATGAGAAAAACTCTCCTGTGATAGGGTAAATCTAAATTTGAAATTGGTTTGTTGCACCTTGGACGTCGTGTCCTCTAGACGAGAGAGAAAAGACGTAATTCAGCTTGTTGTCAGCAGTTCAAAAGCCAGTATCTCTGAAGACGTGGAGGTGCATCAGTGTCCCTGGAAATCTGGAAAAGGACAAGTCTATGCTGGAAAATAATATATATATATATATATATATATACAGGACTGTCTCAGAAAATTAGAATATTGTGATAAAGTTATTTATTTTCTGTAATGCAAATAAAAGAACAAAAATGTCATACATTCTGGATTCATTACAAATCAACTGAAATATTGCAAGCCTTTTATTATTTTAATATTGCTGATCATGGCTTACAGTTTAAGATTAAGATTCCCCCAATATTCAAATTTTTTGAGATAGGATATTTGAGTTTTCTTAAGCTGTAAGCCATGATCAGCAATATTAAAATAATAATAGGCTTGCAATATTTCAGTTGATTTGTAATGAATCCAGAATGTATGACATTTTTGTTTTTGTATTACAGAAAATCACAATATTCTAATTTTCTGAGACAGTCCTGTGTATATATATGTGTATATGTATAAAATATAGGTATCTGCTCTCATGCATATGTCTTTCATTTTTCAGCCTATATCAGCCTGTATCAGACAGAAATGGCTCACTTTCAACATTTGATGTGTGTTTTGTGTTCTATTGCTAATAAAATAAGCGTTTATGACATTTGTAAAACATTACAAATGTCATAGTTTACACATTGTCCTAATGCTTTTTGGAACTGGGGATTCAAATCTGTGTGAATTTTGACGGTGCTTTGTTGCCAGGACACATGTGTCGGCATCAGCACGTTGTGTGTGGAGAGCAGCCCCGGCATTAGAGGATTGCCATTGTCTGTCATTGAAAAGTGCAACGCTCTGCCCTTTCCCGTCACAATGTCAGGTTACTGATGCATCACATCAGAGAGTGTCTCCCTGAGCTGAAGACTCGGATCAACGTCCTGGCAGCTCAGTACCAGTCCCTGCTGAGCAGCTACGGCGAACCCGTGGAAGACCAGAGTGCCACCCTGCTCCAGCTCATCACCAAGTTTGCCACCGAGTACTGCAACACCATCGAGGGCACGGCCAAATACATCGAGACGGCAGAGCTGTGAGTACCCCCTTCCCACCACACGGGGGCGCTGTTGGTCCGCGGCAGGAGAAACCAGCAGAACCACTGCACCGGTTTCATCATTTCACATGATCCAACTGTGTAAGCCGAGGCACGCACGAGCCTCGGTTGAAGGGGGAGCTGACAGGAGCGCGGGCCACGGGGTTCACATCACAGCTAATATCCCCCCGGCTGCTTTTTTTTCCAGGTGCGGAGGAGCCCGAATTTGTTACATATTCCATGAGACTTTTGGCAGAACCTTGGAGTCTGTGGATCCTCTGGGAGGACTGAGCACCATCGATATCTTAACAGCCATAAGGAACGCAACAGTGAGTGCAGCTGCATTGTCTCATCAGTGCAGCATCATTACCGACCCTGCAGTTGCCTCTTGACGCCTCACTTTAGTGCTGTATTGTTAAACAACAAAAACTGCAAGCCAATTTTTTTACTTATTTATTTATTTTCATCAGACACAGTTTATTCCACTTACTTGGCACATTTCTCCGTCCCGTTGCTAAGCAAGATCCCGTTCCCCCCCTGTCCGCTAGGGCCCGCGTCCGTCCCTGTTTGTGCCGGAGGTTTCCTTCGAGCTGTTGGTGAAGAAGCAGGTGAAGCGCCTGGAGGAGCCCAGTCTGCGCTGCGTGGAGCTGGTCCACGAGGAGATGCAGAGGATCATCCAGCACTGCAGCAACTACAGCACGCAGGTGTGCAGGGCGCCGCGCAGGTTTCATCTAGGGCTGTGCGATTTTGGACAAAAATAAAATTCAGATTTTTTTTTTCTCTGAAAACCCGATTTTCGATTTCTTTGGAAAAACTACAAAAGACAATGGAATAAATTGTTTCAAATATTTTATCTTTATTTTTAAAGAAAAATAGCAAACAAATTTCCCTATTGGGAATGAATTGCAATTGAAAGTTACTGTAAATCCTCCTTGAGTTTAGTAAAGTGACAACATTTACAATTTTCTTGACCAAACAAAGATGACTAGACGAGCTCTGTCTGTAATGCAGCCAGCTGCAAAAAAGGAAAATCGATTTTCCGATTTTCCTTTTTTTTAACATCGTCTTGATTAATAAATCCGATTTAGATTTAAAATCGATTAATCGCACAGCCCTAGTTTCTTCCTTCCCTTCCACGCCGTACGCGCTCGTAATCACCATGTTCTGCTCTGCAGGAGCTGCAGAGATTCCCTAAGCTGCACGAGGCCATCGTGGAGGTGGTCACCTCCCTCCTGAGGAAGAGACTGCCCATCACCAATGAGATGGTACCAACCTTTGTTCTGTATTCGCCTCAAACACCTTCATCCTTTAGGCTGCAGTGTTTAAATCTCTGTTTTCTCTTTACAGGTCCACAACTTGGTCGCAATCGAGCTGGCATACATCAACACCAAGCATCCAGACTTTGCCGATGCCTGTGGGGTCATGAACAACAACATAGAGGTTTGTACTCATTTGAAAATAAATGTATTCAAAGTAGGGCTCGGCGATATGGCCTTTTATTAATATCTCGATATTTTTAGGCCATGTCACGATACACGATACATATCTTGATATTTTGCCTTAGCCTTGAATTAACACTTTAATGCCTACTGTGCAATCACACCAGTATGATGATTCTATATGTCTACATTAAAACATTCTTGTTCATACTGCATTAATATATGCTCATTTTAAACTTTCATGCAAAAAGGGGGAAATCACAACTAAGTAGAATTTACCAAAACTGTATTTATTAAACAGTTACTAAGCAGTGAGCGGCACAAATATAAAAATTGAAATGAAGGAGAGACGAGAGAGTGAGAAAAGCCTGTAATTTAATGCTAAAAGCAAATGCGTGACAATGTATACTCGAATATTCACGATATAGTCATTTTGTACATTGCACAGAGTAGAAGCCGAGATACATCGAATATACTCGATATATCGCCCAGCCCTAATTCAAAGTTACTGTTAATGTGCATTTTGTATATCGTTTTTTTATTTTTTTTTATTATGACATCATTCGTCATCCAAGTCTATAACTCATTTTTAAGGGGATTCATATATATCAAACACAGAAACTAATCTTCACAGCGACACCATGATGTGTTTTTAATCAGTTGAATGGTTTAACATTAATCAGTTGTTTAAAAATTAAGAAGCCTCCCTTCATTATTCCGGCCTCCGATATTTTCCTTGTTTATCGAACACCATCAGCTGTTCCGAGCGTCTATTTTTGTGTGCTTTTAGGAGCAAAGGCGAAACAGGATGAGAGAGCTGCCGACTGCAGTGCCCAGGGACAAGGTAAAAGGAAGAAATCTGTTTCAAATCTGATAAAGGCGGCTCATTTGTTCTAATTTCTGATTAAAGTCCGGCCGCGTCCCTCAAGGCGCTACAGAATGAGGACCTGTGAAGCAAAGGCGCCGCACGGTTTCCATCGAAGCACTTTATCCTGCATCTTTTCTCTCGTTCTAAGAGTCTCTTCAGCTCTGATCTTCCAGCCTCCTTTTATTCTGATCATCCACATTTCTTTTCAGTGCCTCTTTTTTTTTTTTCTTTTTCGTTTCTCTTCTCCAATTCCTGCTCTCATATTCCTGCTAGTCTGGCAAAGGCCCGCCTGGCCCAGTTGTGGTTTCTGGGGAGGCTTATGCGTCTGCATCAGACATGGATAGTGCCAAGGTGGGCTCATAACGCAGCTCGCTGGCTCTGTGCCCGGATGGCTGTGGGTTATGGTGGTGGGGCATGGATGGATGGATGGATGGATGGATGGATGGATGTGCATGGGCTGCTGGCATGCAACATGATCTTTGTCTGCTCATGTGCTCTGGGTTTGTCCTCCCTCAGCCTGACTGAACTTGCACTAACAACAGTTCTGCAGTCTGTTTTAACTGACATGCGTTTCAGAAAAAAAAAACTCCCTCTCCTCCTTTTTCCAACTTCCTAATGCCTTTGGATGCTCTATTTTTTTCCCTCTTCAGTGATTGCAATTGCAGACGGAGGTCAGCTCTGCCTATGCGCTAGCCTGGCCAGCTATTCACAGCGACTGCATGAAAATGGTCTCTCATGAAACGGGTCTGGTAGCCTTCCTTTTTACAGCCGTTTCCACCCATGCAATACGTAGTGGAGCAACCACAACAGGTTGAGGGCCGGGTGTATGTGACGGCTCAAACAAGAATGTCCCACAACCACTCTTCAAAAACAACCAAAAGTGCTGCAGAATTGCTAATAACACCATGGATCAATATGATTTTACTGCAAAACAGCAGTAACAGCCACTCCACTTCATACCCTCTTTGGTGTCTTTTGTTGATACTAGGCAAGGTCGTGCAAGTTTATTTATGTAATACAATTCAGCAACAAGGTGATCAAAGTGCTTTACAGGGACATTTAAAAACCACATAGCAGGAAATAAAAGCATGGTTTAAAATTTTAACACAAAGAAAGAGGAAAAAGTGCAATAGGCAAAGAGAGTACCGGTAGTTTAAAAAAAATCAAGTTTTGAAACTCAAGCTTAAAAGTATCAGTGCAGATTTGGAGCTTTATTCAAATGCAGCTGAGAACAGGTGAGTCTTGATCCTGGATTTAGATAAACTGAGTGTTTCAGCTGATCTGAGGCTTTCTGGGGGTTTGTTCCAGACATGTGGAGCATAAGCTGAATTCAGCCTCTCCATGTCTGGTTCTGACTCTGGGAACTGATAAAAAACCAGATCCCGATGACCTGAGGGGTCTGGAAGGTTCATACTGGGCCAGGAGATCCCTGATGTGTTCCTGGACCATTCAGAGCTTTATAGAGCAGCATCATAACTTTAAAGTCTGTCCTCTGACAGACAGGCAGCCAGTGTAAAGACCTTAGAGATGGACTGATGTGGTCCACTTTTCTGGTCTGAGTGAGGACTGGAGCAGCAGAGTTCTGGATGAGCTGCAGTTGGCTCACTGATTTTTTTTTTTTTTTTTTAGGTAAACCTGTAAAGATGCTGTCACAATAATCAAGCTACTATAGATGAATGCATGGACCAGTTTTTCCAGGTCCTGCTGAGACATTAGATCTTTTATCCTTGATATATTCTTAAGGTGATAGTAGGCTGTCACCTTAGTCACTGTAGTCAATCACTACACCCAGATTTCTGGCCTGGTTGGTGTTTTTTAGGTTTATAGATTGAAGTGCTGTGGTGACCTGTGATTGTTTTGTCTTTGGCTTCAAATACATTTACCTCAGGTTTGGAGAAAGTTGTGGCACATCCAGTCATTAATCTCCTCAGTGCATTTACCAAGAGCCTGTACAGGCCTCGGTCTTCTGGTGACATTGTAATATATCTGCGTGTCATCTGCATAGCTATGGTAACTTATTTTGTTGTTCTTTATAATCTGTGCCAGTGGGAGCATGTAGATGTTAAACAGAAGCGGTCCCAGGATGGAACCGTGGGGAACTCCACTTGTGATTTTTGTCACCTCAGATGTAAAGTTACCTATTGACACAAAGTACTTCCTGTTCTCTAAGTACGTTTTGAGCCAGTTTAGTTACAGAAAAATCCGACCAGTTCTCCAGTGGCCCGAGTAATATATTGTGGTCAACTGTATCAAACGCAGAACTGAGACCCAGTAAAACTAGTCTGATTGTCGGTCTGCCTATGGCACATCATGCTTGGTTTCTTATTCCTATCCAATGACGTAAAGAGGCAGTTTCTTCTTTGTACCGTCGCCTGGAAACCAAAGTGCAATCCAGAGGACGCAGATTACATTTTTTGTATCAAAAGAGTAAAGAATTATAATGTCTGGCCAGGCTGTATATGATCTATGTGCAGTATAATCATACCAGACAGAGGAGAAGGATTAGTCAAAGATTATAAAGGCATTGTGTTCAAGGGGGACTTTATGAACACTTTTTTGAATTGGTGATTTACATTTTTAGTTTGAAAATGAATCAGATGACTGAATGAAACACAAATGGACAACATAAACCTGCAAAATGTCCAGACAATTGCGAAGCATCCCTAGTATGCTTAATAATGACATAAAAAAGGCACATTTTACAAACAGGCATAAAAATATCTTGAAGAGAGAGGCAAAATGACAACGAGTAGGCAAAATGTGCCACAAAGGGATGCACAATCACCACAGTAATGATATCTACTGACCATTAGAGGATTCTAGATGAACACAGGTGTATAGAATGCATAATGACAATAGAAGATGGGTAAAAGACCACACAATTACAAAAAAAACACAAGGGAAGAGAAAACAACCACAGAGAAATGCTAAATAAAAACACACATTGTCACCCACTTGAGATAAGGGGCTTATTCATATTTTTCTGACATTTTTCAGAAAACCAAAAGCAACTAAACCAAATATTTGGTTCAGTTGCTTTTGGTTTTTGAAAAAATATGACTTGGGCCCTTATCTTATGAGGGTGACGGGATGTAAAATGACCCACATGGAAGCAAAATCAACAAAGAGAGATATAAAAATAAAAGCCACAGGAGAATTCTCAAAACGCAGAGGTTTAAAAACGTAACCTGAGTGCTAAACGATCACGAAGATGTGAAATGACTTGAATGGATTCCAAAATGACAACAAAAGAATGCAATGAAAACACAGTGAAGGGATACAAATATACCGCATAGAGCTACTATGTGGACACACATTTGTAAAATGACATGAAGGGATGCAAACATCTTCAGAGAAATACAAAATTACCTCTAAAAAAGCTAACAGACCGTCTTGGGATTGAAAATGACCATTAAATGCTAAATGAACACACCAGAGTATAAGCATCATCAGTAAAAGCAGGATGCAAAAATAACCAACGAGGTACAGAATAGTCTCATAAGGATTCAAAACCACCACAAAGGAATGCTAAATCAAACGGGCACAAAATGAAGGTATGCAGCCTAGAGGATGCATAACTATCCGGCAGGGAAAAGGAAATGAACACAAGTGCAACATAACCATAAAGAGATGCTAAATGACCACTCAGAGGCACAAAATGGTGTCTCTGCCGGGTGTTTACAAGTCCTGTGCCTAATGGTGGATTGGGCAGCGTGGGTGCCGTGGTGATGGTTTCGGTTTGTTGGACAGTCTGTTGACTGGTGATCCCGACTCTTTCTCTTGCACCACACGCTGACATGAGCGGTTACGATGCCGCACGCTCCAGATGGAGGCAATTCTTTCTCTGGAGTCAGTCGCATCAACGCTACCGAGATTACATTCAGCCCCGGCCAGGTTTTTTCTTCTAATGATGAACTTTGCTTTCCGTTTTTATGTGCTCTTCCGTGCGTGTTTGACTGCAAATAGTTGCTTCTGAGTCATGGTTGCTGTGCTAACTCTCCCCCCGACCACGCGATGAACCCTGGTGACGACGGGGAGCTGCTCTGATAACAAGTGTGTTGTTCTGGTCTCAGGCCCCGGCTGCAGGGCCCATGGGAGAGCAGGACGGCACGGGGAACTGGAGGGGGATGCTGAAGAAGGGGGAGGACGCCCCCGGCTCCGGACCCGGGAGTCCCCTCAAAGGAGCCGTCAACCTACTCGATGTGGTAAACCAACGCCGACTGTTACGTAGCGTCACTTTCTCGTCCAGAACGATTTTGCAGCTCTTTGTGATCTTCTTTTGGGGTTGGGGCTTTGATTATTTCCTCCTTCAAGCCTGTACCAGTCGCCAGGAAACTGTCGTCACGTGAGCAGCGAGACTGCGAGGTCATCGAGCGCCTCATCAAGTCCTACTTCCTCATCGTCCGCAAGAACATCCAGGACAGGTAGAACCACGAATTCTTGAAGCTGAAGCATCGATTTATCTTTGTTCAACATCTGTTCGACACCAAAAGGCCCCGCTATTTTAAAGGATCACTAGATCTTAGATGTTTGCAATTTTATGGCACTTTTCCACAAGTACCTACTCAGCTCTACTCATCTCATCTCAGCTCGACTCAACTCGGCCTGGTTTCTTTTCCATAACAATTCAGCACCTGGAGCAGAAGTAGTTGGAGCGAAGCTGCTGTGACGTATTTGATTGTGTGATCTAAAAAAAAAGACAACAACACTAATGATGTAGAACATGGAGGAGATGATAGATGTGCTGCTGGGTCTGTGACTTGTGTTCAATATCAAGTTAAAAAATGAGAGGGAGAGAAGCTTCAAGCTTTTTGTTTGTTTGTCTCGGCGCTGCTGAAAAGTCTGTTGGTAGCTGCAAGCAGCTATGAAGTGACAGAGCTCCTGGTGGATCTGGTCGTTCCTTATCACCCGTCTAGATCCTTTTTAATTCTCTCCTCAGCCACCAGGTTTATGAACATCTGCACCTCAGAGTTGGATCACCAAACAGACTTTTGCGCTGCCATTGCTAGTCGAATAAAATGAACAAGAAGCCGACAGAGTCGCTATTTCGCTGATGTCACATCCTGACTCAGACGTCTGACTCCAACCCCCCGACCAATCGGTGGCCTGTAGTGTGATGACATCAGATACAGCCAACTCAGCCGCTTAGAACCTCGGCAGAAAAAGTATCTACTCGGCACGTTAGACCATAGTTGGAAAGCACCAAACCGAGTGGAGGCGAGCCGAGCCGGGCTGAGTAGGTACTAGTGGAAAAGTGCCATTAGACTTTGACCTGCAAATTATTGCTTCAGTAAAAATGGGAGCTTAGAACTTTGTAAGTTAAAACGTGTCATCTTCCTGTTGGAAGTATTTCCACACTGGTTGTTGGAGCTGAACTTCCCTCCTGGGTTGGGAGATTTAAACAGTTCACAGGTATCATCTCCTCAAACGGCGTGATTCATCAACAGGAGTGACCACCTGGCGGGTCGACCTGCAGCCTCTCCATTCAGGGGGAACAACACCGCCACCAGGAAACCGTTCCACCTCGTTCTCACCCATCTGTCCGCCTGTTTCCTCTCCCTCTCTCTCCCTGCCACAGTGTGCCAAAGGCGGTGATGCATTTCCTGGTCAACCATGTGAAGGACAGTCTCCAGAGCGAGCTCGTTGGACAGCTGTACAAATCTGGCCTCCTCAACGATCTGCTGACCGAGTCGGAAGATATGGCCCAGCGGCGCAAGGAGGCTGCAGACATGCTGCAGGTAACACCTCCTCGTTCCTCTGGTGTTTCCTTTCTTAGTTTTTATTTTTATTTCTTGTATTTACATTTTTCCCCATTGTTATCTGCAGGCATTGCAGAGAGCCAGTCAGGTGATCGCCGAGATCAGGGAAACACATCTGTGGTGAAAAGTCAGTTCACACCTCACCTGTAATCTCCTCATCACAAACGCTCCACGCTCTCATCATGTCTGAACTCGAAGTCCTGGGTGTGCGTCTCAGCGTGCAGCAGGTCTCGAAGTAAATTAAGAAATGCAGGACGAGTGAATATTTAAAATGCTTGATGTTATTTAGGACACATAAACTGCTCTGCTCCGTCGGGGGCAGACAGGCAGCCACAGCACTTCTCCGTTTTGACAGATTGTAGTCGACCGGGATGGAAGTGGACTTACGAGTGAAAGTTGGGATTTTGGCAGCTCCATAAAAGATCCGGAAAGTATTTGAGCTGCAAGTTGTAAAATGATAAAAAATTGCTTCTCGGTCCTTAATTTGCAACGGTTTGGATTAGATGTAGCGCTGCTGTCAGAAGCCGCCGAACCTTCACTGGTTTTACATTATTTGCACTACTGTCACCACACTGTAATATATAGCGAGGCGTTGGTCCTGACACTGTTTCCATCAGATTTATTTATTGTTGTGTTTATTTAAATGTGTGGACAGTTTCACGAGCACTATTGGAACAAGTTCTTTGGTTAAGTTTACATATCGCTGCCTATATGTGATACTCATGGTGCACTGTGACTCTGTACGGTCCCCTAAATAATGAATAAATAGAGGTATTTTATTGCCATTCACTTGGTTTGGACTCGTATGTGGGGGGAGTGGGAATTATTGGAAATGCAGTAAAGGAACAACCACTGGAAGGAAACACACAGACCTGAAACACGCCACAGAAGCTCAAACTTGTTTATTTTACGCTTACAACCACGTGTTGCACCGCTAACAAAGGCGCTCGGCGATGTCTTTATTAAAGTGTAGAGCGGTGAATCCAATCCAGCGCCGCGGCTCGGGTTCCTCCGAGGACGTCTGCGGCGGCTCCCGTCTATCTCAGCCGGCCCTTGCCTTTGCCTCTTCCTTTGGCGCTGCAAAGTAACGGAAACGTTGCATGAACTCATCTTTATCACGCACAGCATGCAGTTAATGAATTTTTGAATACCAGGGGCAATGAGTTATGGAGGATCATAATATACAGAATCAAATATGAGGGAATGAAATGAATAACTACAAATTAAACTACTATTTACTAATCTGCTGCTCAGGGGCATCAGTTAAGACTGACGGGCAGTTATTACTGAAATAAAATTACTGGACTTAAAAAGAGGAAAAAAAAGCATGAAAAGATTGAAAGAAAATGTCACAATCATGAGTTTTTAGAAAAGTAAATTAGTTTTTAGACTCGTTTTATGTAAGTGAGGTGTAAATCAAACGGAAAGCAGTGCTTTTAAAATGTATTTGACCATATCGAAAAATGTTATGTATCTGAAAAATATGTCAACCATTGAGACGGAGAACTTTCATTAATTACTGAAAAACTTATGTTCATTAGGACAGAGTCCACAAAATGCTGCTAAAGTTGTATGCTTACAAATAAACAAACACTTGGAACATCTCTCAGTTGATTTGGTTACTTGGCAACAGTGGGATAAAGATCTCTACACAAGTCATTGTGGTCACTTTTTTTTTTTGCATTTCCATTTTTACAAAAAGGACAATAATGTTTTCCACTTCGGGGCAAAACCAGTGGTTCAGAAAGCTGAAAGCGTCTCAATGTAGCAACACCACATGCTGTGATAATGAGCGGGAGCGATCCGGTGATACCAGGCAGGACCACTGGAAATGCACTTCATCGTGCTGCACGCTCCCGTGACCTATTGGTTTCTGAAGAGCAGTTTGAAGCCCGTTTTTCTGCGCACGGGGCTGCAGCCATGTTGCCCGAGAAGCTGATGGGAACCGCTTCTATATGTCAATCAAAGTTAGCTTTGACTACCAGCTCCTTTAGCGGATCCCCGCCAAAATATCTGCAGAGCTGCCTGCAGACGTTTACAGCTAAATGTACCATTTAACATTTCGACTCGATGGTGAAATCAAAAGATGACAGTCATGTTTAAACTAGAATGGGTGGTTGTGTCCACTGGGTCAATACGAGCAAGTGGTTGCTTTCCACAAATGCGGTAGCATGATGATTACGGATGAGGAAATGATAAAAGGCTAGCCTTTGGCTGAGCCGACTGTAAATTATATTAAAAATATTTATATAAACTCTCCTGGCGTGGTGCAAAACAGTTGTCATGGGTGTGAAATCAAACTATTGAAACCAAAATGGTGTTTTGAACCAGAATGTAACTCTGTCTATCTCTGATGTTGGACACTTTAACGTGTCAGTGGAGATTGACTCGCTTTTGCAGCCAGCCTGTAGTGGCCACTCGGGGAACTGCAACGACCGTGGCATGAGCCAGGGGTGGACACATGAATATTCTTGTGATATGTTGCCTCCATGTGGTCAGAAGTGGTATTACTACATAGGGTGGCTTTAAGGTGGAGCTGGAAATACTCTACTGTCAGCAGTCACTGCTGGAAAAGAAGCAAAGATTACTGCAGTCGCTGTCATTTAAAAGGAAAAACAGAGCATGCAAAAGATTTAAGAGGTTGGAAAAAGGAAGAGAGGGAGTTTTTTCTGACACATTGGTTAAAACAGACTTTAGAAAGGCACAACTGTGCAACCCAAAGACGATAGGATTAGTCAGAACTAAGATTCGATATGTTGTCTTTGTAATTATTGGCTCTAAGTGGTTTGAAAATCATTTACTTTCAGTTTTATTAAAAATTCATACAGCATATGAGTTTTTTGGGGGGAATGATTTTTTACAAATGACAGTTTTCATTTCACAAAAGAAGCCAAAGTCGTCCAGAGCATCAAAGTTTAGGAAATGTGTAATTGGACAGGCCTCCTCATTCAAACTAGAACGGGTGGTTGTGTCAGAGTGTTCCCTTGCTGCTCGTGGACCGGCTTCAGCGCAGATGTTACATTTCATCAGTGCTGTGTGGTTGCTGCCATATGAAAATGAGAGGGAGAGAAGAAAGGGATGGGGAAGATGAAAGAAAAGGGCAAACACCAAAGCATCATGCGATTAGAAAAGGACACAGCAGACGATTTCACACCGGACACCACTGGCGGATGATGATATTGTCCTCTCAACAGAGGCCTCTACCTTTGATGCTCGGCCTTTGTTGTCTTTTCTCTGTTCGAGCCCCTCTCCATACCACTCGATATTAACTCTTAAACATCTTACAAGTTATTTGACAAATACTTACCAGCTGGTTCCACGCACGCGTCTCACTTTCTTTGTCTTACTAAACACTTGAATAGCGTTTTATGAGAACAGCTGTGCGTATTTACTGCCCTTTTTTATTCTTTTGAAGCTCCTGGGGTTTTATTTGTTCATCTTAAAAACATCTCAGCGGGACACATGACTGATGTGGGGATCCAATTTGGGTTTTGGGGATTCCCCTCCAAACCACCATGAGGTTTCTTATATTTTACTGACATCAGGGCTTAAATACGATGTCAGCTGTGTTTTCAAACCGTAGAAGTGGGGCATTTAAAGAAGGATGGATGATATAATGATGTATCAGATAAAAGCAGAGGTAGAGAATATAAAAGACAGGCTTTTTTACACGTGAAAGAAAAAAGAAATAAAGGGCGGGGGAAAAAATCTAACAAACGTAATTGGTCTTTTTCATGGTTGGTTCAAACAGGTAGAAATAGAAAAAGAGTTTATGGTCTTGAAAGGTATAAATTAGGATTTGTCTTTTCATTGAATGCTTTTGCATAATCTGACGTGTCGATTCAAAAACTCCGACACAAAACAGCCCTATCACTTTGTTGTAGACTATCTAAAAGCATATTTATTGATCTTACATAGGAATAACAGCATAGTCTACATATCAGAGTGACACCGTAGATGGTGTTTAAACCTTTCCTTTCTTCTTCTCTGTCTGCTGTTGTCTGTAATTACGACACCAGACACTAGGTGGCGGTGTGGGTTCTGTTCTGCACTGCTGAGCTTCCTCTTGTTAACTTCTTTTCTGTAACTCCGACACGGTGAAGTTGCAAATAAAGCGTGACTTATGTGAGTTGGAAGTGATGTATGGCAAGCGTCAGTATCTTTAACTGATTGCAGAAATCTAGTTTTCTACTGAAAATGACAAAGGAGAAGAAAAAAGATCACAATGACTCATGTTTGTCGCAGTCTCCTGATGCACAGCAACATTTATGGAGAGCTGCACTTCAGGCTGCTTTGTGGGTAATCCTGGGGCGTCACCAAGCGCCAGCCATTTTACTCCTGGATCGAGTCACGTGCAGAACTAAGTTCTGTTGCAGTTCCTCGACTGGCCACTAGAGGCTGCCTCCAAAAGCCAGTCAGTCTCCATTGACTCCCATGTTAAAAGAAATAAACATATTTACAGCCTGGTTCAAAAAACCTTTTGGTCTCAATCGTTTGATTTCACATCCATGACAACTCTGAAGGAGTCAAATTTGATATAAAGCATTACAATTATTTCTCATATAATTGATTGACAGTCAGCTCAGCCAACGGCTGGCCGTTATCGCTTCCTCATCCATAATCGGCATGCTGTTTTACACGTGAAGCAACCAGCCGTTTGTATTGACCCCGTGTCGGCTAAACGCAACAGTCCACACGTTAAACGGTATATTCTGTTGTAAACATCTGATGGCAGCTCTGCAGATATTTCAGCAGGGATCAGCTGAAGGGGCTGGTAGCCCGAGCTAACTTTGATTGACATGCGGCGGGCGTGTTTCAGTCAGCTTCCTGGGCAACATGTCTGTGTCCCGTACGAAGAAAAACAGACATCAAAACCATCTTCAGAAACCAATGAGTCCCGTGACCTAATGCTTTGCCCACTGTTTTTTTTTTACAGTCTTTGGGTGTTACTGTATGCCATTGGTTCAAGTCTGAAATGATCTTACTAACTGAGAAATTCAGGTTAGATAACTCAGGTTTTCTTAAACTAAGTTACAGAGTCGTGTTATGTCAGGGCTTTAGATTTAAAGGTAGGGTAAGCAATTTCTGGACTTGCTTGTATATGAAAGAAAACATGAACAAACAATGAAGAGGGATCTCTTCCCTCCCAACAAACATTAACCCTTCCCACGACAGTGACTAAGTGTGACTATTATATGAAAAAGAGTCACTTTCAGTCCTGAGATTCCATGCAAAATACTCAGATGGGCGTCTGAGAGCGACTGCTACTTACGTCTGGGTGGCTTGAACACGATTCTGGAGGAGATTGATCTGTGGAGAAGACACACATGGAGGACTGGCTAAGTTCAAGGAAAACAGGAGATAGTGTAGAGAGCGGAGCTGGTGGTCCTGGAGCAGGACTCTGCCAGGTATGATGCATTATGTTTCCCTGATAGACATCAACACGCTGGATCAGAGAGGAAAGCTGAAATCTTTATCACCACATGTCATCACAAGCTGTCAAAACATCTCAGCTGAGCCGTGAGAAAATGTGAAGATATCACACCGTGTTTTCAGGACACAGATATCTGCTGAAAAAGATTAGAACATGAGGAAACGTGATATTTTCATCATTTAACGTTACTTATTATCGTAAAGAAATCGCAGTCAGTTTTGTTGGTGTAGATTTAGAGTAAGAAATAAAACGAATATCCTGGTTTTGTCCCACGGTGATGAAAACAAGCTGCAAACGCTGTAAATGTAGCTCACATGTCATCGACCGGGCTGCGGTGGAGCAGCAGATGACATCCCAAACCCACATTGATTGATACTGTATCTTGATCGGCAACAAATGTCACGGTCTACCGTCCTCCTGGGTGAAACCTCGGGTCCCACCGGGGGAGTCTCAGACACGAAGCACCTCCAACCTCCAGCCCATCCGCTGGATCCAGGAGATTTTGAGCTTAAGTGAAGATTCTTCCTGCCAGCTCGACATGCTTTGTGTAAATTATGATTGTGGTTTAGCTGTAGCTGAACACCAGAATAAAGAGGTGATGGGGTGATTTATGTGCCTTTAACAGACAGAGACAAGCAGTGGTCCAGGGATGAGCTTTGAAGAAGAAGAAGACAGTCCATAATCCACCTTTTAAAGGAGCTTGAGGCTCCTTTTAAGAAATGAGACTCTCTAGCGCCACCCTTCACCACGGCGGCTGTCGGGGGTACTGCAGCCAACAGTGAAGCCGGCACGGGAGAACGGGGAGAACGCACATGCAGCGTCATGTGACGTCACATCCGCAGCCCAGCGCGGGAAATTTGGGACCGAATTGCAGCACATTTTGCAGCACACAGCCTGTTCAAGGCAACGGAGAGATACACTAGAGGGCTCATTCTTTTGGGTTTGGAACGCTTCATCTGACATTATTACTAGAAAACTTAAAATGTATACGGATTTTTTTCATAAATCTTGCCACAATCCGGCCTCAAGCTCCTTTAAGTTTCAACTTGGAGAAAACTTGGATGGAGTCAGACAGCTCTCCACATTTTGTTTAAAGCATAATAAAACATGCTCTTTTTATTTAAGTCAAATGATGGACAAGTATTACACTAATGATGGCTCTGAAAGGGCTGCAAAGAAAGACTGTTTGAAGCTCCACAAAAATATTTGAGATGGATTTTTTTCATCTGATGTCATCAATCTTGATATTGTTTTCTATTTATTGCTACAGAGAGTATTTAAAACTTGTTGCAGTACCTAACTAAGCAGCCGAGCAGCTTAAGCAAAGTGACTTAACCCTGCTTGTGTTTTCTTTTCTTGGATGGAGCAGAGGGGAAACTATACATCATGGCTGTTGATTTATTCATTATGGTGAATTCCGGGATGCTGTGGGACAGATTTAATTGGAAGGGAGGGGAAAAACAGCGTCCAAATCTATGCAGACAAACCCAAACTTAGAGGGACATGTGAAAAATCTAGGTTGTAGTGAGGCATCTGTGTTTTTATTTATTCATTTATATATATATATATATATATATATATATATATATATATATATATATATATATATATATATATATATATATATATATATATATATATATATATTTATTACACAGCGTATTATAGAAAATGCTGTTTTAATGCCTGTTTTGCTCTAAACCTCCTCTTCCCACGGTGGAGCATTGAAGCAGATCGTTCATCAAGAGAGAAGATCAAACACTGCCAAGGTCTAGCTTTGGGGAAACAAAAAGATTATAAACGACTCATATTTTTATATAATCAGAAATCAAACTCCCGGTTTGGCGCTATAGATGAGTGGTTGACAGTAACACATGAAAAACAGCTGCACTCGGCATGTCACTCATGCAAAATCTAAAAAAAACGCAGGGTTTTGATCCGCTGCAGGCCTCGTTTGTTTGTTAACACAGCTGATGGGATCCAGTGTGGATGGACAAAAAGGTAAACATTTGGAAACAATGATGTAGTTGCTTCGATTCGCTTCACGATTGGCTCTTCTGGGTAAAACGTGTCCTCCCCTGAAACCTGGAGCATGTGACCATGACCAAAACACAAACGCTCCGCTTTAACGACGGTGTAAACAGCAACGTGGTATCAGCTTTTATGCAGCCAGAGTCTGTTTTATAATACTGCAGATGATCATCGTCATTATAAAAGCAATCTGCAATAAATGCCATTTCCTGTTTTTTTCAAAGCACTCGTGCATGGAGGGATGTCCACGTGATTGCAGTAATTAAATGTGCGGATCTTCTCTTAGTGGAAATACTGTTGTGAATGCAGACTAGTTTTATTTTGGAAACCTTTATGAGGGAATATGTACCAATATGGATGTAGTCTCATATTCAAGCAGCCATGTGTGGCTCTTGCTCAGTAGTACCTGAACGACGCAGACTGAGAAACAAGCAGTTTTTAACTTCCCATAATGCAGAGAGGCGATGCAGCAGAACCCTTGAAACCCTCCAAGTCTCGAGGAAGATTTCTCATCATTCCCATCATGGGATTCGTGACTTTTCCCCTCTCCCCGTGAGTCCCAGATCACCGTCCTCGTTCTCTTCAGCCACCCTCTCCATCCTCCCCATCTGATGAAACAAAGCTAAACCCGGCCCTCTCTCCCCAGCCTGCTCCTTTTTTATCTCACATAATCCTTCCTCGCTGTGAACCCCCACAACCTGTTTCAAGTCCTCAGACTCTTCTGAAAATACTGTCTTCACGGAAATGTCACCCTCCCTCACCCTCATCTGCAGCAACTTCGGAAGCATCCTCCCCTTCCCCAAAACTGATAACGGTCCAACTCATCCTGGTACGTGTTTAAACTACTAAAAATAGAAATAAAAATCTCATACTGATGCCAACTGGACCTCAAAAAGCTGGGATTTCATGTGCAACTTTTGTATTGCTAGATAAAAGAAAAAAGTGTTTTTAAAGACAAATTCAGCATCCGTTCTGCAGCAGTGAGGAGACAACTCTCTGACCACCCCAAAATTCACTTTTTATCAGGAAAAATATTAGATTTTATGTCTTCACAAGGGTTTGCAGTCTAAGTTTTTGTAGCAATTGTCCCTCCGCCTGAGATTTGTCAGATAACCGCTTTGTGACTGAAGCCTCACATTTACGGAGCAGACCTCGGAGCAGTAACGCCCATCCCTGAGTCACAAAGCCAGTCTTTTTCTAAAATGTCAAACCATTCTTTGGTTCTTTTTACTTCCATTTACTTTAAATGACAGATCAAATCCCCACTTGATGTATAGGCATATAGTTATTGTCTCTCCAATTTTCTTTTGAACTCCTGTAACCTCAACCACACACCTCTGCAGAGACTTGATCGGCACACCTGTCTGCGTGTTGTTTTAGGAACCCATCGAGATTCGGCTCTTTGAACCTCCGACGGTTGTCAGAAAAGCTGCAGACCAGCTGAGAAGCTCGCACTACTCTTTAAAAGATATTTCATCCCAGTATTCAATAATGAATGTACATCAGTAAAGTTAATTAGTGTATCTATCCATCAGACAATTGTTTTGTTCAGCAAAAGTTTTAAAGACTGTGAAATAAACCTGTTTTAGAAGCAAAATAGCCTCTAAAAGAACATTTGCTTTTTAAAGGGGACCTATTATGGCATCTAATACCTATTTTAAACAGGCCTTGAATGTCTTAAAAACAAGCTTTTGATTGTTTTTGCTAAATAAATTAGAAATTCAGCCTCTGAGCCATGTCTGTATCTTCCCATTCTCTAACCTCATTATCTATGAGGGATTCTGAGTGGGCGGGGCTATGATAATGAGGCTCTGTGCTGATTGGCTGCCTGAATGACACGATACACCGCTACGAAAAAATGGCGGAAGCTCCGGCCGGCGGAGTTAGTTGTGGGCGTAGTTTCACGCATCGGAGGCCAACCTATGTAAATCACGCCCCTCGTTACGTAACGACGGGAGCAGAATCTGAACGGCTCGTAGATCCACATCACACTGGATGTCTCATCCGGGCGGCTGTACAGACACTGCAGAATTTGGTTGCTTTCCTCCTTCTCTGAGGCAGGTTGAGGGGAGACCACTTTATATATGTTAAAGCAAGAGAAAACTTGTTTTTCATAATAGATCCCTGTGAGAAAGTGAGCAACCCCTCCCCTTCTCACCATCACCGGACTTTTTTTTAATGTGTGTGGCAGAGTGGAGGATTGGGCGTGGTCTGCGGGGGAGCAGCACACAGGTGTGCCTGGGTCTGCTGATTGTGGCACACCTGTGTCCAATCAACCTCTCCACCCTGCCTGGGTTTATAAACAGCAGCTGCATAGCAGAAGAGGGGTCTGCTGAATGGAGGAAGCTTGTTGAGAGGCTATGCCCCATTGTGCTTTTTTTTTTTTTTTTTTTTTTTTTTAAGAATACTGATTTTGCCCTCCGCCTGTATGTGTTTTTTTTTTTTTAATTTATTTTTTTTTTTTTTATTACATAAAATAAAAAGCCTTATTTTTTTGGCATTCTATGCTCTGCAAGGTTTTTTTTACACCTCATCACCCAGGTCCAATTTTGCCTTGTCCCCTTGTACTGATACTGATAATGTTTTTGAATATGAAGCCTGCAGGATTGAAAAAACAACTGCTCAACTTACATCATACTTCTGCCTCTTCAGCATCTCGGTGTAGTCAAACTTCTCGGCCTCCAGTCCCATCAGCCACTGCCACAGCTCATTAGCCTTCTCCCTTTTGATAAACACAAACCAGGAGTTCAGACTCTGAAAACTAAAACAACCATGACATTACTGGCAAACTGGGGGTAATGGGTATCTAGGTGGGTGTTTATCTCCCCAAAACCCCCTGCACCAGGCCGGAGGTGGGACATGAACGCCCCTGCAGAGCTGGGATTAATAATATCCTTACTTAAGCTTGTCCTCACTGAGATGGTCGATGGTGAGAGCTTTCCTCCTGTCTGCCAGGATCTTCCTCTTCTTTTCTCTTTCTGTCTGCTTCTTCGCACCCTTCTTTCCATCTTGCTGCATGACAAAGTTCACGGAGGAGATAAAAAAAAAGTAAAGAAAACCACATCTACTTTGACAAATGGAGAAACTGGGAGTGACGACTGACCCTCTGCTGGACGCCACCGTACTGCTGAGTCATGTTTGTGAGAGCCTTCTTC
This sequence comes from Cololabis saira, assembly GCF_033807715.1. Classification (NCBI taxonomy): domain Eukaryota; kingdom Metazoa; phylum Chordata; class Actinopteri; order Beloniformes; family Belonidae; genus Cololabis; species Cololabis saira. The sequence continues at coordinate 21,977,296 of NC_084609.1, read as the reverse complement.
TTCTTGACGTCGTCATCCGCCTTCTTCCGTGCCTCCTCCATCTCTTTCCTCTCCTTTTCTTCCTGTCATGCAAATGTAAAAACAATGACACGTGACCAGTCCATCATCTTTCTATCTGCTGAACCAAGTGTTGTCATCAAAATGAATCATTTATTGTGTCTGCTGTAGGAGATTATTGGACTTTTATTAGAAACTTCCTCTTCCAACATCCTCTCCCAGGACACATTTACAACTGTTTGAACTGGGAAGTTGGAATTTCTGAGTTCCATGTTGGAAGTTTCAACTGGAACACTTCGTCAGGTTGGAAATCCAACTTGGAAAGTGGGAGAAACTGCACCTGCCTTACTCGCATCATTTCATTTGTGCATTACTAATTGACCCATAGTTGTAAAAATATGAAGGTTATTATATAAAGAGGAATTGGACCATATCTTACGTAATAGTCCTATTATTCTGAGCTGTTTGTGACAGGAGACGTAAAGAAACCTCTGGATGTGAAGGCAAGTTCAGTCCGACGTTAATCTGATTCAAGATCAAAGCTGCGTTGGACACACTCATATCTAAAGGACTGGTTCGCCTTTGGTGTCACAACATCAAAAAAATCAGCAAAACAGACTGAAAAGAAAAGGATGGGGCTTTTGCTTTTGTTGTTGAGAATTTTTCCTTCATCAAACACAATATATAATTTATTTTTTTATTTTTACTGCAATTCAAAGGAACTCACAAGGAGGCGATTCTGCCTCTCCTTCTCCTGCTCGGTGCGGATCCTCACTTGCTCAGCCCTCTCAGCACGACGCTTCTCCTAATGATCACACACACACACACACACACACACACGCACACGGTGTGATTGTTTGCTGGGTGGTGCATCACTCTGGCGATCTGGCATGCTGTCTTGGAAGACTTACAATCCTGTTAACGAGAGCGATGAGCTCCTCCTCGTCTTTCTTCCTCTGAATGAAGTGGGCCTCAATCAGAGATTGCAGCTCAGACAGATCTTTGTCCAGACGCTTCCTGTGGATATCCTGTGAATCATCGCATATGCACACATTTATTATAGCACGCTAAAGAGAACCCCCACTCACAACCAACCGTGACAAATGCTTTCACTGAGACCTGAACTGAGGCAGGCTAAGCTGTTGGAAACTATCTTTGTGCTATACAACATCTAAGCACACATTATGAACAGTCTTTTAAAACATCACTCAATTAATAAGAGGGAATCTGAAAAACAGAAAAAGGGAATGTGGGTAATACTAAGTACCCCCATGATGCCGCAGTTTATAGATGCACATGTAGCAGAAGTATCTTAAAGGTAGGGTTGCCACCCGTCCCGTAAAATACGGAATTGTCCTTTATTTGAGAAAAAAATGTTGCGTCCCGTATTGAACTAATACGGGACACGATTTGTACCGTATTTTCATTAACTTTTACACCATATTCTTGTTGAATTATTGAAATAAATTAACTTTTACACCATATTCTAGTTGAATTATTGAAATAAATTAACTTTTACACCATATTCTAGTTGAATTATTGAAATAAATTAACTTTTACACCATATTCTAGTTGAATTATTGAAATAAGTTAACTTTTACACCATATTCTAGTTGAATTATTGAAATAAGTTAACTTTTACACCATATTCTAGTTGAATTATTGAAATAAATTAACTTTTACACCATATTCTAGTTGAATTATTGAAATAAATTAACTTTTACACCATATTCTAGTTGAATTATTGAAATAAGTTAACTTTTACACCATATTCTAGTTGAATTATTGAAATAAATTAACTTTTACACCATATTCTAGTTGAATTATTGAAATAAATTAACTTTTACACCATATTCTTCACCTGTAGGCTATATTATACATCTGGGCTGATGTGGACATACAGAGCATAGGAGGCTATTTCAGTTACTAGTATGGTTGTCTGTCTGTACAGTCATGCAAGTCCAATGCTATTAAAGCACTTTAAACTTTAAATCAAAGCATTTTGTTTTTTCATATAAAATAAACACATTTTTATTCAGTTTAGAAGTTTTGGGGCTTTTTTTTGGCTCCTGCGCTGCTGAAATCGGGGCGTCCTTTATTTCTATTTCTGAAAGGTGGCAACCCTACTTAAAGGAGTCATCTCCTGTATGACTTCACAGGGGCCCATTAGTCATAATGTTGCTGAAGTTCATTGACGTTTCGGAGCTTTCAGTCTTGCACGGCTCGCTTCAGTTCAGCTCTGGACTTTAACTAGATCATTAGTTTTAGATTTCTGTTTATGAATACAAACTATGTCTTTTCACACACTGATGGGTCCTGTGGTCTTGTCAGAAATAATAACATGATTATTATTGAGTTTGTTTGTGGTGCAGATTAGAAAAATAAAGGTGTTGCAGTTTGATCTTCGGTAGGACAAGCTAACCCCGGTGGCTTCATGTGCACATTTGATATAGATACAGTATTGGGCTTCTTGTCCAACCTTCAGTAAGACTGCATGATATTTCTTCAAAATGGCATCAATCACTTACATCAAAGTCGACTTTGTCTCCCTCGGGGATCTTTGGCACAGATATAGGTGGAGCAAAGGCCCTGAAATACAGTTAGCATCTCTGCATTAGAGGGCTGGCTTCACACACTGTGAGCTGATCAAAATGTAGAAGACAGTAGATTTAAAATAAAAACATCTTACTTGGGTTTGGGCTTCGACTCATCTGTCACAATGAAAGGAGCACATTGGCACAGTTTAGCTTTGTGTTAAATTCTCAGTTTTTTAATCTTTAATAGAGTTTATTGTGTGAGCATGAATGTTAAAGCACCAGAATATCTAATTTAATAGCAGATAGGGCCGTTCACGGGGCCATACATTCGTAACGCTGAAATGACTTCCCTCACAGTTTCAACAGTTGCCCATCTTGTTCACATCGCCTTTATTTTGGCAGCGTTCAAGAGAGCACTCTGCAGTTGTTATGAATTAGACCGTTCAAGACTACAGATGTTCATGCTCAACCGGATCAGTGGTCAGGAAATGTTTTCCCGAGTTTCCATCAGCGAGCTGGAATACCTTCTTCTGCAGCTGGAGCCTCTGCAGAGAAGGACAGAGGGAAGTCTGAGCTCATCAACATGCAGAAAATAAATGGATTTCCTTTATTGCTGCCATAACCCCATTCACTCAGGTCTGATATTTACTGTATATATTCAGAGATTAAACCCTTTCTTGCAAGTCAGAGGGTAAAATAGAAAGTTTTATGTATCACAGGGAGTTTTGGAGCTATGCAATCTTAGGCGGGGGTTGTAATATTGGATCATTGTGGGGCTTCACTAACCTGAATGTTACAGACTTATGCATGCATAAAAGGTTTAACAGACAGATTATACATTACCTTCTTCTGCAGCTTCTCCATTTACAAGGATAATTCAAGACAGCCGTTGAGCAGCAATTGATGACAAAAGAAATGAAGAAAAGCTGATTAGTAAATGTTCACAGTAGAATACTGTGATGTTCTAACTAACAGATAAACAGAGAAGACAGAAACCTTCTTCTCTTTCTTTTATTTATGGAACTAAAATATTACAAACAACACATCTGTGTGAAGAAAAACTGGATTTGATCTCCTTTCAGGATAGATTCAGAGAAAAGTTCAGTGCTGTTTCTCGTCTCCTACAATCAAGACCTGCGTTTCTAGACCAACAATCTCTGTTAAAATGTTGGAATAACATGAATGATTAATAGAAGATGTTGTGCAATGCATCACTGATATAAATGACACCATTTATCAGAACATTCATTCAGGGATGCACCAAATTTGGAAACAACAGATGATAGAAAGCTGGAATAACATTGAAATCATGGAATTACTGTTTGCTCATGCAGAGGAAAGATTTCTGTGCAGATTAGTGACGCTGACGCAGTCATCTACTATGAAATTGTTGAAACGCTCCCTGAAAGAGGCGTCTACGGGAGCAAATCACAAGGGAGACTTTTAATTGAAACCAGTTGAGGAAAAAGTTTAAGATGTCAATGATCATCATCGCTAAAGTATCAGTGGGGGAGAGAGTTTTTTATGGGACAACGTCCCTGGACTGCTGCAGGGATGAGTCAGTCAACGTGATCCCACCATTTATCGTCGGAGGAAAGTACCACATGGATTCTGTTTAGGCCTCTTTGGATTCAGAAATGAGGGAGCTGGACATACTTTTAATTTTGCAGTTGTGTGTTAAGGAGACCTTTAGTTCTTTGAAAATCATCACAGATTCCTTTGTCTCTCAGTTAACATTCACAGTGATCCGTCTCAGTCCATCACCTCAAACAATCATCTCAATTTCATCCATTTATACTCGAACTGTCTATGTGGATTAGCAGTCCAGTCTCTTTGATGTCAGTTATTTAAACTTTTATGTATTATATCTCTGAGGTTCTCAAAAGCATTTAAAAATTACATGAGCATAATCTGAGAAGATCGGTCTTTGATATATCTGTATTGCATGACTAAATTTACTTCAAATCAACGTCTAAATCCTTAAGATCATTTTTCCACTTACATAACATTGGATCATTTTTTGCGAATAAATAAATGATCAATTTTGACACGTTTATTTATTTGTTGAGTTCTTGTTATCCAGCTTTTATGTGAGAAATAATTTCTATCATTAGGGGATTTATTTGTAATACAAAATCCAGCAAAGTCCACTTTTGTAATCCAAATTTTAACAAGAAATGGAGGTCTGACATCTCTAGCCCAAAAAGTATCGACACTAAACTGCTGTCGGATGATAATGACAAACACAAACACAAAGGGTTTAACAGACAGATGATTCATTACCTTCCTCTTGGGTTTCTTTGTGAAAGTAATTCCAGGAGGTCATTGATCAGCAATAACGATCAGCATGAAATGGAGAACAGCTCATTAGTAAATGTTGCTCACAGGGGGACACAGTAATGTAACTAATACAATTAACCAAATATTCAGACGTTTAAGAGAATAAACATGTGTCAGACTATTAGAAACAAATTTCAAAGTCAATAAAATAAGCACATATAAAGTATCAAATGGTAATATTGGAATGAGGATGACAGCTGGCTGACATTATCAGACACTCTTGGGTTTTAGAAGAAGATTCTCAGAACTCTTGGAAACTTCGACAGACAGGTTTTGAGCAGATCAACTCTGACGGTAGAAAGACGCTGTTGGGGTTCACAGATCTCAGTGACACTGACTTATCCACACTACAAAGCTTTAACAGACGGATTGTTACCTTCAGCTGCAGCAGAAAGAGATTCAAGGAGGCAGTTGATCGGCCGTCATGATCAGCATGAAATGGAGAAAAGCTCATTAGTAAATGTTGCTCACAAGGGGAGCTGCTAATATATTTAACTAACTAAAACAATTATTCAAATATATTCAGAAGTTTAAGAAAATAAACAGATGTCAGATATAAAATCCTAACATTTAAATTATGATTTACTGCTCCCAGAAGACCAGCTGCTTGAATTTATCACTGAATTTTAGCCTAATTTGATCGGAAAGTTCATATTTTTACAAAAATCTTAAAAGGAGATGCAGACAACAAAAAATAAAGTGAGAAAACAACATTAAACTTGGTATTTTAATATTACTTACTGAGTATTTGTGTGCATACATGGCAAAAGTATGTGAACCTTCTCTTTGGGTGTGTGACCTTGTGTGACCTTGTGCAGCATCTTATTGTGCTTCATTTATAAGTATAGAACTGCTCTCTTCATAGTGTGTGTCATGCTAATGTTGAAAAGGCATTATTCTTTTCAGTCTTTTTTGAATTATTTTTGTTGCATGACTTAGGTTGTTTTCCCTATAGTCCCTTTCATTTGTCCAAATGAACTCAGAGCGAAAAGTCAGCATGTTTCATGCATACAGTACATGAAAACTCAGAGCTCAGAGACTTCTGAGGCAGCCGGACTGATCGTAGTGGTTCTCTTAACCAAGAACGTCCTTCAGCTTCACGTTGCCTTTATTCTGGTCCTCGACCTTGTCATTGTAAGCAGTAAAGATCAGAGAGTTGTGAAGGAAGTGATGTGAACAGAAAGAGCGCTATGATAATATGAAGTAGAATAGAGAGAAAACTGGGTCCTTATTCGAATGAAAAGGCAATGTGAAAGCAGGAAGAAGTGAATACCTTTACTGCTGGTTTACGTTTTTGGTCCACTTTAAGAAGACTGAGTTCAGTTCACTTCAAAATGATCATATGTGAAAACAACACTACATTCTTCTGAGATTTCATGATACATGACATTTTCCTTTCCACTGACAAAACCACAAGGGAGCAGAGGTAAGAGTGAGCCATTCTGGCCCCGGTGGAGCAAAACAGGCCTCAAATCATGATACTGCCACCACCGTGCTTCACTGATGGGATACACTTTTTGTTTATTGGGATGCCTTCTATTCCTTTATATTAAGTTTAAAATTGAAATAAAAAAAGTTGTCTATTGATTTCATTCAACAGGTTTCCATCAGACTTCATCAGTCTGGGGAGCAGTGGTTCACCCCTAGCAGTCCTGCCATGCAGGTCATCATACGTGGTTTTTTAGTTACTCAGATTCCTTTGAGGCTGCGCACCACCGCGCACCTCCTTCCTTATTTTCAGCACCACGTCTGAAGAACTTAACACTAATCTTCAGTTTCATCTATTCACACACAATCTGTGTAACTGTGGAACGGTGGAGTTCAAATGTTTAAATATATTTTATTTACATCTTTTCCAGCCTTTTTCTTTTACATTTCACACTAAGATCTAAACCCTTAAGTCTTACATTAATTTTCTGCTTCAAGATTTTATAAATATTTATTTTTATACATAAACAAGTGACTAATTTTGATATAATTATTGCATTTGTTTACTTGAGTTCTTGTTAATAAGAACATAATAAGTTATTTGCATTCCCAGTAAATTACTTTACATGAGGACTAGAATTTAGTATCCTGAACTCCAACAGCAGCTTTAATGTGTTTTTGCCTGAAATAAATGCCCTAGCGGCCCACAAGACTGAATCATACGGATCTATAACTTCCTAAAATGTTTGACAGAGAGAAGATAGACGACATGTTACCTTCTTCCTCTTCAACCTCTGTTCAGCGGTGATTCCAGGAGGCCATTGATCAGCGTTGTGATAATGAAAAGGAGAACAGCTCATTAGTACATATTGCCCACAGTGGGATACGGTAATCTCTTATCTGATTAAATAAGAATAAAAAAAGTATTAAAATATTCTGAAGTTAATCAAAATAAGCAGACATCAAATATCTCATATAAAATCACAGCATTTAAATAAGGATAAACTGTTTGCTCAAGCTGGTTAAAATGATCATTGTATTTTTTCCATGTTTAGTTAGTGATGTTTTTCAAAACTTCAACTGCACTATTATTATCTACAAAAAACTGTTATTTTGTATTTTACAGTAAAGTAAAACAGTAAAAAGACAGTCAATACCTTCGGTTGTGGCGGCAGGAGGTTCTGAGGCAATGAGAAATGACGTAAGTATAATGCAACAATCATGTCAAGGTTTGACATTTAATATACTTTCAGTAACTTGTCTTTTGATTCTTTAAACAACCACAGCAGGACGGATATATCATCATGAATAAAAATCTGTCAAATTACATGTAAGAGACATATAAAATGGAAGAGGAAAATCATCTTAGATACCGGTAAAAGAAAATTTGATCAGTGATTAACACTGATATTTCAGCTGCCAGTCAGGCCAATCAAGCAGCCGGACTGGAAATGACCCGCTCCAACCGATACCCCTATATTCTCAAATGAATTTTGCATTTAGGAGTAAATGAATCAATTCCTGACTCTGCAGGCAGCTCCTGGGGAGCCAAAAACAGCAGCTATTAGTGCATACCGCACACGAGACAGCTAATAGGGCTGAAATGAAAGAGAGGCGATGGAAAGATAACGTCAGTTTACTGCAGCGTGCAGGTGCAGACTGTTTCCATCCAATCTGGTCGCTATTAATATAAAATGGGGTTTGTATGTAATATTTATAATGGAACGAGGAACTGCAACACATAAAGCTATTAAAATATCAAATGAAACATTTCGTTTCAGCAATTTTCTTTGTGAATTGTATTCTGGTTAAAAGCACAGATGGTGCAATAACAGGATGTACAACATTTAAAGGAGAGAATTACCTTCCACTTCAGGTGGAGCTTCTTCTGCATGAAAGGAACAAAATATGAATGAAAGAAGCAAAATTCTGTTATTAGTAGCTAAGAAAAGACTTGCTAGAGACATGTGCAAAAAGTGGCACCCCTTCTTTTAATTGTATGTAATTTTGCTACTTGTACAATCTCAGACGTAAACACTTAAACACGTAAACATGTAAACACTCAACACATAACGTTTTTCACTTTGCCAATATAAGTATTATCATTTTTGAACAAAAATAAAGCCATAAGAACAGAAGTATTGATGAGGCTAAGAGTCATCAGTCCCTGATCATCAGCACGTGTGGAGGCCTCCGTAAAAACTGACGTATTTCCAGTTTGCTGATCTGAAGAATTTAGGTGTTAACAGAATGCCAAGAAGGAAAGAAATTAGCAAAGGTCTTAAAGAAGTAACTGAAACTGCACATCAATCTGAAAAGGTTCCTAACCATTTTCAAATAATTTGGAGTTCAAAGTTCCACAGTGAGTGACGTGACTCTTCACACGTCACTGACTCAAAAGAGGCAGGGAGCATCATAAACGACCCCTCACACGCCGCACGCACAGTCCTTTCAATAATAATAAAAGAATTTAACTTGTAATGCACTTTCCATTCAATGAATCTCAAAGTGCTACACTTAGACCATTATTCATTCATTCACATTCACATTCTCTCCGGTGGTGGTAGCTACATTTTGTAGCCACAGCTGCCCTGGGGCAGACTGACAGAAGCGTGGCTGTCAACCGGCCCCTCCGACCACCACCAAACATTCATACACCCAAGGCCCAAGGACACTACGACAGCAACTGGGACGGAGCAGGATTCAAACCGCCGACCCGCTCTACCACCTGAGCTACTGAACTGCCACCTGAACTGCTTCCGTCTGGCAGGCCTGCAGACCAGGACCAACAGTCAGTGTTGCTATTTCAACCCTACAACAGTCTTCCTACTCAACCAATAACTGGTATCTGGCACAATATTTGCACCATTATTGTATATTTGTATAATTTTGCATTAAGATATAATTGTTTTTATGATTTTACACTTCTTTCTTTATTGAATAATCACTACATTGTGTTAACTAAAGAGGCAGCAACTGCAGACAAAGAACTCCTTGTATTTTTCTACGTACTAAAAAAGCTGATTCGGATGTGGAAAACCTTCAAGACAGGTGCCAATCTTCCCAAAAGTGGATGTCTCAGAAACTTTATACCAATGTCACACTGTGCAATGATAAAAGAAAAAAAAAAACAAAGAGCGACATCTGGGCCTCACCGAGCAGCGTAAATGTTCCAGTCAGAGACAGGATAATTAGAGGAAGACTGAACAAGGGAGAATTGTTCGGAAAGGTTTCCGTGAGAAAACCTCTGCCGTCTAAAAAAAGCATGAAAGCACAAATAAGGTAAAAAAAAAGAAGCCATCTGAACACACCAAATTAATCCTGGATTCAGCCCCATGTCTGTTTAACACCAAACACATCGTAACCACCGTCAAGCATGGCGGCAGAGGGATGATGGTTTGGTGGAATGTTGCGGCCACGAGGCACCTCGCCCTCATTTAGTTGACCGTAAAGTCATCTATTTAATATTCCCTCTGTAAATGTGACACCATCGCTCAGATTGATGAAACTGGGTCACGCAGCAAGTTCGCTATCTGAAAGACAATCGGCTGAAAAGAATCAAGGTTTTGGATTTTCCCTTGTTCAAGTCCAGACCCCTGATTGAACCTAGAGGGCTACGTAGAAGCAAACGCCCAGAAACCTCCATGAACTGGAGCAATGTTGTATCAAAGAAAAGATCAACGTTCCTCTTAAACAATGTGAGACTGATACAAACAGAGTTGTTCAATTTATTGCTATTGTGTTGGATTCAACACGCTATCAAATCAGTGCAGGTCGGCTCACCTGCTGATGATTGATTGATCAGGAGCTGATGATTAGCACCAAGATGCTACAACTTAAATCCTTAAATCCTACAAAAGATTTTTTTGTCTTGTTTGTTTTGATTCTGCTAAATCAATAAATGGCATGGTAAGAAAAGTTATATGGTGTCATCCGAGAATGTATTTGTCTGAGACCAAGTATGATTTGATGATTTTTGCTTTTTTCACACACAAAAGTAAAGTAAAGTAAGAATAAAAGTAAAAACTTTAAAGGAGGGGAGCACACGGTTACACACATGCTCGACGCCAAAACAATATGCCATTACAGGGTACAAGAATTACACACACAAAGAAAATAATTCATTCAACCTTTCTTTTTCAGAAATACTGAGTAAACAAATAATAGATTAGTGGATCAATTAGACTCTTGCAGTTTGGATTCGGGGTCCCTGGGTGTTGTGGTTTGGGGATGTGTAGATAAACAAGTCTGGGCTCTCAGATCCAATCACAAAACCTCCAATATGTCATCTCAAAATATAAAATCTGTTGGGAGATTATTTATAGTGGTGCTACACTTGTCAGCACCTTATTACTTCAACCAGTTTGTCCAAGTTTAAGTGAATAGTTTGTACAAGAAAAAAAGTAAAGTTATTTCTTCAAATTAAATTAAAGCTGACTTTTTAACACGAATAAGCCTAATTTGTACTAATTTAAAATGTTTCCTGCATTTAGCAAAAGTGCCTCAGCTTTAATGGTTCTGTCAGGATTGTAAATAAATTTACATCAATGCAGTAATTGTTCCCTGTTCTTTTTTAACTACTTTTACAAACTGCAAATTAGATGATACTTATTTTGAGCCACAAAATGTAACAAGCCTTCTTTTCTTCAAAACCATATACGACAAATTTGATCAGAGGGAATCAAATCTTCGGGACTTGGCGACATCCTCGCGCGTCCTGGCCTTCTGTCGCAAACTTCAAATGAGGCGCGAATCAAAGCACGGCGCTAAATATGGCGCGCGGATAATTCCAGTAAGAACTGACACTTATACACGAGCTGACAGACACATGGAGCGTTAGCATGCAGGAAGAAAACACACTCGTGCTTTTTTATCGCTGACAGCAGACGGTGTAACAGCAGATGAACATGTGAAGCCGTGCCTAAGTCTTTGCCGCCACCTGAGCAGACATAATCAGGTCAGCCGCGTTCAGGAGCCGGAGCGAGAAGTGACGTTTTGGTTTGAAAAAAAAAACAAAAAAAAGAGCTACAAAATGCTCACAAAATCTTTACTTACCTTCTTCCCTGAAAAAAAAGAAGTCAAATTATTAAAATCTGTAGTAATCAATCAAAATTATATCTGTTTTTCTCTTTATAACACACGTCTACAGCTTAATGACTAAATGAAAGTACTTACTGCTGCTCCTCCACTATTACTTCTTCATCAGCCATGTCAGTTTACTGCTACTTTGATCCCAGAGGAAAGCAGAAAATGTATTAGCCCTAAAACACCAGAAATCAACGCTTCAATTTATCACATTTAGCACATTTTAATGAGTTTCTCCTCAAAGATATTAAGGTTTTTTAAATATTATTTATCAACTGATACAAACTCATCCACAACAGACTCTTCAGCTAAATAAAGCTTTCACTCTAGTTTTCAGATGCCAATTTCTTTTTCTTGCTGTGATTGTTTGCTTTCTTTGTATTTCCTCTCTTAATCTTAGTGAATGTTTTGTTTTTACAATCCCTTGAGCTCTCTTCTCCTCGGATTAATGGGTTCTATCTCTCCTTTTCTTCTCATTTTCAGAACTTCCATCATTTGTGGGGAAACTGCCTACATGTATATGCTGTGGGACTGCGACAATGGTAAAGTAAGGAGTGATTCCTGCATGGGCATGGCAGGGAGAGGCCCGGGGCTTTAAACAGCTCCAGGCCTAATCCTCAGCCATTTCCTCTTGGCACTGATCAAGGCTGCAGACCGCAGGACTGGGGTCTGAGCAGCTCGGAATCGGCCAGGACTGGAAGAAATGTTTCAAAGATGCACCGATGCATCTAAAGCCACGCAGGTACATCACTTTGGCTTTGAGGTGTACACACTTTTCCAGGTTCTGAAACGGCTTTGAAGTGGTGTGCAGCATCAGATGTCATCAGATCTGTGATGTTGTCTGGTGGTCAAGATGGACAGGGTTTTCTGTCCAAGTCATTCATATTTACTATCCAGTCTCAAAATGTAGGTTGAGTTAATGTATTTCATAGATTTTTCCAAATTTTGGGACAAGAGTTCTAAATAATCTTTGATTAGATTTGATTAGATTTAGACACTAAAATCACTTGGCTAGTTTAGTACTAATTGGTTAAATTTAGGCATTTAAAGGTAGGTTGGAAAACAATGCCGTGGATTTAGGTGGATCCTTTTACCCCAACTGCGACAAATTATAAAACTGAATTTTTTATATTTCCAGTCATGACAGAAACCTCCAGCTATATTACGACGACGCTTCGAAAGTTACCCTTATCGTTTTGGGGGTCAAAATGGCAATTGGTGTCAATCTATAAGTGAAAAAACCGAAGCTTGAAAGAGGTGTGAGCTAACCAGAATGGGAGGGTCTAGAATTGAACTAAAATTCAAAAGTGAGGACATTTCAGGCCATTTTCTGTTCTTTTAATTATTCTTTTTTTAAACTAATAGTTTGATCAGACATTTTGTAATGCTCTTCAAATATGTAGTGAGAGTTTTTATACCCTATATAGTGCATTCAGTATACCTCGCAATGTATCCCACTGACGCTACGTTAGCCAGCAGCAATTTGTAACATTTTATCTGTGCGACAGCAATGAACAGTGCTGACAAAATAATTTGAGTCACGTTTGCTGATGAGCTCAGTTCATTGTCCCCTAGATAGTGTTCTCTTGTACAGTGTAGCCTACATAAGGAGTAGTGCACTATCTGGTGATTAGGGGTTGATTAGGGGTTGATTTGAGATGCAACCATAGCTGTTGAATCTTTCATGTTCATGTGCATATTGAAGTTCTAGCCGGTGAACGATGAAGTGATCTCATCAGCAGAATGAACCTTTGGAAGTATTAGTGTAATTTTGTTGGGACTATTGATTGTGTCATTGCTGTTGCAAAGATAAAAATGTGAGGGATCACCGTACACTCCTGTTCATGATGGTGGTAGACTGAGGCGACTATACAGGGTTTACCAATTTATGATACAGATTCGGACGGTGCTACCAAATCGCTAACACATTATGTAGTGAATAAAGGGAAATTTTTCTGACGCACCTGTCAGTTAACAAAACAATATTAATTGTACTCCACAGCACCTTCTGTGCCTAGATGAATGCCTCATGTCTACTAGTCGTGCAAGTTCGTCACATCGTGCAGCAGTCAAAGTTTAGTCGTGTTGAACTACAATGCTAGCTTGAGAGAGTCATTAGGTGACGACATGAAGATAACTTTTTTCTTTTTGTATCTGGAGTTCTGGATACAAGAAACATTTCCTCACACCTGTGAAACCACAAACTGTAACTTATTAGGGCCAGAGCACTTACAGTGCGAAGGCCCCATTGTATCTGTAGGAATTTTCCTTCTTTATTTTTCCGATGAAATGAGGGCCTTTTTGCCCCCCTAAACGTGCCCCAAAAGTCACCAAATTTTGCACGCAAGTCAGGCCTGGTGAAAAATTCGATATTTAATGGTTTGCATTCATGGGCGTGGCCTAATGGCTCAACAGCGCCCCCTAGAAAACTTTGTGCCTCAAGCCCCACAATACGGTGTGACGTACATGCACGAAAATCGGTAACCACCTGTATCATGTCGCAACTTAAAGAAAAGTCTCTTGGTGCCATGGCCGAAACTGAACAGGAAGTCGGCCATTTTGAATTAATCTTCGGCAGTTAATACGGCCCGAACCGTAACGTGCACCCAGGTGTGTTATACATCAAAACGTGCGTCTCCATCCTGCGACTACGCGCATTACTTTTCTCTTTCAAAAGTGTTACCGTGGCGACGATAGATGCCAAAAAGCGCGCCCCCACTTCATCTGGTTGGTCCATATTTGATAGTTCCTACTTTCTGCCATAACTTTTGAATGGTTTGATAGAAAAACATGTGGGTGGTGTCACCGGACTCGGTTTTGAGTACTTGAACATAATTGGTGCAAATTAGCCCCGCCGCTTCTTCTGATTGGTCAATACTTGATAGTCCCTATTCTCTGCCATAACTTTTGAATGGTTTGATATAAAGACTTGTGGGTGGTGTCATCGGACTGGGTTTTGACTCCTTCACCTTAATTGGTGCAAATTAGCCCCGCCCCTTCTTCTGATTGGTCGATATGTGATAGTTCCGATTTTCTGCCATAACTTTTGAATGGTTTGACATTAAGACTCGTGGGTGGTGTCATCGGACTCAGTTTTGAGTCCTTGAACATAATTGCTGCAAATTAGCCACACCCCTTCATCTGATTTGTCCATATTTGATAGTTCCTACTTTCTGCCATAACTTTTGAATGGTTTGATATAGAGAGTCGTGGCTGGTGTCATCCGCTAAATGTCCAGGCCTGGAGACATCTACATGCAAGTCCTACAAGCTTCCACTGCAGCACGCCTAAACGTGCACAAGGGTGCGAGGGTCCATTCATCGCTGGTTGCAGCTTTAACTCACCTTTGTTTTGGTATTGATGGAGCAATGTCAGATATGTTTACCAGTATGTTAGCTATCCACATTAGCTGCTTCACAGCTTTATGGTTATTTACATAAAAAGCAGCGGTATCACTCAATTCATCAAGCAAAATTATCCAATGGATCCTATATTTATCCTATATTTATCTCTGACACGTTCTTAAAACACAATAGCAAATAGCTTTAAATGAAAACAACATTGATAAGGGTGTTATATTGACCAGGTACATATGTTAGGAAGAATTATTTTGTCCTAAAGAAATAACAATTGTAGCAGTGGATTTGACCTTGGCAATACTGTTTATGATCAAGGTTATAGATGAGGGTTACATGTCAGAATATGATTTTGTAAAACTGTTCCAAGAACCATATTGTTTTCCACTGGGTAATAAATCACTAGGTCATAAAAACCAGTGTCAGCATGGCTGAAGACTGGAGGGGGGTGGGTTGGAGGGGGGTGAAAGTCTATTTTTGAAAATAATAGGTCGAGCTTTTGAACAGGTGTGGAACACCTCCTCCAGACAATGGCCCCGGCTCACCTCGCCTGTGCTCCAGTAAATCAACGATCTGGGACCCACATTCAGCAGGCTATTTTTGTTGTTGCAGGCTTAACGGTCAGCTGCCGGTTTGGTACGACAATATATCACTGGAGGAGCTGGTCTTTACATTCAAACATATTTTTAGCAAAGAAAAAAAGCCAAATGCTCATTTTACAAACGTATGAATGCTGGATTTTTGATGGAAAAAAAGAAATAGGTCCATTCAGACCCAGTTTTATCTTTGGTCCTCCTGCTTGGCGGAAGTCCTATTCTTTTTTCTCTCTCCAAATGTATTAAAATGACTCAGCTGCGTTCCTCTGCTGAATATAGCGACAGCCCCCAAACTCCTGCTTCTGTTTCAGTTCTGTTGCATATCTGCCAAAATACAAATACTGTGGTCGTTGCGTATGGCTGCTGCGGTTGTTACTTGTGTCATCAGATTGCACATCTGACGTCAAAAGATGAACGTGAATAAGAATGTGAAGAGGATAGAAAAAGCACACATGAAAAATTACCATCTGGTTGAGGAAAATCACCGACTGGAAACCCAGAGAGAACTCTGAGGGCTGTCACGACTGCTGTATTTAATGTGTATTTGCTTTAATGAATGCGGTCAGATCCCGTCTGGCTGAAACGGTGGAACAACACAGTCTTGACAGTGGCAGGAATGTTGAGGGTGCTGGTTTCAGCATTAAGCAGCATTAAGTCAAAGCCTGCAAAGCATGCTACCAACACGACAGTCTCGGGGGCGAGCTTAGCACCTTCTTTACCAGCATATGCACTGCTCCGATCAAAAAGCAGCGAGAAAAAATACAAATAAAAAGGAAAGCAATCATAAAGTCTTAAAAGTCTTCTCAGGCTGTTTAATTCAGCATTCCAGACTCTGAATGAGAAATGTCTTGCAGTCTATAAAGATATTTGAGTTATATCCTAAACATTTACTAAAAATTGCATTATAATAAACCCTATTCATGTCATTTACTCTTTCAGTGTTAGTACCAGTGGTCTTTATACCGTCATGCTCCCAGAGGTCATGGTCATGCACAACTCCTTACCTCCTGAACTGTATATCCCTTGAAGAAGAGATGGGATTAACAGCAAGTTGTGGTCTTATTCTTTCACAACCTGACACAGGCAGGTCCTATCCTGCCCCCCCACCCCATTCTTTGCAACCAAAAGGCACGCATAATACACCCCTGTCCACCATGTGACCACATATCCTCCCTGTGACTGGTTAGAACAGTCAGTGCTATTGTTGGAGACAGAAAGAGGAGGTATACCTGGGGAGAAATACTGCCTTCAAGTGCTCATCATAATCCGCTACACTTGAGAGGAGAAAATTAAACCATCAGAGGTCATGTCCGAAGATTGAGGGCCGTGGTTGTTATTGTTTCTTTATTAAAGTTACACATGACATATTTTGTGCTGTAGGGTAAAGTAGATAAGTACAGATTGGAATAAAAGAGGTTATTTATGTTAATAGAATCCATTCAGAGCCTTTCCCAGCCGTCGCCGCGGAGGCGCTGGGGCACAGTCTGGACAGCTCCATCACGGAGCGCATAACTCATTATTTCTACATTTCTTAAAGCAATTGCCTCCTTAAAACGTAAAGGAGGCAAATGTTGACTCGATTTATCTGAGCACCTGTCACTGAATAGCTTGAAAAAAACCCCAATCAGTTTGCAAATAAAATAATTCACAGATAAAATATTACCTGAACCACTTTTGAATGTTTGTTAAAAATACCTCATGACGAAAGGTTAAACACACACATGCAATTGAATGGATGGACAACTGTCAATTAAATATGTAAAAGGTTCAGGTGTTATGGTTTGGTTTAGCCTGGAGTCCAAATTGTTAATTAAACCTTTTTTTTTAAATGTTAAACACTTTTAATATGCAACTGGGAGGTCAGCACAATTAGCTTGCTACTGGTAATAAAAGCACACGATTTGTTTTCTTTATACGTCATTACTTTCCAGCAGTCCGGGGCCTACGTCCACACGTTTTGTCAATGTGTACAATATTACCACCTAGTTTTTGCTGGCCACCAGCCAGTGCCACTTTGACGCCAGTGCAGGAAAAGCAGTTGTGTTTTAATGATCGCAGTTTGCTGATTTGGAGTATCCTGATGTGTTAATGAGAAAAGACATTAGCAATGGTCTCAGAAAAGCAACTGCTGCCACCCATCAATCGGGGAGGGGTTATAAGGCTATTTCCAAACAGCTTGAAGACCACATCATTCTGCAGTGAGAAAGATTATTAACAAGTGGAAAACATTCGAGACAGTTCTAAACAGTGTGTCCTAAGAAATTCAGTTCGTCCCAAGGTCAGGTTGTGTAATTCCCAGAGCGGGAGAGAGAGGGGGAAAAAAAAGACCACAGGCTTTACTGAGTTTGTTAGACACTAAATTTAATAACAATAGTTAGTAAAACGGCTTTCAAGACTCTAAGAAATAAAGGCTCTTCCTTCTAAAAATAACACTGCAGTATGATTTAGCTTTGCAAAGTTACATCTTATTCAACCACTACTACCAGAACAATGTCGTTTGGACGGATGAGAGTAAATCAGAAATGTTTGGTCATATGAGACAGAACCATGTCTGACAAAAATCTAACTCACATATGAGCACAAACACCTCATTCCAGCTGTCAGGCACCGTGGTGGAAGGGTTATGATTAGGGTTGAAACCAAGAACTTTGTATACAAAAGTATTCTAGTATCAAACATGAGCCATCTGTCCGCAACAGAAGGGCCAAAAATAAGGAATCAAGGTGTTGTTAAGATCATGTCTGTGCATTTTAGGAGACCTGAAGGTAAATGAATGCCTACAAACCTCAATGAATTGATACTTTTGTAAAGTTTGATGAAGGAACAAACCTTTCCAAAAACTTGTTCATCCAGGGTATAAATAGAAATTCTGTATCCAATTTGGTTGTTTTGAATACTATTTCTTGAATGATAGTGTATGAGTCATCACATAAGGCCCACCCCCATCCTGTTGCAATTGGTTTTGGTAGGGTCTATCCCTACGAATGGGAGGGTACCGTTTAGTCTATTTGCCAGCCTATAGAGCCCTATTGTGAACCCGGAAATGTTGAGTACCCCAAAGTTTTATGTTAGAAATGTACAGTATAGGTCCCCAGCATTTACTTCTGGGACACAGGGGTTTCCGCCCGCATTTAATTTTTTCACCATAAATTTTGTACTCAGTAACGTGAGGGGGTTCAAATGTAGCGAAGTAAAATACTTGGGTCAAAATGTACTCGAGTAAAAGTAAAAATTACATATTTCAAAAACTACTTAGAAAATTACAAATTACTTTTTAAAGTAATTAAAAGTACTCAATTACAGTAACGTGAGTAAATGTAATTCGTTACTTTCCACCCCTGCTTTTCTCACTCTGGACATGTTAATCTTGTGGCACATAGTTGGTTTGATGGGTTGCTGTAAAGCTCAGGAGGTAGAGAATGTGTTTGAGATGTTGCAGGACTGAGTTCAATTCTATGCAAAACTATCAGAAAATTACGCCAAGGAATGCTCTGTCAAATATTAAATCTGAGAACTAGTCAGTTTTTTTTAATTTAAATACTGCTTGTGTTGAGGTTCAGTGCCCTCTTCAACATGTTCTTTAACATGTTGAACATTTTGAAAGCTTGAAACAAAGGACAAAAGATAAAAAGTTTTCAGTGCAGTTAAACTTGTGTCCTGGTGTAGCTCATCTTGGAACAAAGAGGCTTTAATGCAGAGGTTATTGGACCAAACCTTATACCTGAACCACTTTTAAAATGACGTCCTTCTACTGACGATTGAAAACTGGCCAGGAAGCCTGGGAAAGAGGCAATAATGTGGGGCCTCATGGTAAAGAGCTGTACATTGTTAAAGAGACTGTGAGTTCAATTCCCGCAAGAGGTCTTTAGCCCGTTGACTTTAAGTAGCACAAAATCCACTTTTAGAGTTCAACGCTAAAAATGAAAAGATAAATGCACTAAGAGAGATCTCTTCCCCCCAAGGATACTGGTGGTGTGGAGGGTTTGCTCATGGCTTTAAGGTGCCAATGAAAGGGTGGTGCATGCTGGTTCAAACCCACAGTATCTGGAGAGGTAGAGGCATCAGACCTTATACCTGGACCACTTTTAAAATGACGTCCTTCTACTGACGATTGAAAACTGGCCAGGAAGCCTGGGAAAGAGGCAATAATGTGGGGCCTCATGGTAAAGAGCTGCACATTGTTAAAGAGACTGTGAGTTCAATTCCTGCCAGAGGTCTTCAGCCCGTTGACTTTAAGTAGCACAAAATCCACTTTTAGAGTTCAACGCTAAAAATGAAAAGATAAATGCACTAAGAGAGATTTCTTCCCCCCAAGGATACTGGTGGTGTGGAGGGTTTGCTCATGGCTTTAAGGTGCCAATGAAAGGGTGGTGCATGCTGGTTCAAACCCTCCCCATCCTCAGTATCTGAGGAGTTAGAGGGATCAGGGAGGATAAGAGGTTAGGAGTGCTAGGGGATGAGGTAGGATGAGGAGGTCTTGGGGGGTCAGGTAGGATGAGGAGGGGGGGAGGACTAGAGGAGAAAGGCAAGGGAGATCAGGGTGTAAGAGGTGGGCTAGGGACATGAGGAAAGACAGCTTGGGAGGGTCAGGAAGGTTGAGGTAGAGAGATGTTGTCCCCCCAAGGATACTGGTGGTGTGGAGGGTTTGCTCATGGCTATAAGGTGCCAATGAAAGGGTGGTGCATGCTGGTTCAAACCCTCAGTATCTGGAGGTTATCTATTAATTTTGGTTATCTATACTTCACTGGAGTAATTATTTTTCAGATGACTTTTTACTTTTACCCCTTAAATTTTCACGCAATTATCTGTACTTTTTACTCCTTACATTTTAAAAACCGCCTTGTTACTCTATTTCATTTCGGCCTTTAAAAAAAAACTATCCAGTTAAATTGCTCCATCCGGATAGAGTGAATTTGGTTGTGGTTGTTTCAGATGTTCTTGTCCAGTTTTGTTCTTACATCCGTTGCCCTCAGATTCCTGCAACTAAACTTGGATGTACATTCCAATAAAGGTTAGGATAAATGATAACATGCATTAGATTATGTGCTACTTAAAGTCAACGGGCTGAAGACCTCTGGTGGGAATTGAACTCACAGTGTCTTTAACAATGTGCAGCTCTTTACGAGGATGCGCCACATACAGTACTCACCTCTTTCACAGGCTTCCTGGACAGTTTTCAATCCTCAGTAGGACATTATTTTAAAAGCGGCTCAGGTATAGGGTTTGCTCCAATAACCTCTGCATTTGAAACCCTCTTTGTTCCAAGATGAGCTACACCACGACACAAGTTCAGCTGCACTGAAAATTGCAATCCCTGCAAACCACCAAATAACCTCTTCAGTCATGTCTCATAGCGCATTTATCTTTTCATTTTGAACTTCAAAATTGACAGGTTTGGTGCTTTTTAAAGACAACAGGATGAAGAACTCTAGAAGGAATTGAACCTTAAGTGTTCTTTAGACCATGCACCTCCATAACATCTTGTGCCATAGAGTCACATGCCGCTAAGGCTTCCTAGTGAGTTTTTAGTCCTCAGTAGAAGGAAATCGCTTTAAAAGTGGTCCCGGGATAAGGTTTGAACACAAGCTCTGCAGTGGAAAGCCTCTTTGCATCCAGTTGAGCTACTGAAGAGTACTTTGATATGAGGTTTCAAAATAGTCTATCACAGGGCTCTTCAAGTCCGGTCCTCGAGGGATCAGGTAGGATGAGAGGGCAGGAGGGGTAGAGGGATCAGAAGGGTCCTGCATGGTTTAGGTGTTATCTTGCATTAACACACCTGATTCTAATCAATGGTCATCCCCAGAAGTGTCAAGTAACGAAGTACAAATACTTCGTTACCTTACTTAAGTAAAAATTTTGGTTATCTTTACTTCACTGGAGTAATTATTTTTCAGACTACATTTTACTTTTACTCCTTAAATTTTCACGCAATTATCTGTACTTTTTACTCCTTACATTTTAAAAACAGCCTTGTTACTCTATTTCATTTCGGCCTTTAAAAAAAAACTATCCAGTTAAATTGCTCTATCCGGATAGAGTGAATTTGGTTGTGGTTGTGGCACAGATGTTCTTGTCCAGTTTTGTTCTTACATCCGTTGCCCTCAGATTCCTGCAACTAAACTTGATGTACATTCCAATAAAGGTTAGGATAAATGATAACACACCTCTGAAGTTTGACTTTTTGCACCATTACAATACTTATAGGCAACTAGTCATCATATCTTCTGCTCTCTGAAACACATGTTAATGCTCAATAGTACACATATATGGTTCTTTAATATATTTACATTATACTAAGATGCATTCATTTTCAATGGCTTTTGTCCTTAATGACTTTTTCCCCCTTACATTACTTTTACTTTTATACTTTAGGTAGTTTTGAAACCAGTACTTTTATACTTTTACTTGAGTAAAAAACTTGAGTTGATACTTCAACTTCTACAGGAGTATTTTAAACTCTAGTATCTATACTTCTACCTGAGTAATGAATGTGAATACTTTTCACACCTCTGGTCATCAACAACTTGTCATCGAGGTCTACACAACTCCATTAGTGACAGTTTACAGCCAGTGGAGGCTCAAACTGTTGAACTTGTCTTTGCTGCCGGTAAAACTATGACCACAAAATAACGCTTATGCATGTGCAATCAAAATCTATGACTCTGTTTCTGGAATTCACGCCTTTTGAAAAAAAATTTGCTTCCATACCTGTGACCCAAATGAGAATAAGTATGTATGGATAGATACACATAAAGTTTGACATAAAGAGTCGTGGGTGGTGTGATCTGACTCGGTATTGAGTCCTTGACCTTCATTGGCCTGAATTAGCCCCGCCCCTTCTTCTGATTGGTTGATATCTGATAGTTCCTACTTTCTGCCATAACTTTTGAATGGTTTGATATAGAGAGTCATGGCTAGTGTCATCAGCTAAATGTCCAGGGGCCTCATCTATAAAGCTTGCTTGCGCAGAAAAAGCGCCTGAAAGTTGCGCAAGCCGCCATCTACGCAAAGCCTCGGATCTAAAAAGAAAAAACTAACCGAAAAATCTGCGGATCCCTACGGCAACCCTCGGGTGCGCGTCTTCGCATCGCTTTCGCACAGACAGGCTGAGGCTACCGTTAGTTTTTAAACTGTAAAGTGAGGGGGGCAAATACATGATTTTGAAAAGTGGGGGGGGACATGTCCCCCCTGTCCCTAGTGGTAATTGCGTCGTGACACTAACGGGCAGCAACGGCGTGCTACCACTCACTCGCTTTATTTTATTGTATACTATTTATATACTTATTCTAACTTTTACTGTGACCACCAAATAATGTGGTTTTCCTGTCCTCCACATAATTTACAACATCTAGATCTAAGTCTCCGTGAAAGTCAGTGTCACGGTGGCTGGACACCCTCTCATTCATTCTGACGCCAAACAGGCTGCAGGAAGCCACTGCGCATGCTCAGTGGGCTCATCCATATGCATTTATGGTAAAAAGTGAGCGTGTAGAGGGCGGGATATGAGGCAGATTCAGCTGCGCAACCTTCCAGCTGGACTGTTTTTTTTTTGCGCCCGGCATTTTCGGCTTTTGGGTGTACGTGCACTTTTAGTATGACTCCTACGCAGTCCATTTTAAATGAGGCCTCAGGTCTGAAGAATCTACATGCAAGTCATACAAGCTTCCACTGCAGCCTGAACGTGCACAAGGGTGTGAGGGCCCGTTCATCGCTGCTTGCAGCTTTAATTCTAGTTTGGTATGGTACCTGCCTTTGTTACCTCCAATACCCAATTGTGAGTCACCTCAGAGTGTAATGTGAATTAAAATGTACATGTTCTGCACTGTTTGGATAATTGTGTTCATAAATATCCTACAATTTATAACCGAGTTGTTTCAATTATTTCAAATACATAAGTTATCTGTCCAATCCAATCGATTCAGCATCTTCTAAAACTTCTAAACTGACTGAAACTTCATCAAAATCGGCCCACCAGGAGTTGAAATATGGCCACTTCTGGTTTCAACGGCCATTTTGAATTTTGAAAATGTCAGAAATGGATTCAGCATCCTCAATAACCCCCAGAACCACTCCAATATTGTCCAAATTGGCCAAGCAATTGCTGAAATATTGTCCATATATGTGAGTATGCTAATTGATGCTAATTATGCTAATTGCCCAACATATGTAAGTTAGCATCCGGCAGTTTCTAAATGCTGGGGACCTATACTGTACATTTCTAACATAAAACTTTGGGGTACTCAACATTTCCGGGTTCACATTGCTGGCTAGTAGACTAATTTCAAGAGAGATCATTTTCTAGACTGAATGGTTGTGGGTGATAGCGGAGTTGGTAAAGGAAACTAAACAAAGTGAAATACCTCAATGTCTTTATTGCTGTTGTTGAGTCAAGGGTACAATGTTAAAAACATTCATCCACTTAAAAAGTTGCATGACATTGGGAGAAAGAGTACAGATAATGTGTTTTGCATAGGCGTAGCGCTACACAAACAAGTGCCTGGTTAAACATGGAAATGAAAAAAAGGAAAAGAAAAAAAAACATTATATGGACACAAGGTCGTACAAAATACAGCATTAAGAAAGCACTGTATTAAAAAAACAAAACAAAATGAAACATTAACTGTCACATTAATTCACTTTTTAAAATATTTTGGTCAAGCTCCCCTGTTCTTTTCAGGAGCCGTGGAATGTGATTGTCAGCATCTTATCAATAACATTACGCATTGAAATTAATGCCCTGACAAACTGCTCATGTTCTTTTTAAGTCATGTGCTGCACAAGCTACTACTAAGCAAGCTAAGATAAGCTGAGCTAAACTAAGAGTTTAGCAACCTTCGCTAACGTATAGCTCTGTTTACATAAACAAAGCTTTAGCTAAGCTGTAAGTAGCATAGCATCTAGGAATGTAAGTAAAAAAATAAACGTAAAGGTCCCGTCTCAATGTCATACTGTTGCGAAAAGGCTTTTATATGCTGTTTTTCAGAAATGGTAAATGTCATTCCAATCATAAAGCGAGAGGGTTTACATAGTGGTAAACAATCCGTCTAGATACATGGACACAAGGTTGTACAAAATACAGCATAATGAAACAACTTTATCAAGATAAAAAATATAAAATGTTGCATTAATCCTATCTTATAAATATTTTGGTCAAGCTCCCCTGCTCTATTCAGGAGCTGTGGAATGTGATTGTCAGACTCTTGAGCAGTGAAATCAATCAATTTAATGCCCTGACAAACCGCTCACATTCTTATCAAACCTTGTGCCACAAAGGCTATGACTAAGCTTCGTTAAGCTAAACTACAATTAGGTAAATTAAGCTAAGAATTAAGCTTAGCTTATCTCATTTGAGCTAAGAACTTGGTTTAGCTCAGTATAACCAAGTTCTTAGCTTAGTTTACCTACAGCTAAACTCACAGCTTAACTATAAGTAGCTCATAGCTAAGACATGAGCTATTTATAGCTAAGCTATTACCTTATAGCATGGCTATACAGTAGGTAGCTCCTATCTAGCCGTAAGCTCATATGAGCCTATAGTTCAGCTATAAGTAGCTCGTATCTAGCTTTATCTGAATTATAAGTGGCTCATATCGAGCTTATAGCTGAGCGATAATTAGCTAGTATCTAGCTGATACTCATATAGCTTAGCTATGAGCTACTTATAGCTTTCAACTTAGTTATAAGTAGCTAACCTATGAGCCAAAATTATTTCACAACCATGTGAGACTGATAATGTAACACAGAAAAGTGAAGCAAAAAGCTACTTATAGCTTAGCTATGATCTACCTATAAAGCTAAGCTACGAACATGTGAGCGAAAAACAGGACGGTCACAAGTTTCCAAGACATATTGTTGCTACAAGGCTCTTTTATACTGTTTCTCCGACCTTGTAAATGTTGTCATTGCAATCATTAGGCAAGCGGTTTTACATAGTGGTAAATATCCTTGCACGGCTGTCATGCTAAATACTTAGGCACCCTGATTTTACTTTTTAGGTCCTTTATCTGACAAGAACTGCTGTTATGAGAGTGTGAATAGAGACAATGAAAAAGTTACTATGAATAGAATAGTAGAATATAAAAGATGGGTGATTTTCACATATTCCTTACAATTATAAAACCTGCAGCTTTAAGCAGCAAAGGCACCATGTGCATTTAAAGTGGAATGTTTGATGCTAACAAGAACAGGTAGAAAAAGATAAAACAAGACACATTTAAACTTAAATTAAAAAAATGACAAAGGATATGAGTCATAATGGCCTTCTGAATATTCAGCACTCCTATCGCCTTCAAAATAAACTGCCTGTTGGTGAATAGTTTGGGATACTAAACAAATAAAAACAAAAAAATAACAATACCTTTTGCGATGAGTATACAGATGTTATATATGATACAGTATGATAGGTCATATTAAAAACATCACATGTGCTAACTTACATTACTCAGACCATTGCTGCACTGTTGTTAAGACATAATAAAAGTGAAATAAGCTAAATTCTAGAAGTGCTTATATTTCTATCCTGAACAGGTGAACGTTGAATAAAATAGCAATGTGTGAAGCTTTCGCTTTAAATATAAATAAGAAAAGAGATGGAAAATAATCTGTAAAAGGGAGAGAAGTAATTTCACCAATCTCTTTGGAATGTGGAAACTTTAAACTCATCCACTCTGTCGGAGTAAAATCTAAATTAAATCACCCCCTGACTTCCTGGAAGGATTTTTTTGTTTTGTTTACAAATTACAAATGTCCAAATTTCACAGCATTTTTTTTTAAGAATGCAAAAACCTTTGTGCAAAGGCACTATACGTGGCAACCCTATAAAAATATGCTGCTGCTGTTTCAGTACAGTGCGAGGATAGCGTCTCTCCTGTCACTTTGTCTTGTCTTGGGGTCCCTCGCTAGAGTGTGGTCTTTATTTGGCTTAAAAAAAAAAAAAGACAAAAACAAACAAAAGAAAGAGTCTTGGATTGTCGTGGTCCCCAGCTTTAGTGGCTCCTTTGAGACATTAGTGTCCCATACCTGATGGAAAAAAAAACAAGAAACAAGTCCATTAGTGACTTTTCCTGACGGTCACACAGTTAAAATCTCTTTCATTTAATTCCTAAACTGAAAAAGTTGGATGATCTCTTTCTGAAATTCTGGAGGAAAGCATGTGACTAGTGCTGGGCTGAAACTCTCGAAAATCTTAAAATCGAAAATCAGGACAAATCCTCTGTCATCCTCTGAGTCTGACAGAAATGGAGCACTAATCTCCAACATACCATGTATTAATGTGACAAACCAGCCTGGCAGAACCCCTGCTTGTAACACTCATCGGGTCAAAGCAACAAAAGGGCACTTGCATGAAGCAAAAAAGCTGAAAGGTTTAAGTGGTGTTAAGATGGCTGAGCATGTTTAGAGAGGCGAAACTGTTGTGCGCATTTAGGAGTGCTGGACTGAGCAAACAGCGCATTACATTGTCATGTAAGGAATCTCTCAAGGTCTAACCTCTCGCTCCTCCCGTCCGAGGGCGACCGAAGGGGGATGAGGAGGACAAAGAGGAGGAGGCGGCTGCGGTCAGATCTGATTTTAAAATAGCTAGCAATGCATTGCAAAGCACTGGCATCCCAAAATGCCGGGGGGGGGGGGCAAACAAAAGGCCCAACAGCATATTAGAAGATACTTCAGGGTGGACTGGGCCAGCGACTGGTTTTGGGACACATGGCAGCTATTTATATTAAGCTCAAGAGACAATATCACATTTGTAACACTTGTCTGGGTTCCAATCTGTCTCTGCTTACATATACGAGCAAAAAGTGGAAAGGGGTTTTGGTGGGAAGCCAGTCGGGGATCATGTGAAGGGCCGAGTGGACTGAAGGGCGAAGACACCTGAATCCATGTCGCTGTGATATCAAACCTCGGCGTTCATTTCATGCCTATCCTGTGTTGCTCTTAGCTTGGTGAAAGACTTTCTGTGTTTGTATGTTAGCAGATTATCTAACTTCGTGTTGAATTTAGACAATTTAATCCTTGCTAAGCAAAGAATATCAGTCACTTTCATTAAAACCAAAGCAAACCTCAGCAGAGGAAAGAAAACCAGAGATGATGGAGAATATAGATGCACTCTCCAGCCACTTTATTAAGTTTATCCAGTTGTAGCTTTATATAAATGATAACGTGGCTGGTGAGTTAATTATGATATTATGGGAATACATTTACAATGTTACAATCAAAATAAGTCATTATTTACAAATCAAACTATCTTACAAGAAAATCATTGTTATAAAAGTTTCAACTTTAAAATGAAAAAAGTCATTACATTAAAAGAAAACATTTCGTTATTTTATTAGAAAAAAAGTAATATTATTGAGTCTACTTAAGAGTACTAGTAGTAATCGTCCAAAAAAGATTAAAATATATTAAAACTAAAAAATCATAATTTTTATACAAAAATCATCTGGACAGGAAAAAGTTGTCGTTTTAGCCGAAAAAAGGTTATATCAATACAAAAAGGGAATTGTCATATTACAAACTGATATTTGTTTTTAAAACTGTAATTTAATAATTACAAGAAGAAAGTTGCAATTTTACAAAAACAAAGCTGTAATATGAGGGTAAAGTCATAATTTTATGACAAAAAAGCGAGTCTTTATGAGGAATTAAGTAATATTTTATTCAAAGTCATCAATTTGAGAAAACTGCCCTACTTTTACGAGAAAAAGTTTGCTATATTAAATTAAAATGCTGTCATTTTGAAGGAAACAAGATTTAGAGGTTGCAGACACGAACATCATGGAAGAAGAGAACACTATCTAATCAGTTAATTTCCCCTTCAGGGATTAATAAAGTATTTCTGAATTGAATTTGGATTGAATGATGAGTCTTGCTTAAACTGCGGCTCCCATGAGCTCGGCTGTTAGGTGTCAGGTTGCAATTAAAATAAAAATCAAATTAAAAGGGAGTCTTGGTATCACGAAAAAAATCTAATATATTCCATATTAGTTGTTATATGTCAAAATCTTTAGTCTCAACTACCAATTGCTGCAATTTCATGCACAAATCAATCAGGTTGTAGTAAATAGAGACCCTGCAAGATTTCTAATCTTAAGTCTGCAATGTGATACTTGTATCAATCAATCAATCAATCAATCAATCAATGAAACTTAATTTATATAGCACTTTTTGGACAATAAAGTGCAGCACTAAGTGCTTAACAGTAAAAACAAGATTAATCCCCCCATCCACCCCCTTTGATATCTTTCCGCAAGGTCGTCTAATGTAAGGTCAGTGAAGTTGAAGATTGAGATGCCACCAGTTCATTCAACAAAAATGTCTTTCAAAGCGACTTCACAAGCGCTGCATTTTCAGGCTGGTCACTGTGGTGTGAAGAGAAAACTCACCATTGGCGACTGATTTGGTCTCCCCTCTACCTCCCACCTGCAGAGCATGACAAACAGGAGAGGTATAAGATGTAGAAAGTTACCAAAAACATATCTGAAAAACGTCAAATCAAAACGTATGAAGAAGCCTGACTGTGACATCGTCCTGGTCATTCTGTCCTCATGACATCACAGCAGCTTAATAATAAATTCATTATGCACTACTGCTTCTGTCCAGGGCTCAGTTCTTTTTATTCATTTATTTTTTAAATATCAGTACAGACCACATCCGTGCCGGCTGCAGGTCTACACTGCTAGCACCAGTGGCAGGATATCCTAGTCTCCGTGGTGCAAACCCACTTTTATTTACATGTATGAAGAAAGATACGACTGTTTATTTGTGTCTGGTTTAATCAGACGTGTTTGAAATTGTAAAACTGTCAATCAGCCATTACAGAACCTGCTGAGGTATCTTCATTGTCAAATAAAACCCCAAAACGAACACATAAAACAAGCCATGAACAGTTTCTCCATTAGAGCACTAAAAAGTTGAGTGAAGTTAGACTGGGAATGGTGCTGCGTGATGGCCGGAGTAGCAGCGGTGATGCAAGACAGCCATCGGTGAAAAGCGTGAAAAGCCTGCAAAAAGTGCGCTGATAAAGCTTTTAACAACAACTGCCTTCAGTCTGAACGCTGGTTTGGGTGTCGTTTCATCTTCTCAAACAGGCTGTTCCTCAGCATGTTCATCAACACTTAGAAAAACTGGAAAAACTCCTTAACAAATTAGAAGTTTTATAACTAACTTTTAACTATACAACCCGACTCCTGGGAGCTCGTTCAGGCAGGCAATCTCGAGCAACGGTTATGTGCAGCATGAAAACTTCTGTTTCAGCCCCCCTGCATAGTTCAGTCCATTCACACCCTCGTGTTTATAGATCTGCTGCTCCTGAAATCCCTCCTCTTCCCCAGCTTCCACCTGACGGCTTGGGGTCTTTGGATTGGGCGTTAAATTATGTGCACCTAGAGATGGGCGGTATGGACTAAAAAATGTATCACGATCATTTCTGGCATTTATCCTGATAACGATAAAAATGACGATAAAAAAATACCAACACAAAAAGTGTCATCAAGGGGAATATTTCTTTCTTTCTTTCTTTCTTTCTTTCATGCTCATTTCTTTCTTTCTTTCTTTCTTTCTTTCTTTCTTTCTTTCTTTCTTTCTTTCTTTCTTTCTTTCTTTCTTTCTTTCTTTCTTTCTTTCTTTCATGCTCATTTCTTTCTTTCTTTCTTTCTTTCTTTCTTTCTTTCTTTCTTTCTTTCTTTCTTTCATGCTCATTTCTTTCTTTCTTTCTTTTTTTTTCTTTCTTTCTAATTTCTTTCTTTCTTTCTTTCTTGCTCATTTCTTTCTTTCTTTCTTTCTTTCTTTCTTTCTTTCTTTCTTTCTAGGCTCATTTCTTTCTTTCTTTCTTTGTTTCTTTCTTTCTTTGTTTCTTTCTTTGTTTCTTTCTTTCATGCTAATTTCTTTCTTTCTTTCTTTCTTTCTTTCTTTCTTTCTTTCTTTCTTTCTTTCTAATTTCTTTCTTTCTTTCTTTCTTGCTCATTTCTTTCTTTCTTTCTTTCCTTTTCTCTTTATTTCTTTCTTTCCTTTTTTCTTTCGGGCTCATTTCTTTCTTTCTTTCTTTCTTTCTTTCTTTCGGGCTCATTTCTTTCTTTCTTTCTTTCTTTCTTTCGGGCTCATTTCTTTCTTTCTTTCTTTCTTTCTTTCTTTCTTTCTTTCTTTCTTTCTTTCTTTCTTTCTTTCTTTCTTTCAGGCTCATTTCCTCAATTTAATGTTTTTACCGTGAGATGATAAATTCTTACCGTGGGGAATTTTTTTGACGGTTTATCGTGAACGGTAAAATATCACCCATTCCTATGTGCACCACCCCCAATATTCCTCTATTGACCAAATCAGAGCCGAGAAGCCAAAACTCATGTATTTTATCTTTTGGAAACCAATTGAAGTGAATTGTATTTAGTGTATTTTTAGAAAGCAACAGCTGTTTATTGTTCATGATTTACCCTTTGACAAACCTGTCCAATCATAGATTCCTGAGTTCAGCCTGTAACTCTGCAACTAAAAGAAGCAGTAGCGTCCAACCAGAGCAGACAGAGTGCAGCCCAGACAACGCCAGACAGAAAAGAAAGTCAACGGCGTTGCAACAGAGTAAAATAAGCGCTTTGAGGAAACATTGATTAATTACTCCTTTACCTCTCCAGGCTTATTCCAGACTGAACAGTGAGGTCAACTAGCTATGAGAGTTCTTTAAAACAAAAGCAAACACAAGTATTTGTTACTCCCATTGCTGCCCCAGCGGGGTTCAAATGAGCGCTTTTTCTCTTGACTGACAACAACTGGAAACCGAGGAAAACGGTGAAAATCCGTCCAAAAACCACAGAAATATTTAGCATAATTGAAGCTTGATCTGGCTGTATTCCGCCGGGTATAAATACTCACTTGTGTAAGACTGGTACAGAAATACATTTGCAAATAATTTCTTGGTGTTTCTAGACGGCAGTAATGGGCTGAGATCAGCTAAGGCTACCTTTGTTGGGGTGCCGCCTTTGTTTTCCCATAAATTCCTCTTGTTGGTGACGTCAACCGGCTTCAGGTCCTGCTAGAGTGAACCGGGACAAAAGAGACAGGGGTCAAAGTGTTGAATCAGAGGTGCTCAGCCTACGTAGAGCCAGACTATGTCAGCTATGCGGTGGCGGTGCCTGAGTACTTGAGATGTAGAGACAAATCACTGATGGACATCACTGAACTGAGAGTTTGTCAAGAGGAAGTGGAAAAAATGCACTGTGGCTATTAGCAAGAGGATGAGGCACTCAGAAGGAGCCTCTTCCTCTGTTTGGAATGGGTTTGACCTCAAACTATCCCATAATATCCTCCCTCAGCTCTGCTATGCGTTGCCTATTTTCAGCACTTGGCTTTGGTCCCGTCAAAGATTCTTAAAAGAACTGAGATCGGGGCTCCAGGACATCGGTTCTGGTGTCCTTCAAAAGGATTTGGATGAACCAAGATCCACGTTTAGGTTCCTTGTCTTCAGACATGAAGGTAGATTGGCAACAGATTTATTTTTAAAATCATTCCACCAAATACCAACATACCGTATTTTCCGCACTATAAGGCGCACCTAAAAGCCTTTAATTTTCTCAAAAACTGGCAGTGCGCCTTATAATGCAGTGCGCCTTATATATAATCATTACGGTAATTTCTGTTACTGTAGTCAGGGGGATTGTAGCTACTGTAGTTGGTGTCGCCGAAGTAACGGCGCTAAAAACGTCAGGAATCGTCACAGACGTTCAAGACAACAGCAGCGACGCTGACTTGCATAATGTCGACTTTGACGAGACGAAGCAAAGCTGGTTTTTATTTTGTTAAAAAAGTTTGACATACGGTACTTTTCTTCTTGGTTTTTTTTTTTGCATTTGCTGTAGGATTTTGTAGCATTTCCTGTAGCGCAGCTCCATCAGGTAGATACGTAACTCAACCCCAGCCACTATAGTACGGTATTTTACCATATATTTCGTGCGCCTTATAATGCAATGCGCTTTATAGTGCGGAAAATACGGTAATCCTCTTTTGATGGCTGGGACCCCAGGCCCCCACCATAATGCTCCCACCACCATGTTTCACAGTGGGAACCATGTTTTCTGGGGGTTGAAGCCATCTATTTTCCTTTGACAAACAAAAGCAGCATCCACATACCTAAACAGTTCCGGTTGGTCTCTCAAAGGGACCAACTTTCCTCACACTCATCCAAACATTTCAAATATTCACAGGGCTACTTTAAGTCGCTGTGTGAGCAATAAATCTCCCCCTGGACGGCGACCTTTAAGGTCACTGTAACAAAGAACCTGCATGGCAGTTTTCCTTTAAACAAGCCCATGAAGAGGCTGGTTCAGCAACTCTCAGCTTTGCAGACATCTGAGGTTTGGTTTCCTGGGAACTTTGCATTTTCCTTTGTTTTTCTTTAAATCAGATTTGTCTCTTTGTATTGTGCAATAATGCAACTGTTTTAGACACAGTAAACCACCTTGGGATGAGCATCAACTAGCTCATGTCTGAATTTCTGTACTTTTTGACGAGGTGATATCAGAATTAAGGAATTTCTCACAATAAAGGGTCAAAGATATTGATTCATGGAGGTTTAAATGCTGCCTGATTGTTCAGGTGAGGTTAGAAGGCAAAGTCAATTGGCCGCCAATAATTCAAACCGCCTTAAGTTTCACTGCGTTTTACACACACAAAATAATGAGAAATATTTATTATTTAACATTCAAAAATGAACCAAATAGGGGCCTTAGCAGTGAGAAGTGCTTTATTATGTAAAGTTTTATAAATAATGCAACCACTGGGTCAATAATCATCTTGAGCTTAACTGTATGTGGACGTTACAAAGACTTGCAGACTGCAGCAAGTTCAGAAATGTCACAACTTTATTTATGGCCACCAGGTGGTGCCAGATGGAAAAAGTGTCAGGCTCACTGGCTTCACTGCATTTTTTCCTTTTTTGAAGATTTATGCCTAGTAATTATGACATTATATAATAATACAGCGGGGCTGATGCAAGAGGCAGAACAGGTTCTCATGAAGTGAACCAGAGTGGACTGAAGTAACTGCGACTAAGCTCCTGCAGGACGACGGCTCTCATGCACAACAGCTGCTGAAGCCTTACGACAAACATCTGCAGAGTTCAATGATGCCAAACCGTGTGGGTGTGGTGGTCTGACTGCATTTGGCCATGACCTCTTTAACAGTTATCTGATTCTGATTAAAATATTTCTAAAACCTAAATGGTACGTGGGTATACATGACATCATTCTGAGCTCCCACTTGAAGGCGATATATTAAGATGATTTTTTAGAAGTTAATTAAATTTCCTGAGGTCTGTGATGTATTTTGGTCAAAATACCACTGTGATACAGTTCAAAAGCGTCCTTTTTAACCGTTTCTTTACAGCTGTGTGCATAAAGGCTGGTTTTAGGGGGCGGAGTCAGACACACAACTAGACTCCGCCCCCTCTGGTCTTTCCAGTGCTCCTCTTTTGAAACTGATGAAACAGTTAATGTGATTTCATGTAAACTTGGGTGGATATGAAAATGTGGAAGGTGAATAATCCTAATGTGATACGAGTCTGGGATGTCACAGTAGACTGAAAAGCTGTATTTTCAGGGAGAAGGTTCTAATTTTACTTTTTGCCGTCAAACATAGGGTTGCCACCCGTCCCGTAAAATACGGAATTGTCCTTTATTTGATAAAAAAAATGTTGCGTCCCGTATTGAACTAATACGGGACGCGATTTGTACCGTATTTTCATTAACTTTTACACCATATTCTAGTTGAATTATTGAAATAAATTAACCTTTACACCATATTCTAGTTGAATTATTGAAATAAATTAACTTTTACACCATATTCTAGTTGAATTATTGAAATAAATTAACTTTTACACCATATTCTAGTTGAATTATTGAAATAAATTAACTTTTACACCATATTCTAGTTGGATTATTGAAATAAATTAACTTTTACAACATATTCTAGTTGGATTATTGAAATAAATTAACTTTTACACCATATTCTAGTTGAATTATTGAAATAAATGAACTTTTACACCATATTCTTCACCTGTAGGCTATATTATACATCTGGGCTGATGTGGACATACAGTAGCATAGGAGGCTATTTCAGTTGCTAGTATGGTTGTCTGTCTGTACAGTCATGCAAGTTCAATGCTATTAAAGCACTTTAAACTTGAAATCAAAGCATTTTGTTTTTTTATATAAACATTTTATATAAAAATAAACACATTTTTATTCAGTTTAGAAGTTTGGGGGCTTTTTTTTTTGGCTCCTGCGCTGCTGAAATCAGGGCGTCCCTTATTTCTATTTCTGAAAGGTGGCAACCCTAGTCAAACACAAACAGTAATTTTTGTTTTTTTTTTCACAATATTTCCCCCAAACTCCAAAAACGTTCCTCCTTTGGAAGCCTGTGTCTCCCTGTAGGTCCACATGGCTTCATTTCCTGGCAGCAGCGACCTACCGCGGGCCTTCCTCCTGGCGTCTTGCTGCCCTCTGGGGTTTTATTCAGCCAGTCGTTGATGCGGCCCGCCACGCCCGTTTTAATCACAGCTGTTTCCTGTGTGGACAGGGTCAAAGGTCAGCCAAAGTTGGTCATCCCTGACAGCAGGGCAGAGCAGGAAGTTACAATGAATTCAACTCTTTCCTCTTTCTTTCTTTTTTCTGCTCAGTCACACAAGTTTTGACCTTACATCCTCATTGACCTCTTTTGTTCTTTTAAAAAAAAAAAAAAAATTAAAAAAATCATTGTACCTTGAATGAACTCCCGCCGCCTCCAGGCGAGCTGAAGACGTCGCCTTTTTCCCACATGCTCTTAATATTTCGTATGCTGTCGGTGACTATGGGGAGATCGGCGGCTCCAGAGCGGGGGGATCGAGACTCCTTGTTCTCTCTCTGCGGAGACGGAGAAGGCCGCGTTTAAACTGGTGAGCAGCAGCTGCTCTGATCATAGCTCAGATAACTCTCTTATTTAAAAACACCACATGAGCTCTCTAATAATAACAGCGGTAAATTCCTGTAGTGTCTTTCATATGTGCCCGATGCGGACTGATGAATAAAAGCGTGGTTTTCAAATCAGCAGAGACCCGTGCAGGCTGTGGCTTACGTAAAGCTCATGTACAGGTTTATGACGTTAATCTGGTCTGCCGGCACAGGTTTGCGTGATACAAGTGAAATAACATAAAATAAAATAGAAATCACTCTCTCAGGCCTTCCATCTGAAAGCAACAGTATGATGCATCTGAAGGCTGAAAATGTTCTCCTGTCTGTGTTTGAGCTTTTAAGAGCAGAAACACACAAAAGGGCTGCACAGTGATGTCACTAGGTAAAGGAAGAAAAGCCTAAAAGTGTCCCCGCAGAGATAAAGTATGTTTGGAGTGGACTTTGCAGCAACATTGCAGACCATTTACTTGCATAACAAACTATAAAACCTGAATCAAAGTTGTTTTACATTTTAACATTTTAAACAGAGTTTTGTGATTGTGAGTTAGCTACTGTATGCTAAGCTAAGTCAGGTCAAATCATGTAAAAAATTGATAAAAATCATTTGATCACACTTAGTCTTACGCATAAAGTCTTACGCATAAATGCTATTTCTTTTTACCAATGCCATTATTGTATTTATTTAACAAAAATGAAGTCAAAAGGAAAAAAACAAAACCCAACATGTGCTAAGTGCTAAGTACCCCCATGATTCAGTAGCCTGCAGGTCCACAAGTAGCACAAGTTTAGTAGCAATTACTTAAAGTAGTTGCTTCATGTATACATTTATCATTCTCTCACAGCAATGTCAGTATTTTAGCTTATTGTTCATATCCTATGATATCAGTAAGAAGGTTCTGGTAACCTGATACAAACCATCACACTTCCACTGATGTGCTTGATAGTATAGTAACTGTTCACAGCCTGCGGTGGGTATGAGCTGTCTGCGGAAATGCTACTAATGCCCAAACATTGTGGTTTGTTCGGATTTGCTGGGACACCCCCGTCTGAATCATTGGCAACTATCTTGAACTCTTTCCACTTCAGAATAATCTTTCTAATGTAAGAACGATGGACTACACATTTTTGGAAGTGGTCAGGATTAAGGTGCAGCAATGATTGCTTCTCCAAGACCATTCCTTACGTCTTTCCTTCTTAGTATTGGGTTTTAACAGAGTATCTAAGTGCTCCAGAGCCACGAACTGCCAAAAAAGTCTGCTTTTGCAGAGGCATGCACACCTGCTTATGATTATTTCATTAAGGGATGTGATTAGCAGCACCTGGCTGCAGCTTAACCATTCAAACGCTAAGCCTGGAAAGGGGGTACTTTATATTGCCCACTCGTCTTTTGGCCTATTTTTGGCTTCATTTTAGTTAATAAATAAATAATGGTGAAAGAATTATGACGTTTGGCGGAGGTTTGCTTAATACGCTTAATGTGATTAGATTACTTTTATTATGTTATGACATTGAAAAATACAGTATTAAAAAGAGGAATAGCAGCTTTTGCATGTGATTGCATGAGAAATGGGCCAAGTGTTTAAAAAAATGCTAACCTGAGCAGCCGAGGTGTACTGTTCCAGCCGGTTGTCTATCTTGGACACCACAGGAGAAAGAGCGGTCTTCACTGTGCTGTTGGCCAGGTGCAGGTTATTAGCACACAGTAAGGACTACATACGATTTATATACAGTTTAATCTATAGACTGTAGACACTCAGGTGGGAAGTGACGCAGCATCTCTGGATAATGTCATTCTAATTCAGCTGAGACAGTTTTGTGAGACAAAAGACATGGTTACAATTTTTACCTTTTCTGTGCAGACTTGTTGAGGAACTCTGCTCGCTCTCCGATCTGTACAGAAAGATCACAGAGTTATAAATAACATTCCCACTGGTTTTGTGCATGCATCCCTTTTTTGGTGCATGAACTGATTCCTGACTGAAGGCCGCAGGTCAAGTATGTGGACACGCATATCCATCCATCCATCTATCCATCATCTATACCCACTTGTTCCTATATAGGGTCACAGGGATCTGCTGGAGGTAATTTTTAGTAGTGGTGGTTTTATTTGTGTGCAAAAGATGCTCTGCAAACATGCACTCACAGCACAAGAAAAACACAGCATGCTTTTGTTTTTCTTTTTTCTTTTTTTAATCCCTGTGGTTACTCTGTGGGAATCTCAGAGCACTGTTTATGATACGCGACAAAAAGGCTAAAAGAGGAGGCAAGCGCATATTCTCCTCAGTCATATTAAAAAAAGCCCTTTAAGCGGACAAAAGAGACTGCAGAAAAAGCTTCTCTTCCCCCTCCCTTCTCCGTGAAAAGGGACCTTGCGTTCAGCTGCTACCGAATGTGGGAGTTCCCAAAATACTCTCCGACAGGAAATTCCCCATTCTCAGACGCGTTTTTAAAGAGCTGTAGCCATCCGTATGCAGTTACAGTAATCCTGTTAACCCTAATCGCTTTCCTGCATATCCCTACAGTCTGTCCTTCATTTCAGCCGGCTGTCAGAGAACAGTGTGCTTTATCTACAATACAGAGCAGGGTTATGCTGGTTCACTGCAGATAACATGACGGCGAGCGTTGGGGACTCTGCGTTCTACTGGGAGATTATTCCTGGTACTGAGGCATTTTTTTTTTCCTTCCACATTTTGTTGGAACAGAAGTTATAAAATTGCAGTTGTGAAGCGGAAAACATGCAACGGCAAAAGGAATGGAGGAAAAAAAAAAAAAAGCATATATTCTGAGTTTCATGCATGTACTTTTTGGAAATCGGAAATAGGTTTTTGACAGAGGTCACTGGGGCATGAAATTCACTCAGCACAGAAATTGAGCAGGAAATTGTTCAATTTATGTGAGGAATATAAAAAAAATTTGAGCTGCATTTTTGCAACTTTGTGTGGTTCTGCAGAAAATAAAAACCTGGAATGGATTCACATTTCAAAAACTCTCTATTCTCATAGAGCTGTTAAACTCGTAATGTGTGGAGCAATATCAAAAAGGTTGGGCCACAAGTAAAATTGCTCAACTTCTAAGGATGGGACACGCCCCCGTAACTTTCTTGTTATGGCTCATAACTCACACAGCAGGAAGGTCGTTTTATTTTTTCCTTTTTTGTTTACGTGCAGCTTAGCTTTCACTTGTTTGCTAGCCTGGCCAGGCAAGCCCTTTTAATTTACAATAATTATCTTGTTAAATGTGTCCGGTGCTGCCTCCATTTGCAGCCATTTCTCCTGGTACAGAATGTACCGAACAAAAAGCAACTGGGCGGGCTTTATGCGATGACACATTGTGGAGTATGCAAGAGCAACTTTTCAAAATTACCAGTATCGATGAAGAATTGCTATCAAAAATAACTTGGATCAATGAGTTTTTACTGCAAAACCTGCAACAGCAGTTCTCTGTTGTTCCTACTCAGCAGCTCTGCGTTTTAAAAGTCTTATCGATACTAGCCCGTCGTCACTCTGCCTACGTCACATGCTTTATTTCTTTAAGTGGTAGTATGTTTATCCACAGACAGTTTCTTCTGCAACTTTTGATTGTGCGCTTAAATTGAGTTTATAACAACTAAAATGCTTATTTATAACACTGGTTTTATCAAATGAAATATGTATCCAACAGCAACAGTCAATGACAACATGATGACACACTGAAGTTTACAGTTAATGTGGTAAAACCAAAGTGTGAGTTTACAAAGTTTCCCCAGGAGGTGGAGTAGTCGTAGCAACTTAAAAGATGGTGTGTGATCACCAGCCAATCAGGATTGGTGTGATTATATAAATGCTTCTGAAGAATACATGAGTGGGCGTTTCCCGTACTTAGACATCGAAACGGATGCTACGAATGACAACCACATTTTACAAAGTTTCCTCAGGAGGTGTAATGGGATGGCAGCCTGCTGGTTAGAGTTAATTAAGTCTAAATTAAGGGAACATGTCCAGTTTATATCTGACGTAAACATAACTTTATCTTAATGGTTTAATGTAGCGGGACGTCCCAGTCGTCTGTGCCTCGTAATTTGTTGTTTTCTTTGAATCAACTCATTAGAATGATTGTACGAATAAAAATGTACATTTTTAGGTTTATAT
This sequence comes from Cololabis saira, assembly GCF_033807715.1. NCBI lineage: Eukaryota > Metazoa > Chordata > Actinopteri > Beloniformes > Belonidae > Cololabis > Cololabis saira. The sequence goes on along the minus strand of NC_084609.1, from coordinate 21,937,905 downwards.
TTAATTACATTTGACAAAGTTGGGTAATGTTTGTCCGGTGAAAAGTAAATGATATCTACCAAAATTTGGTTGGCAGTTTTTTAAACTGATGGTACAAATATATGACCCGAGGAGTGAAAATAAAGTGCAGTGAATGATGCAACATAACACAGACAACATTTGTGAATATTTGGGTTTTTAATTTCGGCGATACATTAATGATGCGTACCAAGACAACGGACGAGTGGACTGCACAGTGACGCGGCAAAGGGGTTGGACGGAGCTGAAATGTGATTAATGATTCTTTGTCGCAACTACGCTCACAGGCTGGGTGTTAGACCTACACTGTTGTTGGCATTTATACCTGTAATTACACCAGCAAACGCTAGGTAGTATTCTGTGTTTTTTGTCTGCAGTGGTGAGCTTCCTTCCGTTTACTTCCCTTAAGTAGCCCAGACAGAGCAAAAAAAAAGCCATCTTACGTATTTTGGAGCTGATAATGGTCAAGCAACAGTCATTTCTTTTTACAAATGTTGCAGCAATCCATCTTTCTCCCCAGTTTCAAAATGGCAAAGAACTGGCAGTAGTAGTTGCAGTGGGAAATGTGTAGAAGGAAAACACCAAGTGGATCAATTGCATTTGTGCAGCACAGCAGCCAACAAAACAGGAAGACGTGAATAAAACTGAAAAGAGATGGTTAAAAAGATGGAACTTTTGTATGTCTGTGGTATTTTGTCCAAACCATGTCTGAGAAATTCCATGTCAGACAGATGCATCTTTACGAATAGATGTGAATTAGATTGGCCAGCTAACTGTTTAGGCACTCTTGTGCGGTACCAAGTGTATTTCAGCTAAATATGCTTTTGAACCTTCCGCTGGAAAATGTTTAGGGCCAATTGCAAAAACCAGGAGCCAGAAGAAAAAGTTTCAGAGATTCCCAAAGGTATTATTGTACGACTCGTTGAAGTAATTTAGCATAAATATATACTTTTCTCAAAACTGAGCTCAAACAAAGAAGAATACCAGATCCAGCCCTGTCAAATGACCAGAAACCCAGTCCTAAATGGTTGTTAATGTTACTTTGTGTCTGCTAGCACATTCAGCTAAGCCATCCCCATCAATATACTAACGTTACATCCACAACTTTCCCTGTTCCAACCGAACGACTAAAAAGAAGTGCACGCTGCTTTAAACAACAACAATATTTGTCTACAAACCCTGCTTTGATTAAAATAGAAGACGATGGTTTATAGTATACGTAAGAACTAAATGCAATTTGTGTGAATCATATGTAATCAGGAGATCCATGAAACACAATCCAGCATTTAAACACAATAAAAGCTAAAACTTCTCAGCAATATTCAATAAACGATTTAGTTGTCTATGGCATGCAACACACACACACACACACACACATATGCACAACAGTACGTACAGTGAACATGATGACGAAGTAAAGCTGTGTCTGAGGCGAGTGCAGTGGGGTGGAGAATTGAATTAGAACAAGATTATTTACTGTACGTAACTGACCGCGTTCAAACAAAGTTCTGGGTTCTAGTGTGACGAGAGCTCGCTATCAAAGCCAAACTTCCAGCCTCGCTGGGACGGGCCAGATGGATATTACAGCTAACTGTCACTAATTAGATTTTGTCCACTGGCTGAAAATTCCCCTCGATTTTCAGTGTGTGGGAGTTGCCTGTTGGCAACGCTGGAAACATTTATTCACATTTGGTTTGATTAAGCGTTCCATCTCTGTGACAAAAATTTATCTCCAGATGAGGAGGGAAGGGAGACGCAGCGGGTTGATCTTTCTTTTTTTTTTATTTGAAGATGTCAGCAGAATTTTAAATTCTCTCGCTTCATTGAGCCTCTCTCCATTTAGAAGCGCTCCTTCATCTCAGTCAGCTAACACTTCATGCAGACGGCTAAAAGAGGTGAGAGGTGCAGAGGTGCAGACGTGGGTCATTTGCTTGAGTGTTGCTGTACTGCCAGATTAGAGGAATTTCAAACACGCAGGAACATTATAAATTTTCACTCCATTCTGTTAATAATTGTCTGCAACAGAATGCAAATGCATTAAAGGACAACAATATGCAAAGTGTTTTAAAAACTGGTGCTGGTTTAAGCATCTTCCTGTGTTTATAAAAGAAATGGCTAATAAACTGACTGCTCGCCCCAAAATAGCATCTGTTAAACTGCTTAATCATGATTACAACTCAAACTGAAACTTTTCCAGAGCATCATGAACCAGCCAGTCTGAAAAGTGAAGCCGGTGGTGAAGTAGTTCAGCCGGGCCGGTCATCCGCAGAAACAGTCAGGCTCCGCTGGATTCGGCTTTGATTTCCAGGAGACGGCACCAACGGACTCGGAGGGAAAACACCTCTGGACAGGGCTGGGATGACTTGTCAACGTAATCGAATCATCTGCATCGATGCTTCGGATCCAAAAAAACTAAATACATTTACAGCAAAAGCATGGAAGCAAAAATGCTCACTCAGTCTTGAAAATGTGTGGACATATTTCATTCATGACATTGTGGTTTGCAGCTAGCATATCACACTAGCCGTACAGCGATGCACAAACATTTGCAGAGAAAACCCTATGGAGCGTTTAGTGAGTTCTCTTAACTTGTTTGTTCCTTTTCTGCAAAGGGTTGTTTATCAAACACTGATTTTAGTAGGAGTGGAATGTTGCACAAGTCGAGTTATTTGTTATAAATGCACCACTAACGTTAAAGGGATTGTGACATGAAAAACACATTTTTCTTGATTTTTTGTGTTTTGTTGGGTGTCTTGACATCAATTACACCCAAAAAACAACGAACTTTTAACATTCAGTGTATTGTGTGCTTTCTGGGATTTTCCGCATAACTGTGCAAAAACGGCGCATGTGGTTTGGTGGCGGGTCGTTACGTAACGATCCGCTAAATCACCGCCCCCTCCACCCAGCTCCCTGTCTCCTCTCCTCTCCAGCGCACCATAAAGGCTGATTTATGGTTCCGCGTTACACCGACGCAGAGCCTACGGCGTAGGGTTACGCGGCGACGCGCAACGTACGCTGAACCCTACGGCGTAGGGCTCTGCGTCGATTTAACGCGGAACCATAAATCAGGCTTAACACGGAGCTGTTTAGTGTTTAGAGCCTCTTTTGTTCTAATCACCGGAGGAAAACTGCTAAGAACACCCGCGGCCACTGACTGGACTTAAGATAAGGTGACACTGCTGCTTGCATGCCTTTATTTTTATGATTGTTTGCTGTGGTTCGCCGTGCTGCTTTTCCGTGCATGCTTCGCCTGTCGCTCCCGGCTCTCTCCGACGCCGCTGTGAGCGTATGGCTGGAGGAGGAGGAGGTTTGGAGGAGGAGCGGAGCAATGATTGACAGGAAAGGGGGAAAGGAAGCATTTTTCACGGCGCAAAAAAACACTGTAATAAAAAGCCAGGAATAGAGTACTAGAGTGAATATTTTCTTGTTACACTCTTTTAGACACATTTGAGGGATGTTGGCCAAGACTTTTAATAGTGTTAAAAGCATGTTAAAAATGATGTCACAATACCTTTAAGCTCTGTCTAAAACTGTCGTCAGTCCTGCTGCATTATTTTGCACTAATAAACTCACCTGGATTTTATGTCAGTTTAATGATAACATATAGACATAACCATTTGTTTTAGGTTTGGTTGTTTCATCCACTATTTCAATTTTCTATACGCTGGTATTGTTTCTTTGCAAAGAAATAGAAACAAAAACACATTGGCTGCATTTTTATTTGCACTTGATTTTTATGTCTGTGTTGCCCCTGGCTGATTTGAATTTTTAATTTATTTTGTTGGATTATACATCTGGCTTCTGAATGAGTTATGTTGCAGAACTTTATTCTTCTCATTAGATTTCATTTTGAAGATATTTCTGAGCAGCAGTAAAATGTTAATGTTATAATTCTTAGTAAATCTCTTGTGTATTCTTAATTGTGTAAATGGTGCATTCACTGAGTAATGGGAAAATATTAGCTGAAAAAATAAATTGATAGATTATTTGAAAAATCAGTCCACAGATCAGCAGACAATTTGGAAAAGTAATCACTAGATTAATGGTCTTTAAAAAATAGTCTGTGACAGCCGTAACTCTGCCCATCACTGGATAGATGTACAACAAATCAGAGGAAACCAGCATGTCACGTCGGCAGTAAATGCTCTTGTATGTTCCCGTACGGCTCATCACATTTCCTACCTCGTTGTAATTGGTCCGGTACGTTCTGTACCGTTGAAAATGGCTGTGAAAGATACGAGTACCAGACCCGCTTCACAAGAGAACCTTTGAACACTAGATGAATATGACTGGCCAGACTAGAAGTACTTTTAAAGTTCAGTGCTACTGAAGGGGGCTTAGTTCAAATCAAATGCCTGTCATTCTTGAAAAACAGAAAAACAAAGCAAAAAGAACAAAAACAAAAAACCCAGGGTAAAAGGTCAGCCTACCAATCATAAGACAGATAACTTCATAGAAATCTCGCAGGTCATCAAAGCCAGCTTTGAACTGCTCCTTGTTATACTGCCTTTCATCCAGCGGGGAACACTTTTATCTGTTTTGTCTGAGCGGCGAGGAGCAACGCCGGCAGGTAGTCAGTCAGGGGGAACAGTTTGAATCCACGTCATATTTTCTCTCACGTTTGCCTTTTTCTCAGCTAAGCAACTCAATGGATTAACGTCAATATTTAGCTTGAACTGTCGCCAGCTTTGCATACTTAAGACTCTTTTCACTGCATTATACGCTAAAAGAATGGAAAGCATGCCAGAGATAAAAACTAATGAGGGTTTAAGGCTTTGCCAGAGGTGAAAGGAGGAGGACGTACCTTCAGAGACGATCCTCGGGGGCTGACACACTTGAAGGGTTTGTCGTCCCCGTCCACAATGTCTTCCACTTTCTGCCTCTTCTCTGCAGCCTCTGCTCTCCTCCTTTCTATCTCCTCCTTCATCTTCCTCTTCTCTTCCTGAAAAAGAAAACCAAGGCAATGTTAAAGTGATACAAAGGAACTCTTGTACTTTTGAACTCAGGGTTTCCCTACGGGCATGGAACTTAATTTGCTTTTGCATCCACCGTCTGAGCAGACAGACTGGCTTCTCCCCGTTAATGTGACTCTTGGAGATCCTTGAAAATGTGAGGGTCGTGTGACTTAAACACAGATAGACAAGCTCTTCTCTTTTCTTGCCCATTTAAAAATACGTCTAATCCTTTGCTGGCCTCGAAGAATGCATTGGAAAGCAGCGGCTTACATAATATCATCTGCTGTGTCTTTTCACAACTTCAAGCATAACAAGGGGGACTTAGTGCTTCCGCTGTAGCCATTAACTTTTGCTGATCCAGCTCAGAACATAGCAGTATTAGTGCAATCGTACTGAGGAGGCATGTCCATGCACTAATGGAAACGATATCTTCTCTTCCGCCTGGTTGCGTTTCTTGATAATTGTGCCGGTTTTTCTCCTTTGCCATCTAACTTTTTCCAGGTCGGCAGCCAAGTTCATCTAGCTCGCACGTCGTTTCCCCAGTTGGCAACCAGTGCAAATACGGATATATAATATCAGTCGCTTTTTAAAGATTTAAGCAACTGATGGAAAAAAAAGGAAATAAATTGGAATTGGCATTCATCCCCTCTTCCACCACGGATAGTTGCTTCTCTGCTGTTGCTGATGTGTGACATAATGTGCGTTTCCATAAGCAGGGGTCTGAGATAAAACCAAGAGTGCTGGAACTATAAAAGGGCCGAATCCTCCTCTATCTTTTCAGTTGTTGTGTCTCTTTTTAAAGTGGGTGCCCCGGTAGGATCTAGTTATTTAGGAAACTGCCACTTGAACAAGGTCATCTCTTCCTGCAGCATACCCAGTTAGTACCAAGTCAAAACATCCCCGTCAGCCAGCTGTAGGGACTGTTCTGAGTACCTAAACCACTTGTTTTAACATAGACTATTCTAATAATATAATAAGATATGTCACAGATAGTCAACAATCAGAAATAGATACAGGATATCAGTTCAGTGACACTCAGCATATTCTTATTTACAGTTAGGGCTGGGCAATATGTCGAGATTTTAATATATATCGATATATTTTCAAACGCGATATGGTACGAGACAATTTCGTTCGATTAAAAAAAAAAAATAATAATAATAATATATATATTTTTTTTTTATGATTTTGATATAGCTTATTTTGTGACAAATTGACTTGAATGTTTTATTTGAGATTTGCACAAATGTTTTGTTATTTGCACAACTGTCAACCTCAGTGGAAAAGTCGGCCTGTTAATGTCTACATTGTATTAATTGCACAGTGTATTTTAATTTAATTGTTATGCAGGAAAGGGATATTTGTTTTATTTTATTCAAGAAGCATTTTTATTCTATATATGCAGGCAGTTTATTTTTATTTCATTTGTTTTATACATTTTGATATTGTGCAGACCTCTGTTAATAAAGGAACCTGTGTGACATTTGGCACGATGCTTTGTATCAAACTGTTTTTTTAAGGGTTTGCCTCAGAAAAAATGAAGCTAACAGAGATGCTATGCTATAATGCTTTGGGGGAAACCCCAATTAAGGCACAGAAAAAATATCGATATATATCGAGTATCGCCATTCAGCTAGAAAATATCGAGATATGACTTTTGGTCCAAATCGCCCAGCCCTATTTACAGTCATCAATCGCCTCAAAATACAACCCAAGCCATAGTATAGAGTTAACAAAAACCACAATTAATTCATGAACCGTTCACAAAAAGGGCTGGTACTTGGCAGTATATCAGCCCTCTCCAGCTTCCTTGTCTGGTTAATTAGTCTCTCTCCATCTCTGGGCCATCTTTTAATTACAAACCAAAAGGCCTCATTAACATCACACATAAGGAGGAAAACAGGGGCAGATAGTGAGAGACGGGGCCGCCACGTTCGGAGCCAAGATCAACAAAGAAGACCGGCCATGGAAACATTGCAAAAAGCGAGGCCTCGGCTCCAACGGCTGAAGGGAAAACGAATGGCACTTCACGTTCAGGTGAGGACAGGAACACAAAGGAAAGACGAGGTTATCGCGTTTGAGATACATACGGACTCTGTTGTTTTGGAAATGATGTATGCAACTTACAAGCGGGACGCAAATAGCTGTGATAACAGTAACATATGGAGAGATAACATCGCGGCGGTGCCGGCGTGAGTGTGATGCATGAGTTTCAGTCCATGCAGGTGCAAAGGCTAAATCAACATAAAAATGCGGAGAAAAAATTGACAGGCTTGTGAGATCACCTCGTCTTTGGCTCTCCTCTCCTCCTCCTCCTGCTTCTTCTGCCTCTCCTCCTCCTCCAGCACCTTCTTCCTCTCCTCCCTCTTCCTCTTCAGCTCCTCCAGCTCCACTTCGGCCTCCTGCTGCTTCTGCCTCATCCTCTCGAACTCCTCGCTCTCCACCTCGTCGCGGCGGCGCTTCAGCTCCTCCAGCTTGCGCTCGGCCTCCAGGCGGGCGTCGTCGTCCTGCTCGTCACCGCCGGACACCTCGGGGGAACGCATGCTGCCGCGACTGGCAGCGGGCACACCAAGCACAGATGCGGGTTAACCCTCGACATTTGAGCCGGTATTAATATTTAAACACAGTCTTGAAGTGTTTTATCTCAGAGGAAAACACAAGGACAAACAGCAACAATCACCTTTCCACGGGTAATGTTACAGTTAATCTCAAGTGACACACTAACATTTCAAGTTAAGGAATTTATAGAAAAACACTACGGGTCTGCTACACCTGAACAAAATAAGCCTGTTTTCTTGGAAATCCCATTCAGATATGCTTTTTAATAATCTTGCAGAAGCCGCAGGCAACGTTTTCATGCTTTAACGCCATCCTGTTTGGAAAACAACAAAGGCCAGACTGCAACGTCTATGATCTCCTGGGTGAATAATCTGACTGTGCAGCACGTTTTAACACTCTTAACTCTACTTTGTGTTTGATCTCATAAAGTCCCTTAAATAACAGTGATCTTTGCTTGTGTGGGTAATCTTTGTGATGACACTATTAAGCTACTTCAGTGGTCGACCAGAGTGACCACTTCAGAATAAAAGCCTGTTTTTGTGCACTAGAACATAATAAGTACCAGAAAGAGGCGGAACTAAAGGTTCCTTTGGGAAAACACTGACATAGAAAACACATGTTGAGATACATTTTTCGTGAGATGCAAAGAAATTGAACAACTGCAGAGAAGAGGATCATTTCAAAAGGCAGTTTTCATTTTAATGTTCAATTTCTTTTTAAAATAAGGTTCTGATATTAATAATTAACAATAGTGTACTTTGTGGATGGCATGGGCACTGTACTCAACCAGACTCTCTGCTTGTGCCTGTGATAGTAACTGGCTCGTGTCCTACACACTTGTCAGGGGAATGAGCTCAATGGCCGAAAAATCATCTTTGTTGGTACAAAAAAAAAAAAGAAAGTCTGTATTGAGAAAGCTACAGCCAAAGAACACTGGCTCCCTCGCTGCAAGAAGTTATTGGTGGCACGGTGTTTCCTCGATGGGGATAAATGAACAGAAGGGGCTGGGGAGTGACGCCATGCCAAGCAAAGTTTTGCCCTGGAATCTGCTTTGTGATGATGAAACATCGAAGCTAAGACTGAAGTCAGATTTATGCAGTAAGAAGGTTTTTTTTCCCTGTTTCTTTGCTGTTTTTCCACTGTCGGCTCTCTTTTTGTCACAGTTTATGTCTGTACATTGAAGAGACAATGTGGGCCCACTGGTGTCGGGAACCCTACGTCGTATCCTCACATGCACACCCCAGAGATGTAACAATGCACTGGGTTGAAACAGACCACAAAAATAGCACTGAACTGTTTGGTAACATTGCATTTCCATCTGCATATCTCTTGCTACAACTCCTTCATCGTTTTCAATCCGGGTAGAAAGACAGTTTGCTGTAAAAATCAGTCAAAATGAGTCTTGGTTAACGTTTATCAGCTTAAACTCATATAAAATGTGCTTTATTTGTGCCGTTGCTATGTTTGAGATATATATGATATATATATATATATATATATATATATATATATATATATATATATATATATATATATATATATATATATATATGAGAAGTGAACAAAAGGAAGCTTTGCACTGCAGGAAAAAACCTGCACTGCCACCTAGTGTTCGGTGGTGTAATTACAGAACACAAATGACGGCTATAAACGCCAACTGCAGCTTGGATAACATATGCACACTATGTCGAACGGTTTAAGCTCAGTCTTTGAGATGATAACAAGCTCGTATTTGTATAATGTAGCCTGTGATTGCTAGTCCCAGCTTTAGAGAATTTTGTCTCATTCGTGTTTTTTACCATGCAGTCACTCTGCTGCTTGGTTTTGGAATTGTGCCGTGTTTAACTAAACACTGACTTTAAAGGCGTATTTATTTGTTAGTATGCTGCATGTGGCTATTGCATCATGCATGTTACCACTGAGTCAGTTTTCCCTGGATATGGGGTGTGTTAGCAAGTTGAAAATGTCAGCAGCATCACTCACAAAATGACAGGGAGGTTTTTTCTTGCTACACAAAGTTAATGTCTACAGGCAGGAATCTGATGGAATATTGGTTTTAAACCTTCAAAATTCATCTAATTCTTTCAAATCCAGTTGTCACCCACTCCACCTTTTTCAGCAATACTCCACGACCTAACAACATTAAAGTAATTGTTTTTACAGCCTTATCCTTAGCTCGGGAGACCACGACTCTGATGGCATTGTCAATAACCTGAATTCTTGCATATTTCAGAACACCTGGTTAGATCGTGTCGGGCCTCAGAGTGAGAACCAGACAATGACTCCGTGTGTGTCGCCGGTTGGCGTGTACCTGAGGGTCCTCTCGGGTTTCCTGTGCTGTGTGGGAGCCGCCTCCTCATGCAGCCCTCCGTTGTGCTTCATCTGCTCCTCTCTGTCCTCCCTGGCCCTCTCGTTCACCTGCAGCCGTGCACAAAAACAAAAACACAGCAACAGTGAAAAAAACCCTCAAAAACAAGGAGTGAGGTGGCACCATGACGGGGGTCTTTGTGCTGATAAAAACAAAAAGAGAGCAAACGGGAAATAAAATAAAAAAACTTCACATCTCACTGCCTCCAGGATGAAGTAACCACTCTTACAAGTTATCTCATAACGGGGGTCTCCAGCTGTTTCTGTCCTTTTATTGCCCGTACAGTTTCATTATCATGAGCAAAGCCAGTCAAGTCTTAAAGAAGACCATGTAATATTGCATTAAACTTAAACCATTTCTGAGAAACATACATCTCAGTAGTGTTACCCAGATAAAAGCGGGAACAGTTTCACTTGAAAGGCGAAATTACAAAGATAATTGCTTCTTTTTCCGAGCAGTGTTTTTAAAATACAGACAGACAAAATAAGAAGAGCTACAGTACAAAAAACAAACAAACAAATAAAAAAACACTGCTGATTAGGGTTATCAGATAATTAGAGTAATCAGAGACACAAATACAAAGGGAAGCTGCCCTTGAATGTTAAATGCTCGTTTATATTTGAGCATCAATGAAACCCTGCTCATAAAAGGGTGATACATTGACAATTTGGTATTTGTGGTTAATAAAAAACTACTAAAGCTTCCCTTTTTTTTTGCTTCTTACAATAGACATAGTATATGAAATGCTTCTCCGCTACGGTCTAGAAATTTGACTGGAAGTGCACATGATGTGACGGCTCAGTAGCTTCAAATTGAACATTATGCTGCTGTGCTCCTGTGAGCTGAGTGGAGGCAGTGAAATGTGATGTGCTGCTCAGGTGGAAGACATGCAGGAAAAAAAAACACACACGCCGTGACCACTTTGTGGAACATAATCTTATTAAAAAACCGACCGCACGTATGCAACCGCACTTCGGAGACAGTGAGCTCGGTTTGCCACCGGTTTGCAAAAATGGTGCAACCCACACGAACCACACTTGATAACCTGAGGTGTCTGGGTAATTTCAGCATCTGGCTCCGGCGTGAATGATGCTCTCATCAAGAGGGGTTTTTCTTTGTGTGTGTGCGTTAGGAATGGGTGATATTTTACCGTTCACGATAAACCGTCCAAAAAATTCCCCACGGTAAGAATTTGTCATCTCACGGTAAAAATGATAAATTCCCGTTGATGATGTTTTTGTGTAAAGTCGAATTTATGGTTCTGCGTTATGTACGTGAAGGAAGGAAGGAAGGAAGGAAGGAAGGAAGGAAGGAAGGAATGAGCCAGAAAGAAAGAAAGAAAGAAAGGAGCCAGAAAGAAGGAAAGAAAGAAAGGAGCCAGAAAGAAAGAAAGAAAGAAAGAAAGAAAGAAAGAAAGGAGCCAGAAAGAAAGAAAGAAAGGAGCAGAAAGAAAGAAAGAAAGAAATGAGCCAGAAAGAAAGAAAGAAAGAAATGAGCTAGAAAGAAAGAAAGAAAGAAATGAGCTAGAAAGAAAGAAAGAAATGAGCTAGAAAGAAAGAAAGAAAGGAGCCAGAAAGAAAGAAAGAAAGAAAGAAAGAAAGAAAGAAAGAAAGAAAGAAAGAAAGAAAGAAAGAAAGAAAGAAAGAAAGAAAGAAAGAAAGAAAGAAAGAAAGAAAGAAAGAAAGATAAAAGGATAAATTCCCGTTGATGACGTTTTTGTGTAACAAACATGGCGGATCTGAGAGTGAGATAGATTCATAGTTAAAAAAGTGGAGTTGAATTGGTATTTTTTTTATCGTCATTCTTATCGTTATCAGGATAAATGCCAGATATTATCGTGATACATTTTTTAGTCCATACCGCCCATCCCTAGTGTGCGTGTGTTATAGTCTTGAGGGATTTCTGCTTTTGCATCGACTATAAGACACATCCAGACGCTGAATTTACCCAGAGATTATCCGTGCTGTGCATCACACCTCTACTGAATTCCTTACCGCATGCAAGATACCTGATTATCCTCTGAGTGCTGTATCTCAGATACCTCAGCTTCCTCTTCAGTGTCATTTCTCAGTAACATAGGCTCGTTCTCAGTTGAATTATCTACATTATCATCCTCAGATACCTCTTCAGCCTCCCCTGATGCTACCGCATCCTCCTCGGCCTCTGAATTTGCCGACTCGGCCTGATTTGAACTCTCACTGACTACTGATTGTGTTTCTTCCTCAGCGAGGTCCTATGAAAAAGGATTATAGCAGTTCTTTGAAACACAACATCTGTGACTTGCATTTGAAATACGATCCGCGGAGGACTCTACAGCCATACCTTGTTTTGCATTTTGGGCTCGTCGGTCGACGTCTGCAGAAAGAGCGGCACATTTTGCAGGAACCGTCAATTACCAAACAAAAAAAAAAACGGTCAAATAAATGAAAAGGAATGAAGACAACTGACCTGTTCTCTCATGTAAGACCTTCTGGGTTTGTCTTCCACTACTTCAACTTTCTCCTCCTCCTCTTCCTCCTCCTCTCCTCCCAGAGGAGCGGCCTCCTCCTCTTCCTCTCTTGGCCTCTCCCGCTCCTTATCCTCCCTTCTCGAGCTGTAGGCTGCCGCCTTCTCCTCTTCGTCCACGTTGTCACGGTTACGTCCCCTGCGCCAGGAGGAGGGCCTCTCCTCCTCCTCTGTGTTGTTCTTCTCGGCGGTGGCGAGGCCGTCGTTGCCCTCCGTGGCGGTGGAGTCCTGGTCCTGTCTCTCCATCGCCTCCTTCATGCGTTTCAGTCGTCTCTCCTCGCGTTTGGCCATGCGATCCATCAGGGCTTGGTCATCATCGTCTCCACCGCCTCCGTAGGAGCTGCTGACAGACACGGTTTCTGTCACACTGGGGGAGAGAGAGAGAGGAGACAAACGCTTCATTGTGAATTCTCTTCTTTTTTTTGTGTTAATGAAGAGGATGCACTGAGGTCAGTAGACGTCAGCTGGACAATGTGGGTGGGGAGGTGAAATACATCACATTAACTGCTGTTACTGCAGAAAGGCTCTCCAGTCGTCAATCACCTTAAGGTGTACTTAACAGCCAGAATCGTGAGCATACACTGGTTTATTGATCGTTTTCACCAGAACAAGGTTTTGAATATTCACTCAGACCAGAATATTAACTTAGGCCTTTAATTAAACAAAGATTTTACTCTGATTTCAGGTTTAAAGATTTCAATCCACCCACTACCAAGGAGGGTCAATGCAGCCAATCTCATTGTGTTTGGACCAGTTGTATTGGCTGGATTTAACCACTACAGGCTGAATTAAGGTTCTGCGTCACACCAACGCAGAGCACACGCCACAGCCGTGACGCCGTTGTGAACCCTTCGGACTTCTCCGTCTCTCCATTTCTCTGTGGTGCAGTACCCCCCGCGACCGCTAGTTAGCGATCTTTTTCTGAAGGGTTTATCCGACTTTTTCCAGTCACAGTAAATCAAAGAGATAAGGACAACTATTGTGCCAAAAACAAAAACAAAACAAAAAAAAAATCACACATAAACGAAGAAAAGAGCCCTGAAAGTTCACGACTGCTTCAAACCGGAAACCGGAAATGCATTGCTACCAAGCGAACCAATCACAGTCCTCTCCGTCTGCGTGTGGTCTGCGTCGCCTCGACACGTAGTTACAATTTTCGGGAGGTGCACGTCAGTGACAGCACAGGTGACGGCGTCTCTGTTGAATTGACAGGGCAAAACCCCTTCTGCAGATCTCTGCATCGCCCAAGATGTACCTAAAAAAACTTCTGACTAAGCATCGCGGCGAAGCAGACCACAAGCACGGTGAAAAAAACAATGGACAAACCATAAATCATGGGATCCACTGGCTTCTGAAGACAGGAACACGCCAATGATGATTATGGAAGAGGACGAGATAGCCAACTAGAGTGACTTCACAAAAAAAAAGGTCTGACAGTACACACACACACCTCTAGAAATCAGTACTAAACAACCCGTTTTGTCTACTACTCTGGATCCTCCAACCCACGTACCCTGTTTTCCACCATAAATAAACTCTTCAAGCCTCACGACAAGATTTCATCCTCATTCACTCCTTAGAAATGCAACAACCTTATTTCATTTTTCAACTCCAAAATAGAAAACATTTCACTGCTATGCCGATGACACTCAACTCTACATCTCCACCAAAACCATAATTCCAGCTATTCTCTCCACCCTCACCAACTTCCTCACCGACATAAAAACCTGGATGAACCACAACAGCAATAAAACTGAAACTATAATCTTTGGCCCAAAATTCACCGTCCACACCTCCCAGAACTTCTCACTCGTCATCGATGGTTACTCTGTCACTCTCTCCCCCCGGTCAGAAACCTTGGCATTTACATGGACCCTGCACTCTCCTTTAGGTCACACATAAACCATGTCACCAAAACATCCTCCAGTACACGCCTTCGACCCACTCTCTCCTTCTCAGTTGCTGAAGCACTAATTCATGCCTTCATGCCTTCATCACCTCCAGACTCCACTACTGCAATAGCATCCTGTATGGCCTCCCTTCCACTGTTCTTCAAAAACTGCAACATGTTTAAAACTCACCCACACCCCCTCCAGAGAACACATCCCGCCCATCCTCCTTCAACTTCACTGGCTTCCCGTAAAACAATGCATACATTTCAAGATCCTCCTCACCACCAACAAAGCTCTAAACAACCTTGCCCCTTCCTACCTGACAGATCTCCTCCATCGCCCCATTCACCCCCATCCAACACGCTCCACTGACGCCCGCACCCTCACCCCCATTACCAGGACCAAATACCGCACCATAGGAGACATAATCTTTAGTATAACTCCATCCCCCTGGCCCTCCGTAACGCTGATTCACTGCTGTTTTTTTTTAAAAAGCCATCTCAAAAGCCATCTCTTCAACACCTGACGAATCACGTCACGGTCACGTCTTTCTGTGCACCTCGTCATGGGTTTCACAGCAGTAAAACCCATCCTATTCTGACCTACAAGTCTGACAAACATTATCCTTCCATTCACACAATCAACAATGACTAGCAACCTCTAGGTTCTGTATCAGCATCCTCCGGTACAATCCCCTTGTTGTTCCACCAGCCCAGGATGTACGTCTGAGCTCATAGAGAGGAAACACTCATGACCACAAAGGAGCGTCTGTCTTGTTGAGTCTCAGTCCAACCCACCCCTTCCACTGTACACAAGACGACTCAGCTCAGAACCGACAACTGCACACAAATTGATTTTTGTCTCCTTTGTTACTCGGCGAGTCTTTCTGAAGGAAAGACATGACATCATGCATCGCTGAAGCACTGAGCAAGTGATGTTCTTCCTTTAAGCACCGCAAAAACTCAAAATCTTAACAAGAATATTTCTCTTATTTCTAGTTAAAGTGTTTCATTTTTAGTTAAAAAAAAAATCCCATTACACATAAAACAAGACTCATCACTGGAAAAAAACAACAACTTTCACCTGTTTCAAGTAAATTTTCACTTAAAATAAGTGGAAAAATCAGCCAGTGGAACAAGATAAATCTTGTCCCACTGGCTGATTTTTCTACTTATTTCAAGTGAAAATTTACTTGAAAAAGGTGAAAATTTTCAAATAACAAGTTATTTTTCTGGTGATGACTCTTGTTTTAAGTGTAAACAGAATTTCTTGACTAAAAATTAGACATTTTAACTAGAAATAAGACAAATATTCCTGGTAAGATTTTGGGTTTTTGCAGTGAGTAGCCTATAGTCTATGATACTCAAGCACATAGTTTAGTTTTGGGCATGCAATTATTGATCTCTTGCTCTAGATTGCTGCATTCCCTTGCCCTCTTGCTTAAATCTTGTGTTTTAGCTGCCTCCTTCTTTAAGGCCAAATACCAGAAACCTCCTGAAAGGTTGTCATCTGAGCTGATGGCCCTGCTGAATCCTAAGAAACAGCAGAACGTGAGTCAACTTCTCGTTTTGTATTTGAGGCGACATAGTAACCACTAGCTTGTCAAAACTAGGGAGGATGTTCCTCAATTAACTGGCTGATAGTGTGTGGTTTCTGGCCCAGTCAGCAGGGGGTCTGGGACTGTTTTAATGCATTTCGTTATGGACACTATCCTATAGACCAGGGGTCGGCAACCCGCGGCTCCAGAGCCGCATGCGGCTCTTTAGCGCCGCCCTAGTGGCTCCCTGGAGCTTTTTCAAAAATGTTTGACTTTTTTTTCCCTTTTTTTCTTCTTTCTTTCCTTTTTTTCTTCTATTTTCTTTTTTTTCCTTGTCTTTCCTTTTTTTCTCTTTTTCTTCTTTTTTTCCTTTTTCTCTTTTCTTCCTTTTTCCTTTCCTTTTTAATCTCAACATTTTGACTTTTTTCTCTAAATTTTGACTTTTTTCTCGACATTTCGACTTTTTTCTCAACTTTTTTCTCGTGATTTGAATTTCAACATTAATCTCGACATTTCGACTTTTTTCTCGAAATTTCGACTTTTTTCTCAACATTTTGACTTTTTTCTTGATATTTCGCCATTTGCCTTTATTCTAAGGCTTATACATACAAGACTTTTCATTTTTTGCGGCTCCAGACATATTTTTTTTTTGTGGTTTTTGGGTCCAATATGGCTCTTTCAACATTTTGGGTTGCCGACCCCTGCCATAGACGTTCTCTTACCAGCAGAGGCTGTAAAAGGGACTTTCTTGATAATAATTCTTAGATCCAGATTAGGGTCTCACAGTATTGATGAATTCCTATAATGAGGCTGCAGTGATACTTTAATCACGTCTGTTGAACCAGAAAACGGGAGCCGTGCACTTGTTTCCCGACGACATGTTTATCAGATGTATCACTCGCTGTGCGGCACCTGTGGCTGTTGGTCATGACCAGGCTGTCCGTCTGGCCGCTGGAGTCCTCGCTCTCCCTGCTCTTCATCCTCTCCTGCCGCGCCCTGCGTCTCCTCTCGCGGGCGGCCTCCTCCTCGTCGTCATCATTCCTTGACATCCTGAGAAAGACAGCAGAGGCAAGTGAGAATGTTTTTTTTTCCCCTCCCACCCCCAAAACTTTCAACCCTTCTTCCACTTCTCAATTAAAGTGAAAAACTTCAAAGTGAATCATTCTTTCAATTGGACTGTAATCACCATGGTGACCAAAGCTGATGGATTTGCTTCGAGTTTTTCTTTTTTCTTTTTTTTCCCCGCTCTCCTATCAAGCCGACCTGTCAGCTGTGCAACAACCAATACTTCTTATCGCCGCTGCAGTTTTCTCTAACTGATAAGAAGTAGGTCTGGAGACCTGGTTGGGCTGAAGATAAGAGAGAGCCATGAAACACTGCTCGTAATGATCCGGTCCCAGTTTCCACAGAGCGTAAGAGAATCTTTGAGGAATTTCAAACAACATTCAATCTTGCAATGATGTTTTTCTTTTTAAGTTAAATTTGAATAATTGTGAGATTCTTGTGCAGAGTGAGTAGTAAAAATGTTAAAGACAGATATGAGCAAAAACATATTAAAGCAATAATTAAAACAAACAAAAAAAATCTCTGAAAAAGCATGAGTGGGCTGCAAAAACACCTTCTGTTCTCCTTTAATGCATAACTGCTCAAGCATAAAACAGCTGAAACAAGGTCACGACAGGTTCAAAACGCTGAGAACATTTGGTTTGTGCATTAGGTGCTAATATTTAAAAAATTCCCCTCTCCACTTGCCATCTTGCCCTCACTGTGCATGTAACACTGAAAAGCTGCACGAGGTGCAGCAGCACAAATCCAGAGCAGATAAGCTGCGGATGGAGAATATATTTCTTGAACACAGTGGGTTATATAGTGCAGCTGCACATATAAATGAGATGCCAGTGCTCACAATCTATTTGGTTAGAAAGCTCCTGTGTACTGTGCTTAGATTTGATTGAAAGCAACAAGTCCAGACTTCGCTCTCTGGGGCCGGTCCAGCCTCCGACTGAGGGAATGCAGGAAGCTTTAACCGGCTACTGATGTGCAGTAAGCATTTCATTGGAACACACGACACCCGGAATTACCTACAAATCATGCATCATGAAACTTGCATATCAAACTTTGCAAAACGGTGTCTTGCTTTTTTTTCCCCCTCACGAAGGGGCCTTTCTCTTCCTGTACTGCTGAGTTTCTGGCCACCTGACATCTGAATGTTGCTCCAGCTGACCTTTACTCTCCCTCTGCTCACCACATGCCTAGCTACCTAAGATCAGAGCGCAGCCTTTGAGGTCGGCCAGCGAAGCGTGCCACTGCATGTTAATTGCAACATGTGTGGTTGAGCTGAGCCGGAGCTGCTTTGGTTTAAGTCAGCTTTTACGGCGTGTGAACAACAGTTTCTTCTTTGTTTCTTTCGGCCCTCTCTTGCGATGTTCCTCTGCCTCCACTCCCGTTCTTTCTCTCAGATGATAGATGTTGTCATAACAGGGGAGATTAATCTGCTAACGCCCTTACTGGAGCTGTGGGACGGTGACACGAGTGATGTCAGACAATGCTTTACACATGTGCCCGTGCGCCTCCTTAGTTCAGATAAATCTGGGTTTAGAAAACCGACTTAATCTGGAAAGTAAAGGTCAATCCTGCAGTAACACTTGTAGTATAGGCTGACATGTTTTATTTTAAGAGAAATATGCTGGTGTCATAACAAAGCTGCTCCATACACCACGTATTACTGAAGTTCTGAGTTCTGCCAAAAACCTTTACTCTACTTCTTGATGGAGAAAGAAGGCCTCTGCTGAGCATCAGCACATGTGGCTGCAGAGAAAAACATCAAGTGGATTAGGACGCACCGTAAAGACATTTTAATTTTCTTTGCAGGAAAAGCCAACTGAAGTCATCAGAGTATCTCTGTAAGAGTTTGCTTATATTTGCCACAAAGTTCAGATCAAAGGCAGTCTAAATAAGATCAACTCCTGCAATCGATCAATTCTTATCTAAAACTGCACAAAGAAACATGTGCGAAATTTACCTTTAAAAGGGTGGAGCTTAAGTTGTTTTAATGAGCCATGTTTAGACATGCATTCTGAGAAATCTGATTGTAAGTGCTCAGCATCTGTATTCACACCTGGCATTAAAATGTGTACCCAAATGTGTCTTGAGTAAAATTAAACCAACAGATTTTTTCAGCTTGAAACCATCAAATGGTGTTGTTATTTTTAACCGCCACGGGCAGTACCTGGAAATAATTAGGTTTTGAGAGAGAAAGATAAAAATAAATTCAAACTAGGGATACGAAAACAAAGAAGATCTGTCACCGTCTGCCAGAACATTTGGTCCAAACTTTATGCATAAGACAAATCAGCATGCATACAATACACACAAATACAGAAAAAGAATGATTGACTGATGAAGAGCTTAATTATAGTTATTTGAGGGCAAAATTAAACGAGAAGTTACCTCAGCCAATGACATTATTTCATGCCAGCATCTCAGGATGCTTGTTGTTGCCTCCTCTGAACAGGACTGGAAAACTAACTTAAACTCCATCCTGAATTTGTCTCAGGACCCTTTTGTGTCCAGACTATGAAGATAATGTGGACACAAGTGTCCCAGACTACTTTCAAACGCATCTTGAGTCACTGGATCTGAATCTATCCTGGAACATGTTCAGACCTTGGCTTTCGCCACTTGTGATGAGATTTGCTAGGAGGCATTTTAATGCCAGGTCTAAACGACGCCCCAGATTCACTACGGTTACGTGTCTTGCTCAATCACTCTCTTGTTTTGTCTCCAATCGTTACTTGCTCGAGTCTTTTAGTCGCCTTTGCCATCATGTCCACTGTAGCTCTGTGAGAAAGAGTCATCGTGGTGGATGAGTGACACAGTGCCGTGAACCGGAATGCAGTTGTCACAAAAAACGACTGTGACGGGAGTCCAAAGCTACTTTAGGGTTTTTTTTGGTGATCGTAGCAAAAGGAGACGGTGAGATGACTCTTACTAAAAGTAATCCAATATTTTTCTTCACTGAAATAGAAGAAAAACACTTATTTATGCTGATTTAAAAGGGTTGCAAAATTAAACAGATGCTTAACTCAAATAGTAATGTATAAATATTCGTGAAAAAAAGACTATGATTAAAAGTAGAAGTAGTGATTAAACGTATTCCTTTATATAAAAGTTAATAATGGTTTTTACTTATAAATGCAAAAAATAATTAGAAGATCAACTCTACCACCTGTTTCAATGCAAAAGGTACGTGAATCCAAGCTCATAATATAAATGTAGGAAAATTAATTCTTTCTGGCTTCAAAGTGCAGACAGATAACAATATGCTGGAAAAAAAAAAAAGTCGGGCACAACAGATTCAGCAGGAATTGTTCTTAAAGCTAAAAACTTCAAACACTTCACACCTACGGCTTCATTTTAAAAAGTCCTTTAAAGTCTCTGCAAAACCTCCTGCTTAACCCAAACCTGTCCACTGAAAACCTTTCATTTCTCATCCTCTGCACAGACTAGAAACATGAAATAAAAACATTTTTTGGAGGCCAAACCCTTAACTTTCATTGTGCATTTTTAACTCCGGCCATATGTTTATCAACTTTTCTTTCAAGACGTAATGATTTATGTGCAATGAAAAAGTAAGAGGCAAAGCTCAAACTGGACCGGCGAAGGCGTGGATTTGTTGGGTTCATGTCGGAAAAGGAAAAGGAATGACCTGCTGCTCTGAAACTGCTCCATCTGCAGTGTCGATGTGGCTTGTAACCAGCTCTTCTTATCGCAAATAATCACATTATAGTTTTCATTTCGTCTAGTTTAGTCTATCAAAGCTCAGTATTTCTAAAAACAGAACAGAAAGTCGTAAAGTTGAACAATCATGTCCTATCAGACCCGTAAAAACACAGATATCCCTTTTAAAATGTAGCCAATCAAAGTAAGATGCTGGCAGACAAATAAGTGCTCAAGTTTAAATTTAGACACCAAAAAATGTGCACTTGAGGACATTGAGTAGTATTTGTATTTTGTTTCCGCCAACCTCTGTTTATTCAAGTTACCATAGCAACCTTTTTTATTTCGAAGTTGTGAAAAACTACTGTAAATCCCAAAGGACCGATTTTGTCCCAGAAAACGGCACTAAATGTCATGAGAAAGAGAGACGACAACAGCTAAAAATGGAAGCAAAGAAGACAGGCAAAAAAAAAAAAAAAGCTCTCGGTGACGGGGATCTCAGGAGTTAAAGATTCCCCACAAGGACAGAAGAACAAACTCCTAAAAGCTGAATTAGCATTCCTGTCAATCACGGCTTTGGCTGGAGACGCATACACAAGCCCGGCTCTGGTTTCATACACCCTGCCTTACCTAGGCCCCAAACTCTATCAGCATACTGACAGAAATATGGGGTGAGCTGGAAGCTGAGGGGGAGGAGTGGGGGAGAAAGAGCAAGGGAAATGGAGAGCAGGGATAAAAAGGAGAAGCGGGAAATGAAAAAACGAGAAAGGAAAAGGGCGTGTGCAATAATGGAAAAACGAGTCATTTGTAGATTGTACAAAATGATGTGCAGCCACAGTAATAAGCCTCAGATATGCCTTTTTCCAGAGTATTGCTTGCAACAATTTCTTGGATATATAAACATATTGTTGGAAAAAAAAGCAACTTTAAAAAAAAAATCCGACAGGTACTATGAACCATACACAATTAGCTTTACATTTCAATACAATGATGAATAAAATGACATGCTTCGGTGCTCATGTGTAGGAGCTTTTCACATTCTGAACAGCACAGCGGTTCTGCATTCACAAAGCAACTGTCCGCGCACAAAGCATCACCATCAGTGAGCCTATTAGGGAAGAAATATGTCCAAATATTATCTTTACGGCAAAATATCTCAAAAATGTCAGTGAAAACAATTTAGGAAAAGCCCATGAGAAAGACTTCTTCACCCCTCCATGTCAAGAGAAGGACAGAGGGAAGGGAGGGAGCAACGTTAAGAGGAGAATGGAAGAGAAGGGGAGAGAAAAGGCTGCTGTGAACAGAGGGGAGGGCAGAGAAGTGAAGGAGGGGATGGTAGGGGGAGGGAAAGAGGGTGTGTGCTTGAACTGTGCTGTCAGAAATGCTGACCCATTCCCACGCTGGCCTCTCTGGGCCATTTCTCTTCCTATCGCTGCCTCGCAGGACCACAACCTACCCCGTCCGTCCCTCTCCTCCCACCCCGAGCTCCGCCGGCGCTGCTGCTTCAAGGATACGCAGCGTTAGCCGAGATACAGAGTTTTCTTCTCACTCACAGATGAATGAAGCACTAAAGCATTCATATAAAACACAGCTGAGAGTGCAGGGTTAGACTCTAATCCACTCCGTGCTGATGTGGCAGATGAAAAGATGTAAGACTCTCCCCCCAGCTTTGCCAATCTCCATCTGTATCTCCCCGTCCCTTCCTGTCAGAAACCAAAAAGGTTTACGGGGCAAGGACATGGGCCATGTTTGTAAAGGTCCATTCACCCAGGGCAGGGATTGTTTGACACGGCTCATTCACGGATGAGGATGGGTGTTATTTCCTGAACACTTCCTGGTCCCTCAATGGGAGGGCCGGCACAGATGCAGAGAATGAAAAGGAAGGAGAGGACCAGGAGGATGGTGGAGGGAATGAGGGAAAGTTGGATGGGTATGGGAAAGGGAAGAGACTGGGATGCAGGAAAAGAGGTCAGAGCGCACGGATGTGGAAAATGAGGGGCTGAGGGCTGACGTGGAGGTTTCAGAGGGCAGATGATGATAGGGACTAAAAATGAAGGTGAAAGATGGAAGATAAGAGGAAAAACTACGAGTGCCATAGGAAGAGCGAGAAGGACAACATGCAAAATGAATAAGTAGAGAAAACAAAGGAAATAGGGAAAAAATCCAAAAAGTGACATTAAAGACCAAAGTCCATTATAAGAAAAAAAGCACAGAATGTGATGATTTTTTAAATCAATTAAATCTTATATTTAATGGAAAATTGTATAAATATAACATATCAAATGTTGTTGAGAATTAAAAAACATAAAGGGCAACAAATGATAAATAAAATAAACAAAAAGGGCAACAAAAGACTAAAAGTGACGCAATAAGGTGCGATAGATACCAATCAGGTAGCTTTAGCCTGTTAGCTTAGCACAAAGCCCGGACACAAAAACAAGTACTGATGGATTTACTGTATGTTTGAAAACCAAAAGAAAAAAAACCCCCAGTAAAATGCAGGAAGGAAAGCAAATATTTATGCTTCACAAAATACTACACAGTCTGTTTTCCTAAACTTTGCTGACTCATGACTGCAGTCATTCAGATACCGGAGCCATTCAGTATGAGCTAACATCCTGCTAAGGCACACAAGTACATCAGCCTCATTGGGTAATGAGGGATGTATTTTTATTTTATTTTATTTTTTTTAGAAACAATGTACCCACCGGTCACAAAGAAAGGCCAATTTTAACCAAAGTTGGTCTGTAAAACGAGTGGGAAAATTCCACGTCCCTGCGCGGTCTTTGGAGACATTCCTGTCTGACTGTGTTTCAGGGAGGAAAAACACGCTACGGCACCGATGAGAAGCTCCGACTGGGGAAATGAGCAGCACACGAGAGTATGAGAAAGCTTAAGAGTAGAAAATTGTGAAATTGCAACTAAAGGTGAATCGAAGCCCGCTACAACCATTTTCTCACACCTATAAATGACACCGACATAACACACCAATGCAAACTCTGCAAAGGCCTTCAGCAAGCTTCTACCCACACTACAGGACACATTAAAAAGAAAAACAAAATTACACTCTCATTCAAGCAATCACAGTCTTCCCGCATGTAGGAAACACGGAGACCTCGCCAGTAAACACTCATAATGGCCAGGAATTTGGCACTCGTACAGCCGTTATTACTGTATATGGCCCCACATTCTCCCTTTGTTTTCCACACAGTATGGTGAGTTAAGGTCGAATGCAAGCAGGCCGCCGCCACAACATGTGCTTCTGGCTAGCACGAGAGCCAAGAGAGGCATGCAAATATTGATCGGTTCGATGTATTGGCAGGAATGGAAGCAATGTCAATATGTAACTTTTCGTCAATAACAGGAGCAGCATGTCGCCTTGCCAGCTGAAATTGTGGCTGCTGAAGACCAAAAAATAAAAATAACAGTCACGAACGAGCTCCTGCCAAGTTTAAATGTAAATCTCGAAGGTGCTTACAACTCTTTACTGGTTCACTTTGCTGCGTCTTTATTTCTGTCGGCCCTCATTTCTACCGTCGGCTCTTCTTAGTTTGGAGTTTTCTGCCAAATTCCATCATCTCCTTGTTACATAAACACTCGAAAAATGCATAAATAATTCCAGCCGCAGGGGGTTGTTGGGGAAGGGAGTTTACGCTGTGAAACCATTAAGGTTTGCTTCAATCAGCCATTTAAAGTGCTGCTGAGAAGATTAAGCATTCAAGTCTAAGAGGTGAAAATTAAACAATTACACTACAGTTAAAATCAGTCGCACAGAATCTTTCCCCCATGAAATAAGTTATTGTATTCTGTGTCTCTAAAAATGCATTGAGTAGCATTTCCCAGAACAGTCAGTAAAACCAAATATCCACTTTAGGCTTGCATGCATTTGGCCTGACATGATATTTGCCGGACATTAGTGACTGGGAGTGAGTTGGACTGGAAGGGTTTGAAGACAGACCCTACCTACATAGTAGGAAACTTGTGCTGACAGTGCGTTGCTTAAATGATCGAAGCCTTGCAGTCCCCTGTGGCTTCACCACCGCTTTCCTGTGGCTCAGCTGAAAGAGCTGGGAGCCAGCTGTGACAAAGCCCTGCTATCGTTAGCACCTTAAACACAAATACTGGGCAAAAAACGACCCCTTGTTACGCTCCAGCCGCTCTCATTCCTACGGTAATGCGCAGCATCATGTTTAGCATACCGCGTCCCAAACATGTCGACTCACTTTTGACAAAAGATGTTCAGCTCTGTGAAGACCTGCCCTGTTGGCCACACAACACCTTCTTTATTAGTACCTTTCGCCAGAAAACATTTACAACAGTCCAGCCTTAGCCTTATATACTCAATCTTAACAAATTACTGTGCCATACTTGAGCAATACCCACACGGACAAAAACAGACTCTCATATCTCTCTATCATAGATAAACGTGTCCAGTTTAGACCCAGATTAAAATCTTTTTTTATTTGCGGGCCGCTCGGTGGCGCAGTGGGTTAAGCAGCGGGCCATATACTGAGGCTACAGTCCTCCTGCAGCGGTCGCGGGTTCGAATCCAGCCCGCGCACCTTTGCTGCGTGTCTTTCCCGTTCTCTCTCTCTACCCCTTTCCAGTCTGCATCTCCAATAAAGGGCCACTAGAGCCCAAAAAAAACCTTTAAAAAAAAAAAATCTTTTTTTTATTTGCTTAATTCAAAATGTAGACCTATATTGATCAGCTAGAGAGATTATGGGCAGCAAATACAAGGCAACAGGTCTCCACATAGTATTAAGGTTTAAAATATCATATATGAAATTAAAATATGTTTTAGGCAAACAGCTCTAAACTTCAAATATGACACTTACAAAACTGTGGAACCTAATGACATCAGATGATGCTAGCCACACTGGCATGTGTAAATGCAGGACTGCATGTTAGAACTGGATTCACGTTGCTGTGCTGCTCTTAAGGGGCCAAAAACAATCTCTAAAGCTTCAAAAAGAAAACACATTATTGTTATTTTGTGCAGAAAATGTGTAAATACTTATCTACACTTCCAAATGCTGAAACAAACGTAGTCTGAGTAAATCTATCATGTGACCATTTAAGAACTGCAAATGGATCAGTTGGGTCTCATTTACTTATTATCTTTCCATCATTCTATCCAATATTTTATGTTTATTCACTTAATTTATATTCCTTTTTTATGTTAATACGCCTGTAAAGATATGTGGGATGTGATTCT
This sequence comes from Cololabis saira, assembly GCF_033807715.1. Lineage (NCBI taxonomy): Eukaryota > Metazoa > Chordata > Actinopteri > Beloniformes > Belonidae > Cololabis > Cololabis saira. Next base: position 21,912,131 of record NC_084609.1, on the reverse strand, counting down.
TACAACTACCCATAAAGCAAGCACAACATGTGGGGCACTTTATTTTCAGTAACTGGTTGATTCAACCCTGAATTTTATTACCGAGTATATCTGAGCTAATATGCACATTTTCCATTCCACAGGAAAAGTCATTTCACCCTGAGCTCTTTGACAAATACTACTCGCATATTCCCTTTTGACATAAAGAAGGATTATCAGAGATAAACACAGTGATTTATTTGGCAGTGGTCAAACCTATGTCAGGTTGTTTTGCAAGAGTCACACTGGCTCGAATAAAATGCCTCTCAGAGGCAAGTGACCTTGGCAAGTTATCTACATCCACATCAGACTCATCCTTAATTGCAGGCTGCAGCACAGATGAAAAGACTATTGTGAAAATGCTCAGTGTAAACATTTCCCCGTCGCACTCTGCATCACGCTCTGGCAATAAAAACCCCATTTAACTATTTCTGATTAGTCCACTTGGCGGATAACTGCTCAGTTAATTTGCTGAAACAAACTTTGGTTTAATCGGTTTCTTCCACAGAATTAAGAGTGTTCAAAAGGCAGCATTATGTGGGAGAGAGAATTAGAAACAGGGAGGCAAGGGCACGATTGGACATCAATGGTCATCACTTTGAGTGTCAGATTTCTTATCTCGGGTCTTTTTGCCTGGTTCGGAGAAGCCAGCATTTGCAGAATGGTATTTTCAAAAGCTCTTAGTCCTTTCAGACCTCAATGGGGCATCATAGGAGGTGAACTGAGCATTATGCAACACTGTGCCTAAACCTAAACAGCAGAGTCCTCTCCTCTGGACGGCAGGACAATGAGTGAAACAATGCAGGAGAGGTGATGTGCACATGCAGTGAAGAAGACAAGCAAGCGGGTGTTACCGTTCAGCTTCAAGGCGCATCTCCTCCCGCTTCTGCCTCCTCAGCTCCCGGCGCCGCTCAAAGTCCATTTCCTCCATGATTGTGCCCTGTGGAGACAACATCATCAAACAGATATATTCATTCACTTGGAAGAAAGCAGGAAGGAAACACATTAATTCAAGCTAACTAAGAGAGCATAGGAACTGCTTCACCAGCCAAACAAACCCTGAATTGTCTGATATCTGATGATAAAAATAATGCTTAGAATTAAACCTCATATTTTACAATATGCGCATGGCCGAACTATCTCTTTTTTCAAAAGGACATATCAAAAAATAGCAAAAAAAACCATATGCATCTATGCTTTTTTAATTAATTAAAGCTGGTTAATAATAAACTCATTACTTTTTACTAATTTGACACCACATACGAGGTATTTTATATATTTATAATGCAAGCCTGCACTGCCACATTAATAGCTTAACAAAACATTAAGTAACTTTTGTTTGGAAAAACAAAAATGTGATTTAACAGTGATGACCATTCTTAAAGAAACTATTTGGAGTTAAAACAACCTATACTTTACATGGTAGTGAGAGTAAACTTTTGTTGGAGACCAAAATTACATGACTGAAAAGACTCATTTTAGCATTTTAGCTTGAAAACGTAGCTAATGGTTACTAATGGTAGCTGATGGCAGCTAATGGCAGCTAATGGTAGCCAATGGCAGCTAATGGTAGCTAATGGTAGCTAATGGTAGCGCTTCTAATTCAGGCCTCCGACAAGACACAAAAATGTTATTCCACCTAAGTGATAATACAGAAAGACACCCTACAGACAAACAGAGGTCATTTTAACATTGTAAGTGTACAGAAAGTGTATAAGAAGAACTATTAGTACAGTCATCTTTGACAACGTGTAATGATATACAATTTAAATACCCATCAAGTGAAAATGAACTTGGGCTGTCTTCATGTCTCATATCAACTTGAGTAGAATTACATTTTTGTTTTGTTTCAAGACAAATGCAGTTGTTGCAAGAGACAACCAGTACGAGAGACCAAAGTTACATTGGGCGGGTTTTGCAGACAGCAGGGATGGGAGACTGCGAGATTTAGACAATCATTCCTAAATATAATCAAATATTTCTTCAAAAAGATTTAACTGATATTTTAACATGCAAATGCTCATTGGTGTTGCTTTAAACCACCCTAAGATTAGTGTTTGTTTAACACCTATTCAGTGTGTTGTTGTGGTTGCTGCACACTACCAAATAAACTGAAATTGTGTGAATCTATAACTTTTGTTTTTGTGTACGAAAAGATCTTTAGGTAAAAACATTGGTGAGATATAAGTCCAAAAGGACAAAAAGACAGAGGGAGGAAGGAGAATCCACAACAGGATGTTGACACCATCACTTAGGAATAATTCTAACAAAAAAAAAAAGAAAATACCCCGCTAGGGTACATGACCGACTGTGAGGCCTGAGACCACCCAGGAGCCGGCAAGCCTCCCATCATACATCTAGAGACCCTGCAAAACCACCGAAAACATTCTTTACACACTGAAGCAGAGCACACAGATGCTGACGGAGCAGTCGAAGGAATAAGGCTCGCAGCAGGAGCGTGACAGCTGCGGACATCATCATATTTAAATGCTGCATGAGCGGGAAAGCCCAAGGGACTCGGACAATAAGACGCTTTTAGGTGGATTTTGGGAACATGTAAAAATAGATAAAATAAACAATACTATGTCATACCTTGAATTTGCCTCCAAGCAAAGTCCTTCACACCATACCAGCTCCTCACAAAGCTTTGTCCGAAACCAAAACACAATGCTACAACATGTAGTCGTCTCCCACAGCTGGCCCCAGCTGACAGAAAATGCAAAAGCCTGCGTCTTTCTCCTCCCCTGCTGGTTGTCCCTCCCTTCATCCCTCAGTGACCTCCTTCTTCCTTTTTTTCCCCCCCTCTCAGTCTCACCCCCTTCGACACCCCTCCCCGGCCCACCCCCCGCCCTTTCTCTTCACTATCTCTGCCGCTGAACTTTTCCTGAGTTGTTTACTGACGTGTTAGAGCTTGGCTAAACTTTGTTTTCCGTGTTTGTGCAACGTAAGCGTGCTGTCTGCCCGCGTCTCCCTCCATCTGCGGTCTCGCAGCAGACATCGGCACTACGGTATTTAAATGGAGACGAACATGCGGGCGCACGTTTGCATGCATGCTAATGAGAACAGATGTATGCATGCACAGGAAGCAAACATGGAGACACACTCGGAGAAGAAAGACTGACTTCAAGGGAGCCTGCCGAGTCTCGACCTCCTAATTGTATCTTCCACCACTCCTTTGAGTCGGTACAGTAAACACATATACTCTAACAGCCGAGAAGTACTCTGTTACTCGTAAAAGATCTCCTAAATGCCGCAGGAATTCGCTGCCTGTGTTTAGATGCACACTTTGTGTCATTTGTGAAATGGCTGGGAGGGAAATGGCAATTGGATGTGGGGCTACTCATACAACTGTAATTAAAGCGAAAATGAGTGCAATAACTAAAACCGACAGGGCCTCCAAACATCACCAGCCTAATCACATACTTCCCAGAACCTACGACGCCAAGGGAGACAAACTTATTAGTAACACAAGCACGAAAGCATGTAATTCTGGGGTTATTGTTGCAAATAATGGACGGTTTATTCGGCTAAGAGGACTGCATTTTCATCGTGTGCGACATTATTACAAAATGACTTGATGATCCCTTTATTGACTGGGGATATCTTAAAATAAAACCTGGTTTGCTCATTAAAAAAATGTCGTAGGTGGGATTAATTTTCAAGCTTTAAATGACCAATAGTTTTAAACATCATATATCCATTGTCCTGTTTCTACATGGGGAGTCACTGACAGAAGGAGCCTTCAGTGAGAGCGACAATGTAACTGTTTTGTACATCACTGAAAGGACCACCCACACTCTGCAAATACTAACAAAAGGTGGGAGAGGAGAGAGCAAGTGCTTCGTAAAGCTCAGCCCAGGGTTGGTGACACTTTAAGCTTGTCTGAGCCTGTCCATTTCAAAACACCGTCCTCTTTTACAGCATCCATTTATTTATTTGTGTTTATCGCCATCTATCCTCTCGCCCTCCGTGTTTTTGCTGTCTCTTTTTTATTCTCCTCACCCTCTCTCTCGTTCCATGTCTGCCCCAGCCTTCCCCAATGGCTATAATGACACATTTACCAGTAAAATTACTACCTGTCGAGATTGCCAGACCTTGGCACACAACCCAGTGTCTAAGTGCCAGTCTCTTGAAAGCCCTTTAAAACCAAGTTGATATTATCGTCACAGCCACTGGGATTACACTGCCTTGTATTGCCTCCTCTCACAAAGTCTTGAATTAAAAGCACCAAAACAATGGGCCCCCACTGGCCAAATGAAACACAGGGAGTATTAAGCAAAAGTCTGGGAGAAGGGTGGTAGAATAAAAATGGGCCAGCAGTGCTACATGTATTTTTGGCTTAGAAAACTGTCACTTTTTGGGTCAGATTTGTTGTCAACAACTCAGAACAACTTCACGAAGATACATTAATTTACAAGTGATACACTTTGCAAAATTCTGGTAGTTTCAAAGTTAGAACTTTCCATGGGAATTAAGAGATATGATTTGGAATAAACATGCACATGTAATGTGAAAAAAGCATAAGGCTGGTTAACACAATCAGATTAAATGCAAATTCATTCAAATTTCCACCCTCTGTATTCCTACATCAGATGGTGAGGTGTGAGTAGGTGTGGCAGGGGGTTCCAGGTGGAGGTGGGAGTGCATCAAGGATCAGTTCTGAGCCCCTTCTTGTTTGCTATGATGATGGACAGGCTGACAGATGAGGTTAAACGTGAATCTTTATGGACTATGATGTTTGCAGATGACATTGTGATCTGCTGTGATAGTGAATATGATAAATTACCATATATTTCCAATTAATTCCCATAAATTCATGTTATTTCCTATATGATTCCCATTCATTTCCACGGAAAAGAGTCCAGACTGAAACATTTCCAAAGATGCCACAAAGTTGATGTCATTTAAAAAAAACACTACATGTTTCTATTTATTTGATTAGGGTAAATTACCACAAATTTCCTAATAATTCCAATGAATTAATGTTATTTCCTATATCATTCCCATTAATTCCCATGGAAATTGAAATCATTTCTAAGATTTCAATCTTAACATCCCGTTTGTGGAAAGTTTCTTGGCATGTACAGAAACTTTCTTTCCAATTTTTGATACTAAAATTGATTGTGAAACTTTCCAAAAACCGGTGTGGTTGGCCTGCAAAAAATAAGCCATTAAATGTATGAATTCCTTTCAAATAAAACTAATTTAGGTTTAGGCTTGTCCTCTTCAGTATGTCGGCTATGCGCTTTGGAGCAGCATCTGTGTCTTTTTTGTGGTGATATCTCAGGAACATACTGTAATATAGCTGAGTGACACCTCTATGGAACCTCCACAGCCAATAGTTGTTCATTTTGATTCAACACAAAGACTTGGAATTACATGACCCGAGTGGAGTCATGTAAAAAACACCCAGGCTGGTACCAAATTCAGAGCTGGGCTGTAGCAACCTAGGTTTTTTTGTGTGTGAGTGTGCTTTTTGTGTTGTTTGACTCAGAAAGCAGTTCACATACTTTATCATGCCACTGTGCAAGCCCAAATGGGCTCCGGGGGAGAGAGTTGGTGGAGGAGTGATCTATCTGGAGTTTACAGGTGTGCAGGTGTCCAGGTGAGGAGAGAAGAAACTCTGGCACAAAGCCAAGCCATACTAGGTTTTTTTTCATCAGTGGACGAAAAGATTTTGAGTTTGATGAACAACTTTCACTCTTATACCAGCTACGTGTCATACAGGAGACCAAAAGATGTGAATGAAATATTAAAATGCTAATGCTGCTGTTGGACATAAGTAACAAAACTAAAGAATAATTGAGGACAATGAAACAAACAAAGCAAAATAAGCCCTCTATAATGGGCGATGAAGGTCTGTCTCCTTATCTAAAAGTATGATTTTCACAATTTCATGATTTTCCAACCTATAAATATGCAATAGACAGATCATCAGATTGTCTAAACAACAGTCGCAGAGCACGGACACAGTTTGTATCCAGATTTTGACAAAATTTGAGGCTTAAATTGCAACATTACTGTTGCCTCTCTCCAAATACCGTCATGGGTTTGCTACACCCAGGCTGACGAATGTTTTTCACCTCGTCCTCACAATAGAAATGACAAAACATCAGGACAAATTTCCTTAATGGCCCTGTTTTTGGCAAACTTATGATTACATTCAGAGTTTCTCAATAAAATGCATTATGCATGCAGCATAAGCAGAGGTAGAATCAGCATGCACCGTATTTCTCTTCGCTCAAAACAAAAGAAAAACTATTCCCAATCTGTTTTCTTTTTTCTTTTTTTTGTGCATTGTTAAGTCTTTCTTTCTTTTTTTGTGCATTGTTAAGACCTTATTCGACAACATGTGGTTTGAATTCTCCCAAACTTTTTCTAGTATATTTCCACACATCTACCACACAAACTGCTACCATAACGTTGTTTGGATCAGCTCTTGATAAGACATTTATTAATGCCTAGAAATTGGATTTTTGCTATTTGAAACTTTCGCCGTCAAACCACAAGGAGAGCTCTGTTTTGAGTTTGTTTACATCAGCTGTATTCTTCAGTATGTGCGCTATGCACCCCCCTGTGGAGCAGTTTCTCATCTGTAGGTGTTTGCGCAAGCTGCTATCTCAAACCCCGCTTGACAGACATGGGTGGCCGACACCTCCACTGAATCTTTACAGCCAAGTAGAATCAACCGCGGCTCACAAATCTACGTCACTTCAGTTATTATCCAAACAGAACGATGAAAAGATTGTGTTTTCCGGCATGGGCATAGGAATGCAGCCTTTTGTAAAACTCAAACAATGCCACAAACAATGATCTAAGACATCAAAACTGAATTTAATTTGACACAGAGACTTGGAATTACATGAATCAAGTGTAGTTTTGCACTTGGTTGTCATCTACGATGGCAAATCATCAAAGATAAGGCCAAAGCCAGAGCTCGACTGTAGAAAATTAAGCTGTTTTATTGTTCTTCTTTGGCTGCTAGGTCTGTGAGTGTTTTTCCTTACACCATTTTGCTCGTTTGAGATTTTGTACCCATCATGTCTTACCCTATGATCTGGGGTTGCTGCAGTTGGTCAGGTCTAGATTCAGCAACGTTATAATCCCAAAGGATGAGGTCGGCTGGCTACCTGAACACACTGAAGGACCAGGTTATTCCATCAAAGGCACGGACATATTCCAAGATGACAGGATTCATCAGGGTTAAATTGTGAAAGAGTGCTTTCAGTGCGCATCTACATCATTTTCCCACACGGACTGAGTCCATACCTTAACCCCATTGAGAGACTTTGCACAGCAGTCCAACTCTCCCATCATCACAACATCTTGGCCAAAAAAATAAATGCTCCGACATTGCTGAAGCTTATCGGAACAAAGCCACGGCAAACACGTGCAGCATTCAAAGCTGCAGACTGTTCAACTAAATATCGAGAGACTTTTCATTTGGACAGGCAGCGCATTAATGACGCAGCATCCTCTAATACCTTCCACTAATCAATCTCTTCGTCTGCTGTTGCATCAAACCTTATTTCCTCAACTCAATTAAAAATTACTTGGTTTGGCAATCATAACGTTGCATCTCATAGCTTTCTAAATAGATTTAGAGGCATGGAGAATCTCTCCTCCCACAGGTGTTGCCAAACATCTGCGCCTCTTCATCGTCAAGTGCAAATTTTAAGATTTGCTTTATTTGTGTGTGTGTGTGTGTGTGCGTGTGTGAAAAATAACACAAAAGTAAGCATGAAGTGTGGTAAATCAGTCTTAATGTGTTCAGTTCAATAACACCCCTGAATATTTTAATCTGAAGGGGCAACTCCCACAAATACATAACCAACAAGGCCGAGCTTCTTTTTTGATTTGCCAACCACAAAAGCTTTAGCAGTCAAAGCCAAGATCCTCAGCACAGCTCAGTTCAGTCTCAGTACCATCTGCTATTGGCCCACACTCCATCTTCTCAAAAAAGAAAAAAAATGTAGAGGATATGGCTCAAATAGGGAAAAATTTCACCAAAGCTGATCCAATTTCAATTAAAAGGCCAACTGAGAAGCTCCTGCAAATGCAAAGTGAAGGGCGATGGGACCTTGAACGCCTTCGATACATCTTGATGATCTAGTGATCAGACACAATCCTTCCACGAACCGGGCCTCGCTCTCAGCTGTGCTGACTTTGGCTGTCAGATATAAGATGAACCAGTGAGGGGAATTTTCACATTAGTACAAGTAAAAAAAGGCCCTGAAGGTTGAAGATGTCAACTTTCCATTCGTTGAAGAAAAAGGAGACTCCTGCATTCCCAGACAATGGTTCACATTCCATAGCATCTCTCTGGCCTGTGAATCACACACTCACACAGACACACACTCACACACTCACACAGTGAAACAGACGGAGTGAGTCCAGACACGGCCAAGAAAATCTCAATGGAATACTGCGGAGGCATTATATGTTACAGGGTGCTAGTTGGTTTGGATTAAACAATGACTGAGTCAGCGTCCAAAAAAAATTAGGTCCACATCCGTCACAGTCATGACGGGACAGAGTCATATAAGTCAGCTTATTCCAGGGGATTTAACACCAGCTTCATGTAAATTTAGTTTGTTTGTACTGCTCTGTGGTATAATTGATTTAACATTTGTTCCCAGATGTTAAAATAAATCATGGTTAAAATAATAAAAGGTGACATTCCGGCTATGAATAACATTTGTTTCAGATATCTTTCAAACGGGACAAATCTCTTTTGGACAGGAAACTGCTGCTTAATAAAAAGTTACTGCCACAATTAAAACAGATTACTTTTAATGTAGCATTCTTGAATCCAGCTGGCTTTTTTTTTTTTCAATGTCAGCAAGATAACTACACAAACTCTGCTGTATATTTAGATTGTGACTCACTGTTCCTTTAAAATTTCCCCTGCTAACTTTTAAAGTACCGTTTGATCGGAGATTCCCATTTCTTTTTGTGTGGGAGATAGTTAAAAGCACGTGCACCACTCCCGTTTGCATTCCCCGTCAGGACCAGGGGTTGATTTCAAGAGGCCGGCTTTCCTGTTTCAAGCAAACCAAGGAATGAAATTCCTTGAACGACCACTAGGAGCACACAGATCTCAATCTTTGCTGCAAAATCATGTTCACAGATTGGTATCAATACTTTAGCTACTTGACTTCTGATCTGTGAATTAAGACATAAATCATTATAATTATACTTATGCTGAAGATAATATGGTTTTTTGTTCTGTAACCTGTTCACTGCAAGAAACCCCTAAAATCTGAGTTTTCCTGGAAGGGTTAGGAATGGATCTTAGCAAAGAAAACTATCTTCACCCTGGTTGACCTGCTAGCCAGGAGGAACTGGAGGATGCCAGCTCGACTGACTGACTCATAACCTAATAAGTCTTGTGGCAGCTGAAGCAGCCCGGTCCTCCAGGGGCCTTACCTCCATCTCGGACCAATTCAGGTCCCTTCCAGCACGACTTACGTGCCACTAGTCCCGCTACTCTTGGCTACCCATTGCTTGGTCATCTGGGGGGAAACTTACTCCTTGTTTCACCATGTATTTCAAATGTTGTTTTGTTAGCAACATTCAATATGAGGACAGGTGCACAGATTTGAATTAGTGTAAAGTAAAATGAGTTAGCATCATAGGTTAACATGAGGCAACCCAAGCTTAAATAGCTAGCTTGTGGAAACTGAGCTCTGCAGTGGGCGTGTTTTAGCCAACTTCCAGGCCTGATCACTCTCCCCATTTGTCTGTTTTTCTGGATTAACCGGGGTTGGGTGGAGGCAGTCAGTGCAGTTACATGAACATCTAAATCAAGCTATTGGATTAAACTGGAGGTTCAGAGAAATCCAAGTATACATGTGCGAGAAGTCAATCGAGTGAGCTGCGTTCAACTCCGCGACGCTAAGTGGCGCCACACGCACTCTTTGCGTTGGCGTTCTTCCGGTACAATTAATAAACAAGCGCAGAGGAGGACAACATGCAAAAATATGGACGATGCAAGCAAAGTCTCCCTCTTTTTCTTCTGTTACCGTGTTGTTGTTATGCTGTGACTGTTATTATTCCTGCTCCTGCAGCTCGTCACTTCCGTAAGGGGGAGTCCCGGGGTGGTCAGTAGCTCGGCTAAGCGTGGGTTGCTATACATGCCGAAATAATTGGATTAGGACGCATTATCTGGCACTGAAAGCTCGATCTCTTCAGTTTGGTTGGACTACAGTCTGGCTAAGGTGTTTACATGGCTTTTAAAAGTTCAATATCTGTCAGATTAAGGCAACAATTGGACTTTCTGTTGGTGCATGTAAATGTACTGAGTTTCTACAAACATGACACCTTTCAGTAAGATGAAAAAGAGGTTTCAGAAGAAAACCTACAGGTGGCATCATGGAGAACTTGTCAAGTTCTTTTTATACAGTGTATGGTTTATTTATGTGTCTTTAGAGACCATGCCTGAGGCTAAGTCACCCCCAAAACACTTTATCCATCGTTGTCTCGCAGCTTTTCTTGCCTGCAAGTTTTAGAAAACACATGCCAGATTTAAACTACACTGGACTGTCTTTTTTTTCCCCAGCTTCAAAATTTTAAAGCTGGTTAAAGTGTACCACTGAAACAAGATGATAAATTCTCATCTGCCGGCTGTGAATGCAATTTACCAAATTAAATAGCTGCTCAATCGGAGACAATGTAGCTGCTGGCTGAAGACGAGGGTTATAAAACACAGTCTAACTTTTAGATGTTGGTTTTAAGAGGAACATTTGCATTAGAAATTGGTTTCTTTCTGTCCAAATCATAAATAACGCTGTAAAGAGGCAGCTTATTTGTGAAACAGAAAGTCTGTGCCAGTAAGATCCCTTTCTGGTCTTACGACTTTTAAAAGGCTTGCGTTCCTTTTTAAAAGTACGCCGTCAGATGCTGCAGCCACAATCAGTCAGAACTGAAGTACAGATCCCACACAAAATAGGGATGTTTGTACAGCATCAAAAGGCTACTGCTCGCTGGCGGAGCTCCATGTGACCAAATATGGAAGGAAAAAATGCTGCCTTTTCCCGTAACCAAACTGGGAAAAAAGAAAAAAAGAGGAAAAAAAAGAAAAAAGGAGGGAAGGTTTTCTTGCATGCTGTGTGCGCAGCGAGATAGAGCTCTCACACTCACTACACAGTGGCCACAGAGCTGGCTCCCTCTCAAAACAGCATGACTGATGGCCATGTTGGACTGGCCGTGACACCTCAACAAAAACGCTGCCGGACGCACAAACACCCACACCTGCAACGACTAGGGAGTTATTGTTTCACTGCGCCGACATTTCATTTTTTTTTTTTTTTTTAAACGTGCACAAAACGCTTTTCTGCACTTTCACATGTGAGCTCTGGAGCAGAGTCCCTCTGCAGTGCGTTTGAGTCGGAGCCCCTCGGAAAGGAACATTCCTCTCGGTGAAAAAGCAGCTCTCTCCAATGCCACAGTCCTCCGCTTAAGTTAGAAACAGTTTGTTTATCTGCACCCCCCCCAAAATCCCCCCCTTGCTATGTGGAGCTGCTCTGACATTCTCCTGCAGCTGCCTGTTGCAAAAAAATAAATATATGTGTGGGCATGTCATTTCACCAGAAAAACTTATCGAATTATCAGCGAATTTTTTTCTTCCTTTTTCTGCCTGCAGAAAATATCTTTCCACAGAAAATTGAAACTGCAGGAAGAACAAAAAAAAAACCCAAAATGTCTGCAGTCACCACAGAACAGAGGAGTACATATCTTTCTTTTTAAATTCAAAACTAAAACGACTATTGCAGAGCGATTTATTATTTTCTTTGCAAGAGAGTAAGTTAAATAATCCAGTTAAACAATGTCCAAATCTACTTATAATTCATCTAAGTCTTAGTTGTCGACCGCTTGTAATTCATTTCTTTTATAGTTCAGGCTAGACGCAAATACCCCAGATTTTTTTGCTTTTTTCCTTCTACAAAATTTAGTGCCGTTTTCTTTGGCCCACATTTGGCTTGGACTCAAGATAAGTGTCACTCATGTTGCCTCAACCTGGCCACATATCCGCCAGACGTGGCCTCAACTCCTCGTTTTTCTTTGTGCCTTTTGGCCACGCCTGCACCTGACAGCGCCTGCCAAGTCCCGTGTCATAACTAGCTGATGAAATCTGGGCCACATCGGGTTCCTGCAGCACATGCCAACACCGCTTGGCCCAGTTCATAAACTCTGAGGCACGAGTGACCCACGCAGCGCTCGGCCTCGGCAGTGCCGTAACTGACCGCTCAGCGGCCCAAATCCAGCCCACATGAGTGTAGGATTTCGGCATACATTTTCCTTTTGTTCAGTTTGCAAGTGAAAAGTTTCTTCAAGACTGTTACTATTTTTTTTTTAACAATGGACACCCTTTGATTTGCTGCCAAGCACTGAAGGGGGAAGAGAAAAATGATTAATAAGCCATTCTGGTTCTTTCTTCTCCTGTTTGCTCAGGACGCAGGCAGCCGTAGCTTTCAGCACTGCAGCCCTCTTATGTAACAGTCTCCTTGGCAGAAAAAAATACATCAGAATATAACCAGAAAGTCAAACAATTTCAATAAATATGCACTTGACATGGAATATTAACAGTCTGTTAGATGATACCGCGGGGACAAAACAGGCGAGCTTTAATCTCTTTGTCACTCAAAAGCTAATGCAGCGCGACAACAGACATGTCATTAGGAACCATCACAACACAGACCGGACTGTGAAGGGATCAAACGCGGCAAGAGGAAGATGAATAAACAAATACAACTTCTGCAGCATTTCGCTGTCGAAACAAAGCAACGCTTAAAGCCAACACCGGCGGGTTTCTTAGTACTTTAGGGCGCACTTTGCCATTCTTAATGCTAGATTGTTAATAAATGGCACCTACAAAGGTCGGAGACAAAGACGGTGATCTCTACAGACACAAGTAAGAGATATCCTGAAGTGTAACATTTCACAGTTTGGGATTCTTCCTCCATCATCTGTAGGGTTTGCCTTTCATTCGAAACAAAACACATCCTGACATCCTCTCAGATCTTTCTCTCGCATCCATTTCTGGGACGAGTGCAGCCTGCTCTCGTTCCCTCAGGTCAGTCCACCTCAAACCCGGGCCTTCTGTCGGTACAAATGAGACCTTGGCGGGAGACTGTGTCTCCACCGGAGGACATTAATCTGATACTAGTGAGCTGACTGGGGAGTCTGGTGGAGCCAGAATGCTGATATATGGCGGGTTCAACTGAAAGCGCTGCTACTACTGACACTATTAGCCACTTCGATCGACGGATTAGTCTGGTTCCTCGGGATTCAACTTTGATTTCCTAGGCAACGGAGCCGGAGGAAACTGCTTCTGGGTGCCATTTGATAGATATACCACCAATCAGATACATAAAGCATGATTCGTAGGCGGAGCGACAAGCAGACCGGTATCAGCGAAACACATCTAAAATGGTTTACAGCGGAGTAGGAACGCAGAGGGGGGGATTTTGATGACCCAGCATTTGCTTCGGTTGTATTGAAAAGTGGCTCTTGGACACCTTAGTATGAGGTAGGGCTGGGCGATATGGCATAAAAACTGATCACGATTTTTTTTCCCATATTGAATGATCTCGATTTTTAATCACGATTTATTAAATCAGAAGATCCCCCCTCCCTTCTGGAATAAAATAGAAAGAAACCAGAGATTAGTTTTTTTTTATTAACAAATAAAGCAAATAGCATGTTTTAACAAGAATCCAGAGTGCTACCATTGGTACCCACTGAAAAAACTAGGGATGCACCGAATTTGTGGTACAAGCAGAGCGAATCACAACTTTAATGAGTGCAGTTCGAATACACAATACATCCATCACGAAGGGCATTTTGTGAATCCATCACACCCTCCTCCTGTACGCTCGGAAGAAGTTGTCCGGCGAAATAAATAAATAAATAACCGCTAACCGTGAGTCCCGGTCGGCTCGAAGCTAAGCTAACGCTAGCCTGCGGTTGTTGTTGTCTTGTAGTTTTATTCTCTCTGGCCACGCTTGCTCCCACCGGTGCAGGGGAGGCAGATGTGACTAGTTTACTGCCTATGGTCATGCAACTTGCCGCGGCATGTCATGCGCATGATCAATTAATGCAGACAGCGCGGTGCCAGGAAAGCGGGTTGTGATTGGTTGTCGTGCACTTTGCTGCAGCTTGTTTTGCACGTGATCGAGAAAGTAGACCCACAGCTGATCACCGTGATCGAACTTAATTTGATCGCGATCACAAATCGAGATCGTATAATCGCCCAGCCCTAGTATGAGGCATTGCATAAAGCCCTCCCCTCAACCCATAGTGATTGGTTTGGTACGTTGTGTACCGGCATAAATGACTGTGAATGGGTGTAGCTGGCCAGGCTGTGACATTGTAACTGAAAAGCAGATCTAAACAAAACAGAAAATGATGAAAGTACATCACAAACAAACAGCAATGACATCTATTGTGAAATATCTCTTCTTTCCACCCACAACTAAAAGGTCGCAATGTTGCGCTGAAACGAATAAACAGACGAGCAGAATCTGCAGCAGCCGACTGTTCGTGAACAATAACATGGCATACTTGGATGTTGGCTTTTTTTTCTCTCCTAAAGCTTGAGAGGTTCCTTATGTGTTTCTCCAGAAGGGGAAAAGTGGAAACAAAATGGATCCACTGAACATTTGTGACATGCTTCCTATAAAAGCCACGTTTTCGGTCGCGGTGGACGTGTGGCTCCCATCCGCGGCCAGAGAGAAATTACACTCTGGTGAGACAAAGAGAGAAAATCCGGAGGGTAGAGGGAAAAAAAAGAAAAAAGACTATAAGCAGAGGAGTGATTTATGTGGCTGACTCAAACCCACACAAAGGGAGAATGTCTTCCCATCATACCTTACATGGAAACATACATGAGGGTAGAGTCCACAAAGCATGATGCAATGCTCCCAACGCTTGGAGAGACGGCTGCAAACACGACAGCTGAGTGAAAAACCCTGACACAAGTTTGCCTTTTTTGTGCATGCGTCACAGCCCCGTGAGGAAAACACAAGAGAAAATCACTTATTTATTTAAATCAAAACGCCATAAATTCTTATCCTTCTCGCCTTCTTTTTAACACACAAGCCAGTAAATCATGAAGTGGAATGCCAATTTTTTTTTGAAGCGCACTGCAAGGCTTTTCAAGGGTATTACATGACAAGGTATTTTTCAAAATAAGGGTCCGCATTCCTGGAGAGAGATAGGAGGAGATTAAGGAGCAGGGTGGGTGGCGGGTGGTGTGGTGGGGCATCAAGATGGCCCGGCTGAGTAGTACTATTACTCACACTGGATGCAGAGAGGTGTGCCGAGTTCAGTGTAGACAGAAGAAAAAAAAACTCAGCAAAGTAAAACACGAGTCAGAAAATGATGTGATAGCAGAAAGCTGGATATTGGAGACAGGGTGGTTTGTTTTAATTATGTGACTTTCTTTCCTGGTATTCATGGACACAGACACTCCCAGTGAAGTGATGAAGGCAGCTGCCATATGGTGGCTGTGCTGGATCTCATCAGCCAGACTGGAGGATACCCCTCAGTGCAAAAGTCTGGAGACGTTTGAAAAACAGTCTTCATGATGGTCGGTGACCAAAAAAAAAAAGACAGTCTTCAATAGCTTGAATTAAATTCAAAACTACATCCTGGTTGGCTGAAGATAAAGAATGGGAACCTGGATGATTCTCGTCTGATCTGGATCTGTGATGTCACAGGGCCCTGCAAATTTGAACCTTTCACTGAACTGACTTATTTGAATCTGCAGTTACTTTACACGTATAAATATATGTTCTTAAAGACGCACAAAGGAACTTTTGGGTTTTTACCGCCCCATGGACGCAAAGCTTAAGTCGCTCTGATGACACCGTCTGAGATTTGCTCTCTTGCTCAGTCATAGTCGCTTTCTTTTCCGTGATTACTTTCTTGTGTGTTAGAAGTGTTTTCCATGACGTCTACTGCAGCCCTGAAGGTTAGCGTCCTCCTTGTTGATGTCTGGCCTAGTTCCATGAAATGTACACAGTTCTTGTGTAAGGTGACCATGATGGGAGTCCAGAGTTACGCTGAGTAGTTTTTGTCAACAGTAGGGATGGGAGACGAGGAGAGCTAAAAACAAAAAGCTTCCTACAAATAATCAAACTTCTCTTTAAAAGACATTGAAACTGAGATTTTAACACTAAACTCCTCCTTTGTTTTGCTTAAAAAGCCACCCTGCGTAGCAATACCATTTCTGGCCACATGATGGCAGCCTATCACAAAAGTTAGCCCTCACTGACATTTACAGGTTCACGTACACGGTCAACGTAGCTTCCATGAAAAGGAACTGTTAACTTTTCGGGCCTCGATACTGGCCTTAGCCAGTAAAACTGTGGCAGCATTGCGAGCGTTAGCCAATGGCAAGGCTATTTCAAAGCATGCAGCTAATTTGCGTTGCGAGCAGAACGAAATTTGGTTAGCTGTTTATAGTAATGCGAAGGTGCATCAGAAAGACCCGCCCTCCAACATTGCCATGGTGCCACCGGTGTGCGTTTCAAGTGCTCCTCTAGTGGGACAAAGTGGTATTATAAGATATGCCAGCCCTCTTTAGCTGCCAGACGATGCACTGTGCTCGACAGGTAGGCGCTTTGCCGGTGAGCTGTTGTGTTCCCAGCGTCAACAACATACAGACGACATCTACCAATCATGAAAAAAAGCCTAGCTAAGCAGGTTTTGAAACCAGTACTATCTGCGCCAGCGAGTGAAAGCAACTGGCCGTCATTTCACATTTTTGCATCTCATGCTCTTCACATCTGCTATCCTCTGAAGTCAGCAAAAACTACACGCCTTGCTTTTGATAGCAACTTTTGGATATATCTAATAAAATAGAAATCAGCACTGAAATTCATTAATCTTGCAGAAATGCTTCTCTCAAAGCCAAGATGGTGAGAAGGGAGGGTGCAAAGAGCCTATTGATCTGATTACCATATCTGCTTAACACGAGCAGATGTCAATGAACATTTTAAAAATCAGTCCAAGAAACATGAATTGATCTATGCATGTGAAGTTCTGTTGTTCCGCCACAGATTGATTTCAAATAAATATCATGCCCCTGTGGAGCTGCCTTTTAGCGGTTTGCAATTACAAATTTGAAGATATGAGCGTATTAAGACTGTTTTGGAGTCAGCACAAGCCAGATGAGCCCTCTGAGTGACAGAGGGCTCACCTCTGCTTCCAAAAAATACATTCCAGTCTTCTCATTCCTCAGATCCTTTCAGAGCTCTGCAAAGCTGAAATTCACTCGCTTCACCACATCTCATTTTTGTGCACGGCTGTGCTGACTGTTATTATTAATGTGGCAGTCAGCCAGCTTGGAAGGGTACATGTCTTCTGCTCCCCTCCCTCACAAGCGCCCGTTCACGAGGCGAAGGGGCCCAAAGTCTTCAGGCATGGATCGTGACCCACGCAGGTGTGCGCATGCTTCCAACTACAAGGGGCTGATTTTTCACATCGTTGGCTTCTGTTGTTTCACGCGCAGAACTGCCCTCCGAACATATGACGTCCAATGCGTGAAACCACGAGAAGAGGCTGACTACTTTCATTTATTTGTCGTTCTGCTCGAAAAGAAAGAAAAAGAAAAAACAATCACGCTCCCCAGTCTGACAAAGATCTACTCGAGCTGAGCTTTGACAACGCTTCATTGAGACAGGAGCCTTCTGGGCTTCCTCGTGGAAGCTCTCACATTACATCTGCTGAGCTTTACGTCCTCATTGTTCCTGCAGTAGGCTAGAAGTTGCTTTATGAGTGCTATGTTCGATCATAAAAATCCTCTGGTTACCTTCATTAGCTGCAGTCGAGGACTTGCTCGACTTGCTCATGAGCGCTCCTGTACTGGGGGGTGGGGGTCACACAGGGATCACTCAAATCATTTTGAATCATAGCAGGCTTGACGTGATATATGCAGGACACCACACAAACGGGAAATCGCTTGGCTGTGATGTTACAAGGATCATTTCCACCTAAACAAAACACAACTCCAACAACCAACACTTGAACGCACCATCCCGTAAAAGAGTGAAACTAATAACCGAGTACCCCATAATACGAATACTAGCATATCATTCATTTCAATTCAGTTCAAAATACTTTATCAATTCCCAAAGGGAACTTATTATCGGACCATGTGACCACCTGCCTAACCAAAACTAACAAAGCTAGCAGCCAGAGAACCATATAAAAAACGCCCTCATTCTTTACAGCCCAACTCTAAAATCAATCTTACATTTGCTGTTTCAATATCATAAATGTTCTTCCAGTGAAAAACTTAAATCCTAAGGCTCTGTGCCAAATCAGGATCATTTCATTTTTGTTACCGGTAGTAGGGCTGCAATTAACGACTATTCAGATAGTCGTTTCGTCATCGACTATTGAAACAATTAGTCAGCTAATCAGATTATCTCTCGACTATTACTCTTATTCAGCTCTCAGGCTTTAAATTTTGAATGAGGTTGTTTAAATGATGTGCTAAAATACAAGAAAGATGGGCACATGATTCAAAAATGCCTCTTTTAATGAACTTTGCTGCAAGTCTCTGTGGAGTTGCACATAGACCATATATAACAATGGATGAAGAACCAGTCTGCAGAAACCAATGATCCATTGGTTTCTGCACACTGGTTTTAAAGCCTGTTTTCCAACGTACGGAACGCAGCCATGTTGCTCAGCAAGCGGATGGGAACGCGCCCACTGCATGTCAATAGAAGTTAGATTTGCTCCCAGCCCTTTCAGCTGAATCCCGCTGAAATATCTGCAGAGCTGCTCTCAGACGTGTACAGCGGGATATGCCGCTTAACATGTTGACCCGATGGTGAAATCAAAAGTGGCCGTAGTTTTGCATGAGTGTCGATGCGGAAGTAAGATGGGTGGCGATTAGTTTTGCTGCCGCCATATTGCTTACCTTGCACTGTACTCTATTGCACATGTGCAACTCTCAGCAGAGATGGAAAGGGAGGGCGATGCCTCACTCTGTTAAAAGACACAGGTGGTGACAATAGCGGCTTAACGCTATTCAGCATGCAATTCTCGCAGAGATAAGACAGAGGATGATGTCTTTATCTGTTGAAATTTTCTTTTTATCGACAATAGTTGACAATTAAATTAATTGCAGACTATTTATATTATTGATTTTTGTTGACAACGTCAACCAATCGTTGCGCCCCTAACAAGTACTGTCTTCATAGTGAGTGGTTATCTTGGGAAATGTCTTTTCATCATTTTGATATTGTCCCAAGTGACACGGATAAGCCTGTCACTTCTGCTGTCTGTGAGGATCCTATGAAGTTGTCAATCATCCAAACCAGTCAAGAGGTTCCCGGGGTTCACCTCGTGCAAACGCCCACAATTCAGTTACTGTTTCACATGGGAGGGCAGCGCAGTCACACTGAAGGCCAACTGATAAAAGCAAGCACAGAGTAGTTCCATTTGAAAGGAATTAACAGATTTATTGACATATAAATCGAATAAAAGCACAAGTAAGCTTCAATGTTCCAAAATGGCCAGTTTGGGAAAAGTCTGTCTAAACAAAAACCCCTTAAAAACTCCCAGGGAAAATTAATCTTGGTACAATAAACAATGCGACATTAAGGAATTAATTTCTACAGTGTTTAACTTGTCTCCACAGAGAAATCTTTTTTGTCAGACGAAGATAAAAATGTCTTTTTTATGCTGAGTACTATCTTCATTTACTAGCTGGTAACGTGTTTATTCTAACGCCTCCAAAACAGCAGAGAAGGGCAGCTTTTTCTCAGCCCCACACTGTATCCTGAAGGAGAGTCAGCGCATATCCGTCTTGGTCTCCTCTCCTTCTGCGGTTATTTGGTATCCAATTCCAGAGATTCCAGGAAACCCTAGAGCTTCATGAGACAAAACAAAGCCCCTTCTCTTCCTCTGTGTTTGTCTCTTCCACTGTGTCTGCCTCAGCCAACCCCGAAAACGCTGCTGATTATTCACCGTAATTGACTCGTATCACACCATTATATATGCAAGGGGTTTCTTACTTTTAATGCCTGTGCTAATTCTAGACCACAGACTATTTAGACCATGGAAGAGGCAATCATCATTAGTATGATGTGGCATTTACCACTAAATTGAGGATAAAATTCAGCTTCAGAGGTTAATATATGTGCAGTATTTAAGCCTCCTAATTCCTAAATTTATTAGAATAATGCATATCTCAGACAGCCATGAAATTGTAAATAATTGAGCAGTGTGCTCTTAGGAGGCTCCTCTGGTTGCTCTGTTGAGGTTGCTGCAAGCTTTTTTTTTTTTTAAAGTCGTGGCAAAACTGGAAATGAGTTTTGGTTCACAAAGCAGCAGCATTAAATGGGAATGAATCCCCCACGCAGCTCTAATCTGTCCACAGGGGTTCACCCGTGTCTCCTGGAGGGGAAAATTGTCACCTCCACCTGAGTCAACTCCACTCTCCAACATAGATACACATGTCTGAACCCTCGCGTGTGCATATTCACCCACCACCCACCTCGTGTTTATGTTCGGAGCTTGAGTGACTGGTATTTCATTTCGGCCTGCCCGCAGCCCTTTGGCACAGTTTGGCCCGGGCCGGTGTACCATTACTGGTCATTAAGTTTAACCTGAACTAATAGGGGGGCCTATTTTCCAAGGTGGTCTCCCAGGTGGCTGTCACAGGAGTGAGTGGCACCGAGGGGCTCGGGGCTCGACTCGGGCATGAAAAATCTGCCGGAGTTGCAGGTCAGGCTTCGTCGTGTATGGGGACACGGGTTCTTTGAAAACAAGAAAGCATTGTTTCAGGGCATGCCTGGGTGTTTGGTTTCTCATTAAGGCAGGCTTAATGAGGCCAGCCAGGATGAACACCATGCCCCCATCTAGGAATGGGCGATATTTTACCGTTCACGATAAACCGTCAAAAAAATTCCCCACGGTAAGAATTTATCATCTCACGGTAAAAACGATAAATTCCAGTTGATGATGTTTTTGTGTAAAGCTGATTTATGGTTCTGTTAAATCCGCGCACAACGTACGTGAAGGAAGGAAGGAAGGAAGGAAGGAAGGAAGGAAGGAAGGAAGGAAGGAAGGAAAGAAGGAAGGAAGGAAGGAAGGAAGGAAGGAAACAAGGAAGAAAGGGAAAAAAGAGGAAGGGAAGAAGGAAGGAGAGAGCAGGAGGAAAGAAGGAAGGAAGGAAGGAAGGAAGGAAGGAAGGAAGGAAGGAAGGAAGGAAGGAAACAAGGAAAGAAGGAAGAAAGGGAAAAAAGAGGAAGGGAAGAAGGAAGGAGAGATCAGGAAGAAAGAAGGAAGGAAGGAAGGAAGGAAGGAAGGAAGGAAGGAAGGAAGGAAGGAAAGGGGAGAAGGAAGGGAGAAAACAAGGAAAGGAGGAAGGAAGGGAGAAAAGAGGAAGGGAAGAAGGAAGGAGAGAGCAGGAGGAAAGAAGGAAGGAAGGAAGGAAGGAAGGAAGGAAGGAAGGAAGGAAGGAAGGAAGGAAGGAAGGAAGGAAGGAAGGAAGGAAGGAAGGAAGGAAGGAAGGAAGGAAGGAAGGAAGGAAGAGAGAAAACAAGGAAAGGAGGAAGGAAGGAGAGAGCAGGAGGAAAGAAGGAAAGAAGGGAAAAAGGAAGGACGGAAGGAAGGAAGGAAGGAAGGAAGGAAGGAAGGAAATTAGCCTGAAAGAAAGAAAGAAAGAAAGAAAGAAAGAAAGAAAGAAAGAAAGAAAGAAAGAAAGAAAGAAAGAAAGAAAGAAAGAAAGAAAGAAAGAAAGAAAGAAAGAAAGAAAGAAAGAAAGAAAGAAAGAAAGAAAGAAAAAAGGATAAATTCCCGTTGATGACGTTTTTGTGTAACAAACATGGCAGATCTGAGAGCGAGATAGATTTATAGTTAAAAAGGTGGAGTTGAATTGATATTTTTTTTATCGTCATTTTTATCGTTATCGGGATAAATGCCAGAAATTATCGTGATACATTTTTTAGTCCGTACCGCCCATCCCTACCCCCATCTGTACCTGCTCCATCTGATCCAACAGTCCATCAACAATTTATGAAAAAAATCCTTCCAGACCAAGCCCCCCCCCGACACACATTAGGCTTTTTTCCTTTGTAAAGTGTATTATTGTGTTCCACATATTGATTTAACATCATTTTGTTTTCTTTCTTAACGCCAGACGACAGAGCTAGTTGGGGGGCAAATGACTCAACCCACCACACCATGCTGTGTTAAAACTCTGTACTGGTTCTAAAAATCCCCAAACTCATCGCCGACACGTATCGATCGGCTTGTTTTCATACGAGCAGGTTTAGTCAGTTAATATCTCACTGCTCCCATAGCAGATGTCTCACTCCGGCATCCGAATCTTTGCATGTTTTAGCCGTACCCTGCTCCGTTGTGACATGTGTCATCATTAATCAGAGGAGAAGGAGCCATTAGTCTAAATGCGGGAGTAATTAATCCATGCTCACACCCCATTAGACGTCACGCTCAATTTGTGCACGGAGCTGTGTGCTGCGTAAATAAGTAGAGACGATGGGACCCTCGGCTATTGTTCCCGGACAGCCTGGCATCTGAAGACTTGCTCTGGTGCCGCTGAGATGCCAAACTGCATCTCTGCATACCACACAGCAGTCCACGTTGATGTCAGATATTGAACTGGAGGTGAAATGTATGCCATAAATAACTGTTATAACGTAGAGCTTTTTATTCATACTTAGGGCTGGGCGATATATCGAGATTTTAATATATATCGATATATTTTCAAACACGATATGGTACGGGACAATATCGTTTATATCGATTTAAAAAAAAAAAATTATTTTATTTTTTTTTTACATTTTTTTTTTATGATTTTGATATAGCTTATTTTGTGACAAATTGACTTGAATGTTTTATTTGAGATTTGCACAAATGTTTTGTTATTTGCACAACTGTCAACCTCAGTGGAAAAGTCTGCCTGTTACTGTCTACATTGTATTAATTGTTAATTTAATTGTTATGCAGGAAAGGGATATTTGTTTTATTTTATTCAAGAAGCATTTTTATTCTATATATGCAGGCAGTTTATTTTTATTTCATTCGTTTTATACATTTTGATATTGTGCAGACCTCTGTTAATAAAGGTTCCTGTGTGACATTTGGCACGAGGCTTTGTATTAAAACTGACTGTTTTTTTAAGGGTTTGCCTCAGAAAAAAATGAAGCTAACAGAGATGCTATGCTATAATGCTTTGGGGGAAACCCCAATTATGTCACAGAAAAAATATCGATATATATCGAGTATCGCCATTTAGCTAGAAAATATGGAGATATGACTTTTGGTCCATATCGCCCAGCCCTATTCATACTCAATTCATCTAATCAGAGAATATTCATATGTAGCTCCGTCGTAAAAAAGTGACCGGTCTTCAGCAGTAAAGCCAAAACCATAAGCCTCCAACAAGGTTAAATTGCAGGAGGGCATCTAGTATGAATTAGCCCTCGGTTTAATAAGAACCATTAGGCTGTCACCTCGGCGGTTGTAGAGCTGCCTATATTACAGTAAAGCCCCTCTGGAGCTGAGCTGAGGTTATTCAATAAAAACCTGACTGAGTGTTTCTCCCAATCACCAATGGCAGACCTCTGATGAGGTAAAAAGCTCTCCCATGCCAGCCTCCCTCCCTCCGGTGCGCTGTCTGATTAAAATGGTTTTCTGAGGCCAGATTTTTTTTTTTTTTTGCTCTGCTTGTAACCTTGCCAGAGCCAAGTTTAGAGAACAGAGAGAAAAATTGACAAATTACCTAATACACACTGAAATGAATCCATGAAAACAGATCTAAGCCATAAAGGCCTCGCGATAATTAGGTGAGTAAGAGTCCAGGATTTTTTACCTTTTTTAGATAAACTGTTGTTACCAGTGTCTTAGATTCCCATTATAACTGTAGCTTAACATAATCTGCATTTGTTACCAGTATTGAGGAAGCGGTGGCTCTGTTTGACCTTCAGCCTTAATCACTTGCACACGTACTTTTCGTCTAGACCCCATCCCTCAACCCAACGGAGCAGCGGCATGTGAAGTGGAAAGAAAGTGCAGCGACGGAGTGGCCCGCTAGCGTCGGCTTTCCGAGCCTCCCATCCTTTCGCCTTCCTCGTATCACATTCCTGAGCAATCCTCAGAGGCTCGTATGTAAATGCCAGAGTATGCTTCTGATTAGGAAGCACATAGAGTACACTCCATAAATGCACTCTTAAACAATTACCACTGCTTCCAATTGCAGCGCCGAAACAGACATCAGACCGTGCTGCTGCCCGACTTGCCTACTCATGTGGGAAAGTTAGACGTGGATCATTTACAACAATGTGCCCTGCTTTATGACACGTCTGATTCTAACTGTCTGAAAAAAAAGGTTTCAAAACACAGGGAATGATATATCAAGTAACAAAGGAATTTAGCCACAGACATGTCACAATGTTGCTTTGGTTTTCAGGCAAGGCAATTTATTTCTTCATAACACTCACAAAGCTTAATATTTTAATGAATTGTGTAGCACTTTAGCTACATGCATTTCTCTAATTTGATCCACAAAAAGTGTTAGCACATGTCTGCATTTTGCCGTAGTTGAAGGTTGGAAGATATAGGGGTTGCTCAAATATAACTTTGTGGGAGATTACGACAAATATTGGGGAGGAAACGCATCCGTTTCAGAGGTTCAAACAAGGCAGATGGAACAATTGTGGCCCAACACCTGCTTTACCAAAGGAGTGAAACACCAAATGAGCAGAGTCTCTGTGTTGGTGATCACGCTGAGTCTCTAGAGGAGTAATACAAATGAGTCAATCAATGTAGGCGAGACCAACCGAGGAGTGCACAACAGAATTGAGTTGACTTTAGCAACTCAGTTCAAAGCTGAGATATCCAGCCGGCTCTCATCCTCTTAACAGCTGGAATGAACTGAAACATTTCTGGAGCTGATGCTCATGGCTGTTGGCAAAAAACAGCAGTTCGGAAAACAAAACAATCTAGATACCCGACTGGAAAACCAAAATGTCCACCTAATAAACAAACATCTGTATATCAAGCATTCGTGTCCAGCACTGATGAGTACATCTCTAAACGTTCAGCCAGGAGACGGGATTTCTTGAGTCCTATCACCCAACACGTTAAATGTGCATAATTGAAACTTATTTTACACATTTTTTAGATGCTATTTGAGTATTTTTAGGTCAAGACACACATGGCTAGGTTTAGGTAATCATAATAAGTTTAAATATTTGGTTTCACTTGTAATTATAGCTTAAAAGGAACCTTTGCAATTTTTAGCTCAGAGTCCTCCAATATGTGTGTTAGTGAAGTTGCTTTTATGATACTATCCAAGATTTAATCCTGTTTGATCTTTAGCTCCGTGGCTCTTGTTTTTTATCTTCCTCACTTCGATCATCATTACTTTCTCGGGTTTCTTACGGTCCTCTAGCCGTTGTGTCCGTCTGTACGTCATTAGCGTTCATATGGTTGTTTAGCAGCACAGCCACCAGGGGGCAGTCACGAGCCCATCACCTGATAGCAAGTTTAGTGTTAATTTAAGAAAAAATCTTTTGGATAAACAAATAATAAAAAAATCTATAAATATAGTCATATATATAGATGAGTTGACTCTGGAGGCTGTTGGAGAACCATTAACTCATTCATGTTCAATGTTTTATTTGCGTTACGTCAAGGAAACAAAAACACTGGTGTGAACGGCGGTAACTAATGAACCAAAGTCAGTACATAAATGTCAAATTTTTTTATTTAATTTTGCTCAAACTGATGATGAAACGTCTTACTATATGTCCCCCAAAACGACTGATATTCTGCTTAACTGTGAAGCAACTCATCAGGTGGAGATGACTTACAAACCAGATTTGAGTGAGGCTGGGCTACTTCATTTTCTTCTGTTTCATTTTCTCATATTGAACATGAGATATTTTTATTTTTATATAGATTTTTAATCTCAATGGGTTTCTTTTCCTGGTTAAATAAAGGTTAAATAAATTTAAAAAAAAAATTAGGTAAATGATTGAGTTGCTATGCTCAATACTGCTCCGATGACTTCCGGTAGTATTGTTATATTTCATGTGTAATATTAAGCATCGAGGCTCCGTATCAAAAGATGGATGAAATCAATGCAGTATACGGACAGAAGGCTCTGTATCGTTTCAAACATAGTTTATATGGACCTTTAGTCGTCTCTGCCACCTGAGGGTGCTCGAATAAAATGTAAGTCCGTCAGTTCCCTAGAAGGGGATCTCGGGTCTGAACCTGCCGATATGAAATCGATCTTAAAGGCTTACACCCCTTCATGAGCACTGCACACTTCAAAGAACATAGACCGGCCTTGCCCTCTCCTCACATGAGGAGATCTCCGTCGAGACTCTTCTCCCACGTCCCTCAGTTGTGGAATAAGTTACCAATGACCACAAGAACAGAGTCGTCCCTCTCCACAGTCAAGAAGGTGTTGAAAACAGTCTTCTCCCCATATAACTTCCAGAGCTGCACTTGTCATCATAGTGGCACTTAGCTGCACTTATTTAAATGTCTTATCTGCACCTACTTTGTGATCTACTATGTTCCTGTGGCTTGATTGTATTCCTCTGTTGACATAGCGCCTTTAAGGGACCCACAGTTGACACAGGAGCTGACCGGGACAGGCGTCAGATTTACTTTGGACAGTTTCTGTGGCTAGATGGCTAGAAATAATCAAATGGTAATTTAAGAAATTTAAAACTGATATTTGAACAGGAAAACTGTCGCTTTAAAAGCCACACTTTTCTACTCTTCAACCAGCTTCTCTTACATTTCCCAGATTGCAATGGGAACACAACCTGGGACTGCATGAGATTTGCACTTGTCTCAAGGTATGTCATTGAAATAGATGATCCTGCATGTTAATAGTAATAGCTTCCCCTTCCATTAAGAACTGTAACCAAGAGATTTGACTATATAATTACCCCTACCAATACCTCTTGAAAGAGAGGGCTGAGGGGTAAGGCTAAAATACAATATGTGATTGCAATGTCTTGCTCTCAAATGTCTTGATTTGGGGTTTGTCAATAGCAACACAGAAATCAAAGAACCAGTAGAGTTCTTTGATGCCCAGGAATGCGGGTGGATCTGTTTATGGTGGCTATAACTGGCTGTATATTGTAGCTATCACGCTATAGGGGTATTGGACATGAAAATATGAGACTAATCCGTAAATCAGCAATAGCTATGTGACAGTAGCATTTGTGCAGCAATGTTTTTAAATTACACCATGTTTTTAAATGTTGCCCCGTTCACGTTATGTTTTGCCCTGAAATCGTGTTTTTTTCGTTTACCCCTCTGTTAGAAGTGTTTGTTTTCCATTTGGAGGGGCTGTGCAGCCCTTTGCCTCTTCCCTCCTCCCCTTAATCCACAGAAGAATTGTGAACCACTACCCCTCACATAAATACGTAAAACCTAGAAGTACGGCTAAAGGGCAGTAATTAGATTTACGAGCAAGCGTACATGCGTGATGAATTTATAAGATCCAGATGTGCTAACGGGCAAAGATAGCAACTTGTTAGTAGTAAAAATTGAGCTTTTAGCAGCAAAGTAAACAGAAAATTCCCTAAACAGTTGGTGCCGACCACATCCAAACTAAAATAATGAATACTGAACTGACATAACTCAGACTGCCTAATCCACAATAACAAATCTAATCTAAAACTTGATTCAAAAGTCCACTCAAATGGGCACGAGATATCTCAGTGGGTTGAGCGGGCACCATTTACACTAGGCCTGTGTTGAAAAAAATCGATTTTCTGATTCTAAATCGATTCTCATATTAATTCCTAAAAATCGATTCTTATGTCTAAAGATCGTTTTCTTTTGTTTGTTTTTTTCATCATTTTCGCCAGGTGAACTTTAATCCCAGTAGTCGGACACACAGTTTGTCATGACATTTCTGAAAAATGCCAGGTGCTTCATGGCAATATGTGTGCGTTGTGACAGAATAAATTAGATAAGCTAAAATGATTTGTTTACTGCATGAACTGTTGCAATTTCTTTCTTTTTTGCACTTTAAATGGATATTGAAAGGCCTGTTTGAGTTATTTATTTCTTAGTTATTTCACAGTAATTATTGTGAAATTATTATTTCACTAGTTATTTTACAGTCATATAATTCAGGCAACAGCTCAAAAAACATTTTAAATAACACTAAGCCAATATCGAATCGGATCGAATCGAATCATGATAATCGATTCTGAATATTAAGAATCGGAATCGAATCGATTCTTGACATTTGAATCGATACCCAGCCCTAATTTACACAGGCTATTGGCCTTGTGCATGCAGCGCAGGTTCGAGTCCCAGCCTGCTGCTCTTTGATGCATGTCTTCCCCTCTCCCTCTATACCCATTTACTGTCCATGTACTTTCAATAAAAGGCCACAAGTACCACAAAATCTTTTAAAAAGAAAAAAAAACCCAGAAAAACAACATTTACTGTATATAACTACTGTAGTTATTATTTATAATATGGTTAATTTAATATGACAAATGGATCAGACAAACCAAATACATGGAAAATAACTATCCAATATAAACCAAAACAAAAGGAACTTTTGGCATTTTTCCACTCAGTAGGTCCCCCTACAGGCGTGGAGGTTAAGATGTTACGCAACACTGTTGACGTCTACTCTTGTCCGCTCACTCTCGTTGCTTATGTGTTACACAGCGTTATAAGAAATACTCAGCTGTGGCAAAAGACAACATATATGGGAGTCCAAAGTCGCTGTGGGTGATTTTTGCCAATAGTAGAGACCTAAGAGCTTGACGATGCTTTCAAAAAGTAAGAAAATATTTCACTCATTGTCTAAATCTGCTTATTTCTAATTAGGCTCACAGGGATCTGCTGGAGCCTACCCCAGCTCATTTTGAGGTACACCCTGGACAGGTTACCAGCTCATCGCAGGCCCACATATACACAAACAACCACACACAGCCAATATTAATTCAAATAAAACTGAAACTAAAGGGAATTACTTTGACTCTTTCACTTTGTTGAGAATGCAGTAAAGCAACTCACTGACAAATTGAATAATAAATGTAATTGTTGGATGCGGTTGTTACAACATTGCACTGAAATAGAACGAGACTACAAGTCTGACAAATGTGAGTAGCCGTGTAAGAACGCAGAGATTGTTTTATGTGGATGAGGTAAGCCCTCCACTCCATCATTACCACATAAAAGCCCAAATTCGCTCTCGCCACTTCTCAATCCCAGGATGGCAGAGGTCCAACACGGCCTCCCCGAGCTGTCCTTCACGATCGGCGCACACACACTCGAACACGTTCAGAAAAACCACAAGCATAAATCCTGCAGGCCTATTACTGACCTGCATACTGGCCTGTCTGCCCCCCCCACCACCCACCGCCCCCACCCCGCATGCAATTCATTGAGCGGTTAACCTCGCTAACTGTGTAAACACATGAACTCACCGGTCATGTTTTCACACTGAATGGTATTTTTCACACACTCCTCTGGGATTTACATCATATTACCCCCGCGTTCCCCTTAATTCCCCATCACCCTACAATATGGGAGTTTTAAAGGGCGATTGGACTGGCTCTTGATTAGCCATGTTTGTTTAGATTTAGCACTGATTGCGAAGAAGAAAGGTGGAATGAAGAGATGTAAAAAAGAACACAATCAAAAGAATTAACATTTATTTACTCGTTACTTTTTTTTAAGGAGGAAACAACTGAGTTAGATGAGATTGGTGTTACGGGAAAGGCGAGAGGAAGAGGGAAAGTTAATGTGTAGCTGCTAGAGGAGAGATGTGTACGGCGCTTTCTCCGCCACAGGGACACACTGTGCACGTCGGAGGTCCCAGCGGGACGCCGTCGAAGGAAAACACAAGGCCAATCAGCTAACAGAGACATTTCCTGTGCTTGTTTTATCAGATGAGAAGAAGCCTAAAGGCTAAATGTCCCCTCTCAACAAGGTTGTACACTTCTCAGGATAACCCGCTTCGGAGAACGGCGGGGAGAACATGCATCTTTGTGGGATGACATCAGAAGTGCAGCTCGGGAGCACTGACCTCACTCTCGCACAATCAATCATCCACAAAAAACCCCATGAAATGTGGATCACGTGAATAAGAGAAGAGGTTTTACCTTTTAAGATATAAAGCAAAGCTGCCTCTGGAATTAAATCATCTCCTTATGAAAACAAATTTAGCAAGAGTTACGGGAATGTGATAGTCTCTTTTTTTATTTTTAGAGCTATGAAACCTCTGGCAGGGCTTGGCATCTGGAAACTAGCAGATGGTGGACCAATAAGTTAGTTACCAGCACCGGCATGCCATACTGCCAATTAGGCAACTGGCCTTGAATGATCCTTTTCTTTTGGAGGTCAGAAAATGCTATCAGCGAGAGGTTGATGTGTCAAACCTTCCTCATCCCAGTGTGACTAAACCCCAGAGGAATTCAAACACAGGTCCTTTGTGCCCACGTGACTGCATCACACAGCAAAATCAAAGTTTGAGTGCTAGTTTAGGAAAGAAAAGAGGTAGAGATAAAGATCCTGGGGGAGAGGATCAAATTCTTCATGCCTGTACAGTGAATTGAATATGTGGCTTGAAAACAGATGAGCATAAGCGTGGTTTGATTAAATAAGGCTTAATTTGGTAGTAAAAGCCTTGTAGGCCAGGAAGAAAAAAGAAAGACCGGGACGAGCATTTTCCATGACCCAATAGACAAACAGGATCTAATTGTACGGGAAGAAAACGCCAGAACATCCAAGAGCACCATGCTCCCCAGCCATTGCAGCTCCCTGGCAGCTCCGCTGCACGCCGAGGAACTAAAACACCTTCAAAAACTCCTGCAACCCAGAAGCTCTACCAAAAAAAGGAGACGAAAGAGTTAAGATTCCCTCTCCAGCTCGACGTCTGCCCGTACATCCAACTCCAACTTATTACAGAACTTAAGTGTGCGGTTCTGGATGCAGCGCATTCAAATTACATGCTATCGTATTAAAAGGCAAGCAGGGAAACTTAAAGAGTACGCCGTTAGCCTCGACTCCAGGGCCAAACTCCCAGGAGCCTCAGCAGCGTGTCAATCACAGCTACTTAAAAATGTTCTGGGGACAAAAAACCTAAAACCTATCCTGATTTTATTCCAAGCAAGACATGCACGAGGATGACGAGGGCGCAAGCGATAAAACCGAAAGCGTTCTTCCGGCTTGTGGTTCTCCAAGGCACGGCGAAGCTGCATCTCATTTTCAAACCATATTATTACAACAAACAAATCTGCAAAAAATTAAGCCGACGGACAAAAAGACTCGAGCACCAGAAACATGCTTGACATAGTTTAACTGGTCTGTTATGAGAAGAAACCATAAAATAGCTCTGGCACCTGCAGAAGGAATGTGTGTTTGGATGTCATGTCAGGATGTGAATGAACCAAATTGGAAAATCTTCACATGGTAGGTACAGATCTACTTAGAAAACAACCGAACGGTAGATCATTTGTGTTTAAAGACTGTCTCTGCCAGTTTCCATTTTATTCAAATTCATTTTGGCCACTTGGTTGGCTGCCTTTGCTCAGCGGTGGTACGAAAAAAAGGAAAGAAATACTGCCTCTCAAGGAAACTCTGGATTTTTGCTTTGAAACTTGATACCATGGTGGATTATGCGTAACTAGCATCAAACTATAACAAGCCTACCACATACTCTGCATGCATGTAAACCCATAGTGATGCTTCATGCTCCGGCATTTGTTGACTGTCATGAAAATGAGGTAAAATCATCACAGAACCCAGCATCTAACTCTAATCAGAGAGATATATGGGAAGGAAAATGGAATTGAGAGAAAAATGGAGCCAGCATACAGCGAGAGTATGTAAGAGCCCACACCGCACTGTGCAGCCAGAGCCAGACTCCGGAAATGCATGGCAGTGTTCCCAACATCCTGCCCGCCCAGCCCTAACCCTGGCCCTGGCTCTCGCCCCGCACTGCCAATCCCCTGTTATCACTCTGTGCAATTACCTCCAGATTCCTCTGCGCTCATATCATATCGTGTCAATTATACAATCCTCTCCTAAGTACAAAGTGCTACACACATTTTAGCTTAAAGCTTGCAGTTTTATGGGTGTTTAGGTCTAGAAATAGCTGTATGAGAGTGCATTTGCTTGTATGAACATGCTTGCAGAGTCTAAAGGGAAAAAAGAAGAACTCCCCTAGAGAAAGATATTGCTGCAGATGCCAGAGGGAAGATTTTGTGAGAATTGTGTATAATTACTTATTTAAACAAAACAAAAAGGTATGATATCAATATTTCCCAAAAAAACAACCCAAAACTGCATAACATATCCCCTCGCTACAAACATTGAGTCAGCTTAGGTGAACACTACATGTTGGGATAAAGAGTGAGGAATGATGAAAAGGTGAGCAAAAAAGTATTAGAAACATATTAAAATAGCTTTAAGTGATGCAAAAATGCTTGAGATAAAATTTCATTAAAGAAGACATCATTAAAATAGTTAAAAGTTAAGGATATGGTTAGATTTGGGTAATTTTCAGGGTACATTTTAAGTTTAAAAAAAAAAAGAAAGGAATAGGGATGTACAGTAACTTTCAAATGTCACAGCAACGCATTGTTTCGGCCACCAGGAGGCAGTAATATGACTGATTACCAACTGACAGCTACCCTGAAACAACTTCTTTCCAGCCGTGCTGCGATGTAAAGTAAACCCAGGAGATGGCAACAGTAAGAGGGCTGACCCCCGCCTCGTTCCCTCTGGCTGCTACAGCCCCGTCACCATGTCCGATCCCGGCGGGATCCACTGATGCAGCAAATGACTCCTCCACACCAGTAGGTGGCGGTGAAGCAATGTTTGGTGTATGGGCAACCACCAATGATATAAAAGAAACTAGAACAATGAGATCAACATGGAAAACTGAACTTATGTTTGCAAACATGGAGATGGTTTCTATGAAATAGAAGGGAAGACTCAAACTCCAAGGGAACAGCATCTCCTGCCTTCAGCACACCAGGTGAACACCATGTTAAATCCAAGGCAGGGACTTGACTCAGCCCGAAAATAAAGTCTTGCTGTGGGGTTATCTCGCTCCTGGTAACAGAGACACGTGCCAACGTCAGAGGGGTCGTAAACCTACCCTCAACCCATGCCAATGGTCGGAAAGCATTGTTCTCACACATGGCGATACGTTATTTAGCCAGCAGACTAACATAAACTCAAACAAACGCCCACAATGAGATCATGAAGCATGAACGAGCGGTGTTAGTGAACAGGTTCGGGGTGGAGGTTGCAGGGGTACAAAACGACTGGAAAGTTG
Organism: Cololabis saira; assembly: GCF_033807715.1. NCBI lineage: Eukaryota > Metazoa > Chordata > Actinopteri > Beloniformes > Belonidae > Cololabis > Cololabis saira. Next base: position 21,878,782 of record NC_084609.1, on the reverse strand, counting down.
CATTCCTGAGACCATTCCAATCATCTGTCCCCAGGTCAAGCCCTGCACCTTATAAGGAGCTGAAGGCACTTTCTGCATGTTTTCCAAAAACACTGCACGACTTACCAGATACAGTTTCATGGAGAATGACTGTGCTGCTTCTGGCCCAAGAGCATTTAGAAACCCACAAATCTACCTTCATGCAGCTCCCTCCCTCCCTCCCTCCCTCCTTCCCTCCATCCATCCTCTTCCATTTTCCATGCTTACATTTCACAGACTACTGTGCAATAAAGCCGAGATCAAAAGACTTTATGCACAAGTACAATGAAGGTTGGGGAGAGCCCTTCGCCTCGGGGTAGGTGGGATTCAAAAGAATGTGATATCTAGAAATGAACACTCATGTGCAAATGAGCAGGCCTTTTGCTCGGCGTCTCTCTCTGCTGGAGGTGCTGGATATAATTCTATATTTCCAGTGGTGTAAAGTAACGAAGTACAAGTACTTCGCCATTGTACTTAAGTAAGATTTTTGAGAATTTGTACTTTTATTGATACTTTCATTTTTCTGTACTTTTACTTTTACTTCGTTACATTTTCAAGGAAAAAAAATCGTACTTTTAATCCGCTATATTTAAAATTGGACACGTCGTTACTCGCTACAAATTAAAGAACAGCACAGCGGGGGCTGATTTATGGTTCCGCGTTACACCGCCGCAGAGCTACGGCGTAGGGTACGCGGCAACGCACACCTTACGCCGTAGCCTACGGCGTAAGGTGTGCGTCGATTTAACGCGGAACCATAAGGCGGACGGGAAGGAAGGGGGGCGCGTGAATACACCGAGAAGGAGCGGCAGCTCCCGGTAGAGTTGCGGCTCAGAGGCGGGCCGGAAGGCCGGAGGAACCGCCGTCGCGTCGAGTACCGATGAGGACTGAAGCCTGAATTATGGTTCCGCGTTAAATCGACGCAGAGCCTCACAGTAGGGTACGGGCCCTGCGTTGGTGTAACGCAGAACCATAAATCAGCCTTGAGCGGCAGCCGACGCGTGTCCATGCGCACCATTCTTTGATTCCACCCCTTCTAAGGTGGTTTTGGCATTTAAAAGTTCAAAAGTCTCATCGTTTATCAGCTGGGGTTGCTTAATGTTGTCACTGCATACTACAGGCTGGGGGTGGACCTGTCAGCGGGGCCAATGGGGTACAGCAGCAGTGATGAGCAAAGGGAGAAATTAAAATGGGGTAATGGAAACAAACGCTAAATAATAATATCACCATTATTTAGAGTTGTAAGCAAATTCTTGGATTCTTCATTTCTTTGCAATCCTTTTGAAAATAATTTTGTACTTTGAATTTTGTACTTTGTACTTTGTACTTTTTACTTTTGTACTTAAGTACATTTTACACCATGTACTTTTGGTACTTTATTATATTTAAGTTGAGGTACTTTTATACTTTTACTTAAGTAATGTTCTTAATGGGTACTTTTTACTTTTACTTAAGTAATTTTCAAGCAGAAAATTTGTACTTTTACTTAAGTACAATATTTTTGTACTTTTTCCACCTCTGTATATTTCAATATGATCTCAGGAACTGTGAGGAGCATGTGTAGTGCTGTAGGCGTGTGTGGGGCCTCTTCTCGCCTATAGGCCAAGCTTTTACACTTTCCACATGACACAGTTCTACAGGTTTAGGAACAAAACCTCGCATCTATGCGTTCCCTTGCTGCCAGAAGTGTTGTTTCAGGATGTAGTGAGTGTCATGTCGGCTACTGGCGCCTGGCTGGGGTCTGGAGACAACCCCCCGCCGTCTCTTAATACTTTTTTTGCTCGATAAGAATCAAGGCTGATTTATGGTTCAGCGTTACACCAACGCAGAGACCTACGGCGTAGTTTACACGGCGACGCGCACGCTTCGCCGTAACCCTACGGCGTAGGCTCTGCGTCGATTTAACGCAGAACCATAATTCAGGTTTAAGAATCAGACAGGAGGAGCTGAGCGTGCAGAGCCTGCCTTTGTGCGCATGAACCTTTGCATGACTGCGCCATCGCCTGAACTGGGAAAAAAGTTGGTGTACAGCTCGCAGCCCGTGGTTAAACTTTTTCCTTTAGAGAACAGTTAAGGCGGAAGAAAAAGGAGCGCACAAAAAAGGGAGCGACGCGCAACCGGGATATGATAAGTGCGCACAGAGCAGATCCAGTAGGATAATCTACCATCGTCTGACAACAGCCCGCATCACTAATCAGCCCACATCCTCACGCTTAATCCCCTTTGTTCTTTCAAATCCAAGTACAGTTCAAACATCACCTGCAAAAGTCCTGGAAGTTTGGGGTGTTTTTGTTGCGCTTACCTGTGGATCTTAACGGAACAAAGTGGAGCTCTGCAGTCGAGTGAGAGGAGAGCAGAGGAGAGGAGAGTCTGCAGTCGCTCCTCCACCACACTCAATGATAAAAGCACACTCAGACCCGCTCAGGCTCCTCCCTTCAACACATAATCTACATTTACTCTTGGCTGCTCGACTTTATCCAGTCTCCAGTCTGCTGTTTGAACGCCAGGCAGCTGCAGACGCTCTCCGACGGCTGCGTTCAAGATGAATTAAGAAGTCTGAGCGGCTGCAGGCAGAACATATTCATTTACTCATTCTTCATGAGTTCAAAACAAAGAACAAAACAAACAAAAAACAACAACAAAAACACCCTAATGTACACAAAAATGGTGCGCTGATAAATGATATAAACATTTGTAAATAACTGACCTGAAATCAGGGCTGTCTAGCTTTTTTGAGGGCCCCTCCTGTGTAGATTATATTTAGTGGCCCCTATTTAGTAAAACTACAGTGTGATGGGGGAATTTAAAGGGGACCTATTATGAAAAACACGTTTTTTCTTGCTTTAACATATATACAGTGGTCTCCCCTCAGCCTGCCAACTCAGAGAATGAGGAAAGCAACCAAATTCTGCAGTGTCTGTACAGCCGTCGGGATGATCCATCCAGTGTGATGTGGATCTACGAGCCGTTCAGATTCTGCTCCCTTTCGTTATATAACGAAAATGCGATTTACATAGATTGGCCTCCGATGCGTGAAACCACGCCCACAACTAACTCCACCGGCCGGATCTTCCGCCATTTTTTCGTAGCGGTGTATCGCGTCATTCAGGCAGCCAATCAGCACAGAGCCTCATTATCATAGCCCCGCCCACTCAGAATCCCGCATAGATAATGAGGTTAGAGAATGGGATGCTGAAGACATGGCTCAGAGGCTGAATTTCTAATTTATTTAGCAAAAAAAGTCTAAAGCTTGTTTTTAAGACATTCAAGGCCTGTTTAAAATAGTTATTAGATGCCATAATAGGTCCCCTTTAAATATTTTAAGACCATATACTATATAAAAAGCACTGGACAAAGCCCCTGCGATGTCATGAAGGTCTGTTAGGACAGTTAACACACCAGGACACCAGATGGTTAAGCAATGTTTGGTCTTTATTCACAGCTCACAAGTCAAGACAGTTTTAAATAACACCCATCCCTCAAAACATAATGTCCCTAATTATGCATTAATGTGTTACTTTACACAATTTTACCTGAAACTGCAGTTTCATCACTTTCTCATTAATCTCAATGTCCCATATTTCAGACTATGCAATTTAAGGGTCAGTCTGCGAGTCATAGCACTTGCAAAAAGGTTGGTGGCAAATCAGCTGCCATTTGGGGGTCGGCACGTGATCATTTAGCGTGAACAACTGAAAGACTCCTCAAAGATACCCGCCAATGCGTCTCTGGTCCATTACCCAAGGCTGACGTATATTTAACATGCCAAATATTGGCAACTGTTGCACGACTTCCCATTCAAGCCACAGCCCAAGAAAAAAGAAAGGTGTCAGGTGAAGTCACTAAGAAGGGAATTCCAAAGGGGACCCAATGAAGCAAGGGGAGATGGACACCATGCACAAATTATACAATATGTGTACGATATTATCTTTCCACGGGTTTGTCAATCACATACAAGGAGGGGCATAACAGGAATTATTTCAAACTGGACCTCAAGGAGAATGCACAGTGTAGGCTATTTCCATAATTTCTTCAGAAACTGAATGCAAAAGGAACTGTTTTGTCGAATATTGTACAGTGTCTCCCCTTTCCTTTATAGGTTTCCTTTTCTCGAGGTGACATCGGTCCCATGATACTACATAAATCTTCAATGAGTTTGAAAATGTCTAAATGTCACCAATAAACACCAAGTGGAAAATTACATTTCACCGGACCAGAAGTGATGCTGACTGAATGGTACAGACAGTAAGTCATATGTTCCTAAGTTTTTGTCAGAAGTTGTCAGAGAGGAGAGTCTCCGGGTTGTCTTGGGGTAAACCTAATTAAGATGAATTAACGGCTCCTTGTTTTGCTCTGCTTTGACCAGTTTTTCCCTAATGAAAAAAACAAAACATGCATTGACTTGTAAGTTAAACATGAAATCAGTCAAGGCTGACAAAGCTGGCTCCATATTAGGGATGGATGGTCCTATTTGGTCTACACATGATATAAGCATTAGGAGAAAACATAATCTGGAATTACTGAATCATGGGAATACAAACAACCCTCCATGTGATTTCCAGCCACTGGGCAGATGTGTGTTGCAATTGGAGAAGTGGGATAGGAGTTGATATTTTGCTAGCGACGAAAGAATGTTGAACTTCTTTTTTCTTGATCGCTGGGCCAAGCGGATGCTACTCCCTCTGACCATGAGAGGCACGATGCGTATTTTACAGTTCAAGGTTTAATAATGGTTGAATCATACATATTTAAGTTGGTTTATCAAAAGTTTTAAGTTCAATCACCCTGTAGCCATATTTCTCTCTGATTAGAGTTAGATGCTGTGTTCTATGATTGATGTTTATTGTGGATGGCTGTGTGTTATTGTCAAACAGGGCCAGAATAAACAGATCAATCCAACCGAACTCTGGTCCAAATTCTAACTACATTTTGACACTTGATGCATTCAGCTAAATGATCAGCATATAGTGATCTAACATACAGAATAGAACCCCACTTCATACCTGATGACAGCTGGGATGGACCTGCCATACGGGATGAAGTGGGTATTGAGGATGGATGGATGATCCGAGTGTCCTCAATGCAAACTAAGATGCTGATCGTGCTTTTAGTATCAGGTAGTGGACATTATCAAAGGCTGATTAAAGATACATTATTTTAAGGTAAAGAATACTAATAGAGGTGATTTATTACATTCAAAGGCACCTCTGCTATTTGCAACCTCCTCTCACCTCCTAACTCTGCAGGGAGTAAGGAGGTGACAAACACAATAGCTGCAGTGTTCTACTTTTTGCTATGATGCAGCAGAATACAAACACTGCCCTGCTTTGTTTCTTGCTTCAAAACAATGATGCTCACAACAAAGACCAGACTTAAGAGCATTAGGTCGTTGATGCAGAAATGAGCACCATATGCGCTGGTGCTTTTGGTTTAGTTTTTTTCCTTGGTACATTTTTTTTTTTAAAGATAAACCGGAATAAATGTTGATTGTGTGTGTGTGTGTGTGTGTGTGTGTGTGTGTGTGTGTGTGTGTGTGTGTGTGTGTGTGTGTGTGTGTGTGTGTGTGTGTGTGTGTGTGTGTGTGTGTGTGTGTGTGTGTGTGTGTGTGTGTGTGTGCAAATTCAGCAAGCGGGTAGTGTGCACATGTTTGCTGTATGTGTGTGACACAAAGAGCCAAGGTAGGGGGCAGGAAGCGGAGGACCAGCCTGTCAACAACTCTGTCAACGGGTGTTTGTATTCACTGATCTGAAAAATAAGAGATGGAGTTTACAATGAAATGTAATTTTACTCTTACAGGTTTTATATTTGAATTGCTTTTTGTTGTTTTTTTTTAAATTCTATTTTGCACTTCTTGACTTTGGAAATTACCTAAAAGTAAGGTTCCTTTTATGACAAATATGCTTGCAAGAAGTAATGCTGAGGCCAGGGAGTGTTTGAAACTAAGTCCAATGCCTGTAATTACTGTAGTTACCGTAGACTGTATAAAAGAGTACAAGCCCTCTATGATTTCACCCATAGATTTTCTTAAAAGCGCTTTTGAAGCCCAATTTTTTTTAGCTCTGGTTGAAAAAACATATTGATGAGAGTTGACCTCACTGTACTCTGATTAACCCCAAAATGAACAAATGGGTAAAAAAAAAACAACTCTCAAAGACCATGCACATCTTACCTATTTACCACAAACTAGCTATTCTAGCTTAGTTTAACTCATGCTGACTAATGTTAGCCAATATTAATTTTGACTGAGTCTGAACACCAATCAGTTCTAAATCATGCACTTGTGCAATCAGACTTACTGTTTTCAGTGCATAATTGCATTCACATTGATGATTCTATTTATATGTCGTAAACTCCAGGTACCTGGATGGCGCACTCAAAACAGTCAGAAAATTGAGTGTGAAATGCTTCACGACACTTCATCCCCTCAACACCCTCAGCTGTTGCTTTCTTGTCACTGTAGCTAAAGTGGTGGGATACTCATCCGGTGCATTTTCAATTTCAAAGAAGAAAGAAAGAAAGAAAGAAAGAACGAAAGAAAGAAAGAAAGAAAGAAAGAAAGAAAGAAAGAAAGAAAGAAAGAAAGAAAGAAAGAAAGAAAGAAAGAAAGAAAGAAAGAAAGAAAGAAAGAAAGAAAGAAAGTGGTTCATCTTCATGATCAATAAGGACCAAACGAAGCACCAACCTTCTAAATACTGGGTTGAGTCTCATGTGGAACTAAGTTTTGTTGGAGTTCCTCAACTGGCCACTAGAGGCCGCCTCCAAAAGCGAGTCAACCTGACTCCTATGTTAAAATGTCCAACTTTAGAGCAGAAACTAACATATTTACAACCTGGTCTCAACTGTTCCACCATGTCAGGTTTATATAAAGCATTAATTCTATGTATGATATGATTGATTGACAGTTGGCTCAGCCAATGGCAAGCTGTTATCACTTCCTCATCTGTAATCGTCACGCCACCATGCTTAGGGGACACATGAAACAGGATATTCCACTGTAAACGTCTGATGGCAGCTCTGCAGCTATTATAAATGAGAAAATGTGGGATCTTGGCGGTATCATGGTGGCAACTTGGATAAAGCAGCTAAAGGAAGTGGCTGACGATTGCCATTTCTACTAAGACACAACAGCAGTTTTACATGGGGACTGTGCTCATTCAGACGCTTTGCATGTACATACACCGTGCACGTAGTGCACAACATTAGACTGTGCTTACAAAAAGTGTTCCATTTGGAATAAGCCAGGAACTCCCAGAGCTGCAGTGCAGTTTCATGCAAGTTAGCCAGAGCTGGCTTGCTGCTGATTGGGGCGGGTAGCTAACTTTAACCAGCAGATGTTGGCCGACCCAGAGCAGTTCAACCTAGACCCAACAGAACCACGATCTATTGATATTGATATGCATTAATACATTTTATGTTTATGTTTTATGAAAAGCACTTTGTGTTACATTTTTTGTATGAAAGGTGCTTTACAAATAAAGTTTGATTTGATTTGATTTGAAAAGTGCTAAGTAGCTAAAGCAATGATAGCTAGCTGATTTACACCGTAAACTGTAATGCAGCTTTAATTAAAAAGATTCAACACAAATGACATAGGAATTGTATCTAATGAGGCCCATTAACCCCCTCAACCCCCTTGTACAGTTGTCATGCGTGTGAAATCAAACTATAGAAACCGTCATTTGAACCATGTTCCTCAAATGACCCCTAGTGGTCATTTTTCAGTTTGCACTTCAAAATTGGACATTTAATATTTGCATCATGAGCTGAGGTTTTGATATAAGTCTCTTCTGGTCTCTGGCATTGCCTAAAATATATGTGTGCTTTAGTGAATTTACTTTAGTTAGATTTTATGAGACATTAATAACAAAAAAGGGGGGTGGGGGGGTTTAGACAAATGAGCTCACATATCGCCCCACAGGTCTAAGCTGTATTAGTGATGGGAGAGGCTGCGCCGTATGTATAGATACTAATGAAGAAGGAAGATGGCTTCTGGCTGTTTGGCTTTATGTGAGCTGTTTGCAGCTCCTGTCAATGTTTCTCAGATATTTTCAGCCCCAGGCCATAAAGCCATATTTATCTAAAACATATCTTCAAAATGTTACATCAGATGGAACAGTTCAGAAGCAATTATAAAGATTTCAACACCACATTGACACTTAAAGTTTTTGATATTTTTCTTTTTTCATCATATTCCATCTTCCATCAAACCGACATTATGAGTGAAGCCTTTAAGATTGCAATCTAATGTGTAAACATGTTGTCGTTAATGATGTCTAATCAGGATCGGGCTGTTTGAGAGCAAAGTGATGCTGTCAGTGTCAGACATCAACTTGAACTGGATTGATTCCCGGTGCAGCCTCACTCTGATGTGCGTATGATGGATGATTGGTGTCTCAGGTGTCTCCTTTTTTTAAGCTGGTTGATGTACATATCAAACACCTGCAGTATCCCGGGTAAAATCTAACGATCTTATCATCCTAGCTGTTCTCTGGGTCCTTGCTGTGTCTCTCAACTGTGTTCTATCAAAGACAAAAAAAGCCAACAAAAGATGGACTCCTGCAATGACAAACATCTGTATTATTTCCCTGAAGCACGGTTTGTGTTTGATTTAATACGGATTCCTCGTTTTCAATATTCTGAAGACAAACAGAAAGATAACCATCATGAAGATATCAGATGAACGCTACCACGTGTGGCGCCACCTTTACACCAGATATCCATATTTGGGGTAGCTCAGGGGCTGGAAAAGTCGTCTTCCAGTCGGGAAGATCGTGGTTTGATGAGTGTTTTTATTTATGAGAGCAAACACTGAAACCTGAACAGGCAAGAAGTTTAGGTCAAAGTGTAAGTGAGTGTGACTTGAAAGGTGAAGCGCTTTGCTTGGTCAAACAGACCATTTACTATTTACTGAACTGAGCAAAGAAAATATGTGAAATTGTGAAATGATGATGAATCCTGACACCTGGATCCCATGAATATTAGATTCTGAGATTCCTCCCTGGGGATAATTTGCCTAGGCTTCACTGCAGCCCTTTTCAGTTGCCTTCAGTTTTCAGTCACTGAAACGCATGCACTGTTCGGTTGAGATCAGGCGCCTGACTTGGGATTTGAAGAATATTCCATTTCTTTGATGTTAAACTCTCCTTTGAGCTAAAGTGTGGTGAGCACCTCCACGAGGATCAGCATGATCTGAGTGGTAGATGTAGTTGCCAAACATTTAAAATGTTGTACTTGTTAGTAATTCAAGGTGTTTGTTTTTCACTGAGTGACGAGATAATCTGTGATAACACACTAAAAAAAGATCCTCTGCTCAACACTGAGAAGGAAGATTGGCCTAAACTCACTGAGGAATCTTGCACCGTTCTCCTTTTGCTCGCTCCCAACTGTTCTTTGCCATAGTTGCAGATTATATCACCCACTATTTCAAGCTTCTACACTGCTGTTCCAAAATGAGTATTAGACCCATATTTACTGTTTCACACTCATTCTTTTCATTGGGCTGGTTCCCTTCGGGCCTGTGTTTACGTTCATGAAAGGAACTCTAGATTGTAGATTTTGGCAATGATATGCCTATCCAGAGAATTTTTGACTTCTGTGAATGTTGTGAAGGGAGTTTTCTTGCTTAAGAAAAGAACTCTGTGACAGTACATTTTAGTTGTTTCAACCAGGTCTTTTGATTTTGTGGAGTTCACCAGTGTTTTTATTGATGTTTATTTTTTTTTTTACATTTTAAGAAAGTGCCAAACTGTTGATTTGACCACACATACGTTTTTTTCCTTTAACTACTACATTCATGGTGTTTCCAGCCTACTGATGTCCTCATTTGCATTGTGATCTCTGTGGACTTCATAGTCGTGGCTCCGTTCAAATAGTCATCTCAATACGTGAACCAATTCCAAACCTTTTATCTGCTTCATTTTTTATATTGAGGTCACACCTGGTTCATTCATACATTTTTAAACAATTATCCAAATACTTTTGAGCCCCTAAAAATGGTGGTTATTTGCTCAGAATAGGTGTAAATCCTAAATGAGGAATTACGTATTTTCTGTGATTGGCTGTTGTAGCGTATAAGCCAAACAAAACGATAAAATCTCTGTCACTGTCCAAATATTTTCTGGTCCAATTCTGCGTATGTATGTACATTCAATTAGCTTCAATCTACATTATATACCTCCTTCTTCCTATTTACGGTCACAGGGACCTGCTGCAGCCTATTCCAGCGGTCTTGATTCTATTCAGTTCAAATCAGTTCATTTCAGTTCAGTTCTCAGAAATATAATGTATCTATATTAATTATATACAGATATATGAACTATTCAACTGGGCCCTCAGAGTTTTAGCTATTTTGTGTTTTATTTTTACCTAACTTTCTTTACTTTACAGTCTCTGTTCTGTCTCTCACCTGTTATAAACATTATTTACTCACATATACTCCCCTCCTGTTCAAGGTTTTTTCAACATAGCTGTGTTGTTTTTGCATGGTGCCAAAGTTAGTCGGAATCACACTCTGTAACACATTTCATGGCAATTTGTTCAACAGTTTTTGGAAATACCGCAAAGCTGACGCTGAAGAAAAAAAAAAGGATTTTCCTTACAGTCACTATATTAAATCAACACAAAGAAACTTTTGAAACTTTTAGCTCAGAAGGTCCCCTGTAGATTTGGAGGTTCAAGGGGCCATGTAATGCTTTTCTGAGTTTTCTTACATAACCATTAACTCATAAATGGGGTGTGTTGCACGTTATAGCAGAGCCTGTTTACAGAATGCACAAAAATGGGATTTGCAAAGTATCACAGACCGTGGAAGGATTTCACAGGCCAATATTCAATAGTATAAAATGATTTAAAATGAGAAATTACTCATGGCATGTGGAAGCCTGAGGGAGAAATTAAAAGTCTTGCTGTTACGCACCTGGCTGAAGCTCTTACTGTTTGACATGTTCAGGGGCCCCTGCATCAATCCCTGGGGGACTCCATCACATCAGCTGTAAGTCTTACAACTTTAAACTGAGGCTTAAAGGTAAAAACTCTTTGACGTTCTGTTTTGAAACATCAAAGCAGCTATGAACCGAATTCCGGTGAAGTGAAATGTTTGTACATTGTTTCATCATTACTCTGAAATAAAATAATTCAATCTTTCTCAAGAGATACGTTGGTAGAAATTATTTATTGTTTTTGGGTTACATACTACAACCAAAACCCTTTGTCAGATGGAAGAGCTGTTCAAACACACCAAATGTTCAAAAGGAATAACTTGTACTAAAGAAAAGAAAACAACATTTTCTCACAGTTCAGCCATCAGAGCTGGCTGTCTACATTTACTACATATATAGGTTATTTTCATAGAAACGATGATGGCAACTGATCTTTTAAAACCCAAGCAGTAATATAAGAATAAAAAGTGTGAAGATGAAAAGCCGGCTAGAAGACACAGTTGAAAAGAAAAGACATGTGAGGGAAAAAACGATGCTTTCACTTGGTATTAGCAGGCACCTCCCATTACAGACGGGACAAGACTCCTCTCAATCCAAGCACCACCACATCAGTGACTATAAAAAGACACATGTATCAGTATCTGGACAAGGCTTAGCATTCTATGACGAGATGAACATTATGGCTTAATTCTCACTTGTTTCAGTTTCAGCAGCATTGACGTGCATAAGGCAGCGTCAGGGCGATGCAGCTTTGAGATAATTTCGGTATGGGAGTCGAAGCTTGGGCAAATTCACATTAACATTGTGTGGGATGTTGAATATTACCACGGGGACGCCATACGAGTTCAATTGCAGAAAAGGCCATCTGTTTAGCATAAAAACACCACGGGACTCTTAGAAGTTGGAACAGAAGGCTTTTTTTCCCCCGATGCTTCACCTCTCAGCTGAAAGGTTCCTTTGGTGCTGACTAACTGGTTTGCAGGGAGTTTTAGGCTTGTAAGCAGTTGTTGAGCTGTTTATTGTTCTAAGTCATTCATTTTACACCTTCCTCTCACAAGTAGTCAGGGTCTTGAGCTTTGGTGGAGAGTCAAAGATGCATCCGAAAATAGCTGCAGGATACAATCAGAAAACGCTTTTCCTTTTTTTTTCGGGGGGGATTGCCATGACCTAGATGACTTAGAATGTGCACCTGCAAGAGTATTTATTTATTTATTTATTTTTTATTGTAAAGTACAATTAACAGAAAATGTCATACATCCTGTCCGTGTGGACAAAGCTCAAGTTCAATCCCCTGCAACAATGAGATGTTTTTTAATAATTCAAGCACTCAGCCAGCACATTGCTATGGTCCTAATGGACCCGTTACCTCCATCTATTGACCCAATGGGCAAAAATGTAATGTAGAGGAATTCCTTCAGTCCTTATTTATGCATCAGTTAAAAAAAATGAAAATAAATAAATAAAAAATAAAAATGAATGGATGAATTGAGGCTGAACCTTGGACAACCCCTGGTGGAGATCATGATAAAGTGAACATTGTAAAAAAAAAAGAGTCAGATCCTTTATCTGTTATAATGTAACCATTCTGGATCACACTGCCACCAACAGTTCAGAGTGGGAAGCTGATCAAATCCAAAATGCAACCAAATTGTGTTCATAACGTGACAATTTATGAGCTACTGTGTCTCACTGGTGATTGTATTGTGCTGTATTACAACAAACCCAAGGTACTTCCGCACTGGAATACGTCCAGAATTCATTATTGGATAAAGATGAAGGTCTACCGGTTGTTTTTCCTTCATGCAGACCAACTCAACCAATATAGATAGACAAAAACTCTAAAGGCATTAAAGGATTCATATCACACACTGTAATTACATGCACGTTTAATTTCTTGATTCCAGAGAACACCATCTAAGTAAATAAGCTTCCTACAGCCTCATCTCCACTCTGGCCACTTATGAACGTTAAGCATCTTCAATTGTCACTGTGTAGAAGATAATCCAGTTGGAGATTTATCCTGCGTGCAATATGGATTGGAACATTGTAGAAATACAGCGTGTATGCAGAGCGTCTCCCCGTTGCATCCTTTGTAGATTAGAGTAGATCACAAAGTTTGCGGAGTACAACTCGATGAAAGCCTCAGTTTTACAAACCAGTCTTTGCTGTTTACCTTGAGTCAAGGCACTGATCTTAATTTCATGTTGGTGTGACCACAGATATAGAGATGTATAGATATATATAAAACGTTAGAAGTTGGATTGAGATGGGAGCGTTGCATTTGATCTTCAAAGAGTTGGGGTTATCTTGTGTAAAGAAAAGATGTGGTTAGTTCCATGGAAAAAAAAAACTCTATTTATTTCCATTACAAAGAAAAAGTACCTCTTTCTCATTCTTGCCACTTTCACCTCCATATTGTAGCACTCATCATCCACCATGTCAGTTTTTCAGTGTAAATCCTTAAAGATCTTTTCTGACGACGTGGGCTTCTTTAAACTGCTACAGGAGGGGAAGAAAGAGGAAGAAAGGAATGATTCATCATCAAATGGCATGTAAAAGCCTTGGCTTTCAAATTTCACTCAGCTGTCAACTAGACAGGTGGCAGGCTGCTTTTTGAAGTTGGTTTTTAGAAAGTAAAGCAGACAAGCAGCAAGAGATGCTGTTCATCTGAGAGACAGGCTGGCGTAGCTCCAGCAAAAGAAAAACTTTGTGGGGGATTGTGTTTGGAGCGTTAATCTGGCTGAACATCCAAATGACAGTTTGGTTTGGAGAAACACCATGAGAGAGAATATTTAACCTACCAAATATACAGTAACTGGTTTGGTAATTCCTTGATTTGAATTGTGATGTCAATGGTTTTAACATGGGAGAAGTGAGTGAGACTGCAGAAGATTATACAACTATTATATAAAACTTGGCCACTTCAGGCAGGGAAGCCGAAAATGTGTAATATAAAGCCGTTATATAACACAAGTTGAACGAACATTATTAATATAGCAAATCACCCAGAGAGATAAGACTTGTACCTGGAAGCAAATTAGTTTCTTTCTACTGTAAAGCTATGCGTTCCAGAATGGGTATCAAACACGAATAGTTTGATATGAAGAACTGCAATATTTGTCTTAATTTTCCAAATTTTGAGGGCCTTGCTAGTTAATAACTAGAGTTCTACCTGTGCAGCAAAAGTATGCACTCTTCTCAAAGCCCTGCCAACCCATGCACGGCCTTAAGTGGCTTAATGGTTGTACAAAACAGTTTTCTCTTTTTGTGTTGAATTACTGTTAAAGTTAACCTTTATTAGATCCCCACATATTCACAGGACCAGAGTTACAACCAAGAGGCAGAATCTGGTTTTCAATGGAGAAGTAGGAAAAAAATGAGTGGGAATTGGTTCCAAAGGCCATTTAAGACTGAAAAGATAATGGCATGTGCTGGTAATTGCACTAATAAACCATTGTGAAGGGCTCTGGTTTGGCCTGGAAGGCTGCAGGGATGAAGGTGACTTTGGCAGCGCAGTGAGCTGCAGCCATCATCCACCCTGGCCAAAGGCCAGGAGCTGGTGGTAGCCGAAGAATCACCAGCCGGAGTTTATTCAGTCAGATGGAAACCAGCAGGTCTGCAGCCAAACCCAGCGACAGCCGGGGCAAGCTGCTTTCACCCGACGAGGCCAACCAGGGGGTAAACCTTCTGCATTGGGTAGCAGTAGCATATCAGCATGGTAGCTCTGTCAGAGCTTCAGCAGTCCTTGCTGTAGCCATGGCAACGCTTGATGCAGATCAGGCGCGGCGCCAGGATTTCTATTCTGGGTTGGCCAACGTAATTCTGGATGGGCCTTTAATTAAAACATAGAGCTGAAAATCCCAATTTGATTGTCTCTGTAGTGCCAACAATAGATGAATGAAACAGTCACATAATTTACAGAAAGGATGATTATTTTCGCACAATTAGAGCAAAAAGTCAGCGAGGCTATACTGTATTTCCCACTCCCGTGTGTCGGTTGGAGGCAATAAATTAACTGGACATATGACAGGCAAACGAGCCTGTTTGAAGAACATTATGTACTGACAGGGAGTTGTGACTTGTGATTGGTCCAGACTTCACAAGATTTATTTTCATTAAAGGAACCAGTTTTAGTTCATTCCAATATTCAAAATAATTGAAAATTAGATTAGATTCAAACCCCTGATGCAGCAGTAGATGCAGATGTCTTTTCTTCAGCAACATCTGACACAAGAATAGATTGACACATTTTCTTAAATATAATGTAAGGAAACATTAGTTAGCATCATAGATTAGTTGCTACATGCTGCCCTTTTTGCCTATTTTTGGATTTAACCGAGGTCGGGTGGAGTCATAGCCGTGGGGAGTGGGGGTGCTGCAGCACCCCCTGCTGGATTAGTGTGTCATAGAACCGCCGCCAGTTCACAAAAAAAACAACCTAATGAGTGAATGTAATCATCCATCCATCCATTTTCTATACCCGGTTTATCCTTTGCAGGGTCACGGGGGTCTGCTGGAGCCTATCCCAGCTAATTTCAGGTGAGAGGCAGGGGTTACACCCTGGACAGGTCACCAGTCCATCACAGGGCCACATATAAACACACAACCAGACATACTCACACTCACACCTACGGGCAATTTAGAATCACCAATTAACCTACT
Organism: Cololabis saira; assembly: GCF_033807715.1. NCBI lineage: Eukaryota > Metazoa > Chordata > Actinopteri > Beloniformes > Belonidae > Cololabis > Cololabis saira. The sequence goes on along the minus strand of NC_084609.1, from coordinate 21,863,165 downwards.
ATGCATGTTTTTGGACTGTGGGAGGAAGCCGGAGTACCCGGAGGAAACCCACGCAAGCATGGGGAGAACATGCAAACTCCACACATAAAGACTCGAAGAGAGTCGAACCGGGAACCACCAAGCCACCACGCTGCCCTGAATGCAATCATAAAAGTATTAAATATTTTTAAAAAATGTTGGTTTTTGTTGTATACATCATCGGAGCGCCTGTTCTCCAGTCTAAGGAGATTCAAAACATGGTCACGGTCCACTATGACACAGAGGAGACACATATTTCCCTGATGAATGCCAACAAAGACATTGTTTATGCCATAGACATGAAAGATTTTATATCCATGACAGCTGAGCGTCGGCCCGCGTTTGGAGTACTGGAGGAGGGCTAACATAACGGCACTGCAGCTCCTTGGTAACTGCTTGGTTTGTTATCAGCTGCTGCCAAGCCGTGTTATTAGGTCCCTTAGGTTTAGTTTTTTAATACAAATACAAGCTGTTGTTTATGTCATCAGTTGAGATAAGTAGGATGAGTAGGTTGAGAACCCACCTTTATGTTAAGGTATAATGTACCTGTCTACAATATCTGCTTTACATTAGCCTAAATAAATTGTGTGGTGTTTAAATATTGTAGGTGTATATCGCTGTCTTTTATTTATTTGGAAACCTCTCTTCAGCAGCCCTAACCCAAATCACCTTCCCACGGCCTTAGGCTTCTGAAAAATGGGTTACAAAACCACTCTTCAGAAAACCCAGATACTGGCAGATACTAACAATAACACAGGTCGCTACTGTTGGCAGGGTAAGGAAGTTTAAATTGAGCAAAAAGAGCCAAAAAATAAAATGCTAAGACAAGTTATACACAAGGAGAATAGGATGCAAAGTTTGGCAGAAATAGGTTCAAGGTCAATGAGGCTGAGACTTGATAGAGTAGATGACGGTGATGAGATCCGAGTGAAGGTAATTAGGGTGGGGCAGGTAATCACTCAGGTGGAAAACAACACAGGATAATAAAATCAGAAATGAGACCAGAGGTTAGAGTTTCTCAACAAAGCTAATGACAAAGAACAAAAAAAAAAAACAACCTCAAGTTAATGCATTAGCCCGAACCATAACGTAATACTGGCTCCTGTAATGAAGTCGCTTCTAAGTACTTTATCCATCCCCCTAATATTTTCAAATGTACATCCTTTTTCTAGAGTGGTCCACCAAAGTAAGCCGCTGTGGAGAAGGATGTTAATTCTCATGGACTTCCACAAAGTTAGAAACTGACCTTATTTATTTTTTCCCAGTAGTCAGGACGCCGCTGCTTTTTAGCCGCGGTGCTCGAGCAGACTTTCCGAGTGCTTTAATCTGCAGTCTTGCTTCTATTTCGCAACCAGTGGGGCCTAAGGACCTCTTAACAGCTTGGCATGTCGATTAACCGTGCATTAATTTTATTTTGCAGTATGTGCTACAGTATTCATTCAGCACATAGGGCTTGGCTCTTGGATTCCATTACATTAACAGCTACAATGTCAAACTCACAATACAAGAGGCTGCAGAGTGGATTATCTTCCTGTGAAAGCCAGTGTAGAAATAAACCAGCACCAACAAGTTATTCAGATAGAAATATATAATTCTCTTGACAGGAGGCATCTAGAATGGTGCTACATTATTCTTTTCTCACCCCACAAGACTGTCACAACATTGTGCAGTTGCAAGCGAGAATCCCCCAGGAGCAAAATTTCTGTCAAAACCTTTTTTTATATCCACAAACCGCTAAAATGAGGGCAGTAGGTTATGTCACATGATATTTTGTACCTCCAGATAGGCTTGTGAGTCAACGTGTGGTCCAACAGAGCAGAGACAACACTAACGACTGGCCTGCCACCACAGGTCATGCCACCACAGGTCACGCCAAGGTCTGGAGTCAAGAGACTGCTTGACCTGTCCAGCAGATCTTCATTCCTGTCAGTAATGGGGACATTTCAGCAACACTGTCTGGGGATGTCTGAGTACGTTTTGTAATTAAGTATATAGCACAGCGAGCGTGGCTTCAGCAACAGCAATCTCCTTTCTGTTTTCCCCATTTCCACATTTAGTCTAAAAATGCTCTGCACAGAAAACAAACAAACTTGCAAAATGATCCAGACCAAATGTTTTTTTTATTTTACTTTACAAATTTATGACCCATCTTATACTGATATTTTCAATCTAAAAACAAAATGCTACTTTTAAATTATTTTGAGGAAAATTCAGTTGCTTTGCAAAGTGTTTTAGCTTTTTTTTTTGCTCGAAGAAAAAAAGACATCATGACGAATCGTTTTAGTGCATATCTCCAGTAGTGCTTGCTGTCTTGTGCACTTTCATCTTCAAAAGATGTACTTACAAGGGTGTAAAAGTGTAAGACGCTGTGCATCTGACACTGTCATCAGGGCTACATAGAAAAGTGCTCCATGATGAGTCCAATGCTAGCTAGCTAACTGTTGCAGATTTTTAATCAGAAAGGTTTAGGATATGTATATTTTAGCTTTGTTTATCGTTTCCTTGGTTTTTGCTGAAGTTTTAGACATTTTGTCAGAGGCTTGTTAGCATGAGAATATTAACCAGAGTAGTGTGGTGTTTCATTTTTTAAAAATGTTTGCTAGTGATTGTCTTTGTTATGAAACGTGACTATCTTCAATCTAAACAGTGTAATCCAACTATCTGGGAGAAGACAGATATTGATGGTTTCAGGCTTCACTTCAAATAAAAAGCGAAGCAGGTCTCAATTAGCCTGGCTAGCTGGTTAGCCATATCATTCCATGTTACAAAAATGTCTCCCTTGTTAAATCAGTCTGGTAAACCTCCGTTTCACAGCCATTTCCACCAGTACAGAATGCAAAGGGACGGGCTTTATTTATATAATGACTCACACAATAGCTGCTACTCAAAACCACCAAGATGGCAACAGAATTGCCAATGACAGCTGGGATCAACAAGTTTTATTGCAAAACCAGTAGCAGTCATTCTCTGGTGTTCCCACTTCACTGTACTTCATTTAGATGTCTTTTAATAGCCACTTTTACATAACTGGATTCCCTGTGTTAATTATACCAAATTAGTGTGTTGTCTGTAGCCTACTTGTTACACTAACTAACTCAGGGTTATTATAGTTAATGAAAACCACATTTTCATTTTCATTTCATGCCTTTGTTTTTTTTCTTGTTCATTTTTCTTATTAATTATTTTTCTAATTCTAATAACTCAAAATAAACAATAAAGGATTATTGTACTGTATGGTATTGTTGATAGGATTCTTTCATCCAAGATTTTCTTGTCAATATCAGTAAGTCAGTACCTCAAAAACGAAAACTTACAGTAAACAAACCACAGTTTTGCAAGAAATGAAACTCAGGCCCTTAACAAATTGAAGAGCCTTAGAAAGAAGTTGTACTTGGTAAACAACCATAAGTGCAAGAGGGGCAGAGGCAGACTGAACGGGCCATATTTTAATTTGTACTTCACAATTCTTTAGGCGAGCCATTTCACAAATCCCATTGCTATACAGGGATCTAGGACCTGCTCCATCATCTGCATCCAGTGCTGCATCAGCCAGCTCTTCTGATGTCGGTGAGCCCAACTAAACAGACAGCAGGGTCGTCATGTTACACATTACCACTCGATAACGCCTCTTGACTCCATTTCCCTCCCCTCAACTCAGCTTCAGCCCCAGGGACGTAACACTTACACTGCCCCCAGCGAGTTAAACATGTGTTTTTTTGTCCAGGGAAAGTGTCAGGTCTAATCTAAATATGGCTATTGATACAATCATGGTCCTTGCCACTGTTTGGATTAAGGTTTTTCTCCCACTAGGGGAGTTTTTACCTGCCATTGTTTATGTTATGTTTATGTAGTAATTGATCGGGGGTCATGTTCTGGTCTCTGGAAAGATCCTAGAGACAACTTCTGTTGTAATAGACACTATATAAATAAAAACTGAATTGAATTGAATTGAATTGAAATGGTACTCTCCCCTCGAAATCACAGTCACATCTGGAGATAGAAGACTCATTCTTTGCATCAAAGAGGAAAGGAATTAAGATGTCAAACCATGGAGAATACAAACTACATACTGTATGTGCCTCAAAACATGACATAAGGAATTATGTAAGACTATAAATTCAATAATATTCAGTTACCACATTCTGCAATGCTCCAACCACCACAATCAAGTGCCCATCAAAAATGGTAACATGCCAAATATCAGAACAGACAAAAACAAACAAAACCATTGTAGCAGGAATATTAGTAGTGAGATGATGATTAAAATGTTGGATTTTACAACAGACACAGTTACTCATTGTTGTTGTGCTACATTTTCTGACAGTGTGATAAGGAATTGGCCGGCCTACATTTACAGCTGTGGGATGTCATACTGGGCACCATATGGCATGCATTACAAGATCATGAGATTTGATTATATGTAATAAGATTGCTTGTTGTAACTTATTTGTTCTGTGATCCATGATCGCAGCCGTACAAGATAATTTTTTTAAAAGAGACTCTAACAGGCTAAATGTATTGTCCTCTCATAATGCAAGGTTGATGGTTGGACCAGTACACACACATCATTTTAAAATGGTAACACCATAACATTACCTTTTCTTTTATTGGTGCCTTTGTGACATGGAACATTGATCTTCATAGAGGGTCAATCAATATCAATACATGTACCAACCCATTAATGTTCACGAGCAGCTCTAATTCAACATTCTTCACACTGATTAAAGGAGCTGCAGACCCAGGCAGAGCTGATTATTAGGGTGTAATTGTGTTTGAGTTTCATCGCCGCATTGGTCTCCTCTCTTACTCGCCGGCCCTGACCTCCTCCGGTTGCATCTTGTCCTCTGATTTCTCCCGAAAAACGCTGTTACAGTCTCCTCTCTGGGGACCAGATCGAACAGATCCTCACAGGCTCAATTGGGGATAAAAACACCTGACCCTGTCTCCTTCATCACACACTGAGATGATGGTACCTGAGCGGGGTGCAAAGGTTCATCCCATGGGTTAATAGGGTCTCTGGATGAAATCATGTGTATGACACAAACAAGAGAAAAAAAGAGAAAAGAGAGAGAAGTGAAGGTGCAGAAGTTTTATGAAAGACCTTTTGATTTCCACAGCTCTTTGATTTCCCCTACGTCGTTCCTGCTTGTGTGTCTGATTGCCCTTCAGATGTTTTGAGGGGGGACATTAACTTGAAGGAGATAAGATTTCATGCTGTAATTGAGGCTTAGGGAGCGTAATAGTGTCTCGGTCACGGTGTCTGCTGTACCATAGACATGTATGAGGTGGATGAGTTAAGAGGCCATCTGCTCTAATGATACCGGACTGACATTTCAGACAAGGGCTGAACTTCTGACCTTCACAATGACACACTGTTCTGCTGGTTTGAGTGACCTTATTGGCTCCACTACGTTAAAAGACATCATCACAACCACACACAAGCTCTGTATATTATGTCTCAATGTCATTAATTGAGATGTGGTCATCTTATTAGAAGGTACAAGTTAGCAATCCATCTTTTAATCATTTGTTCGTGATGTAGATTTGTGGGTCTGGTTCAGATCATTGTCCTTCCTGAAAGCCTGTTTTGAACCAAACTTTAGTTTTTGAACAGATTGTCTCATACTTGCCTCATTGGCCACTAAATTACTTCAAGGTGCACAGGTCCTACCCCAAATCATCACCCCACCACTGCCTTCCTTGACATAGCAGATGCATCTCTAAGCATCTGTCTGCTGTGTTTGGTTATCAGCAGACATGGTGCTGGACATTCAGGGCAAACAACTCCATTTTGGACATTATTCAAGAAGTCTTGTGGTTCAGTTGTTCAGATGAGGTTTTACAAACCTCAGTTGTGTTTCCAGGTTCCTTGAAAGCCTAATTTATGTCTCTCCATTGAATCAATGGGGTTGCGATGCAGAGTCTCTTGTTCCAAAAATGTCCTGACTCTGCAGACTACCAAGGCTGTGACTGGCCAACTGCGATACATAATTTCTGGTACTTTGCTTTTCTGCTTTTTCCCTTCTGCTGGACTCGTACAAGGGGTGTACAGTCTAGGTCCTCGCACAATTTATCTTTTGTTTACAATGCAACATTTACAATAAAATAATTTCTTGTTCCACATCAATGAGCTTCAACAATGCCCTCTCTCGTAGAAAAGTTAAAATGGGAAGGTAAAAACTCAACCAATGAGTTTTGCATCACGAAGCATCCTCCTAAAACTCAACATCCCCTGGTGTTTTGGTGGTGAATTGCTTCACAGCACTTTTTAGATCTGTGTTAGGGTGGAAAAATGTTACTTTCTATGGCATCTTCTAACTTTTCATCCATTTTCTTTGCTTTATTCTGTTATTATCAGTAGAGTTTCATATTTCATGTTAAATACAACATTCTTGTATGAATATTATTTCTCATCTTTCAAATGGATTTAGTGTACCTGCCATCTTCATTTTGTGTCATAAATGTAGTCAATACGTTTTTTCTAGTTAGGCTTGGTGGACCACGTGTTCGGAACACGGGACATGCGAGAGACCAAGACAAAAGGTTGGGGGTTGTAGTTTCTTCCCCTCCGGTGTCACCGGATGTTGTTTTTATCCCTTTTCCGGCGGTACTGGATTGGACGAGGGGACGAGCATCCAGAACCAGCCAGCCATGGGAGCAGCAAAGTCTAAACCACGTCCTCTCCACCTATAGTATAAATGTTTACGTTAGCCATGCGGTCGGGGTCTTTTGCTTTTGAAATTCATTTGATGATCAGTCAGTATAAGACCCTTGATATCAATTATTCTGTACAGTAATCGCTACTGGTGAATTTTGATCAAATCAGTTCCTCCTTCCAATTTTTGAACACGCAATCAGATTTTCTTTAACTTGAATTCTGACACCTGAACAGAGAACTTCAAAAGGTCTGACAAAGACAAGGTCAAGGCAGCAGAGATTTGACGGAAAAGAATAAACCAGCCTTTAAAGATAAGAGCTTTTCTCCTGCCAAGCAAACAGTACTCATCCATTCTTCTATGCTGTCATGGACCTAAGAGTGTAATATGCTCAGGGAGGCCTGCAAGGGTCTGAGATGTAACTTTTTAAACATTTTTATGTAAGTTTGTGTGTCTGTGTGCTTCAACAAATTTTAAGTAGCATTCTATTGATATTGTGTAATTACTACTTTATTGTACAGTTATTACTGTTTATATGACTGTATCGCTACTCTGGCTGGTCATACTGACTTCACTGATGTGTTGAAAAGGCAACACAGCAACTCATGCATCAATTTTATCCCTAGTTTTTAGAACAATGTTTACTTCATAGATGTAAAGTCTTTATTTGCTGTTTTTCCTCTGCAGGATCCTCGATGAAGTGGTGCACACCTGGGACTGACAAAAGTCGACCAATTAGTGATGATGATTGAATGTGAATCTTAAATAAACATGTTTATTTGTAATGAAAAGAAAATTGAATTGAGTACTTTATTTATAGTCTAGTCATTTATAGTTTCAATTAAATGCATCATTTCCCCTCTTCCCCTGTAGTTTTTAATGCTAGCTAATGACAACCTTCCTAACCTTTGTGTTAGTTATAAAACTAAGAATAAAATGGCAAAAAAAAACATATGAATACAAATGCAAATGTAGTACAGAAAATGTCTAATTTTAATGACTCAAAAAACTGAAGATGGTGATTTATTGTCCATAAAATATGGTATAATTTGCCAGAGTCGCATCATGTATGACAACATCACTGTCAACCTGCACACAGGAAGGAGGGAAGAATCATTTTTTTTTTTTTTTTTTTTTTTTTTTTTTTACCTTGTCTGCACACATATTATTGATTGATACCATGACGGTAGAAACCAAAAGTGTATATATGTGCATTATTACTATATGTAATATATACATATATATACGCACACATATGCGTACACATACATAAACATACACATACAAACCCAGTGTTTTTTTTTTTTTTTTTTTTTTTTTTTTGGGGGGGGGGGGGGGGGGTGGGGGGGGGTGGTGACGACATCCACTGCCAATCCAGGAAGCAGGAACACACGGAGACACACGTCAAGCACTGGAAATCTGCAACAAAAAAACCACAAACAAAGCACGAAACCGGCACGGAGCCATCCAAAACACGAACAGCAATCGACCTAAATCTTGAGATCTGATCGCAGTCTGAGCTAAGCTATCGCTACCGCTACCTAAACCCAAAAACTAGAGAGCCAGCATGCAGGTGAACAAGCCAGTGTGTATGTCTATGCGTGTGTGTGTGTATGTATATGATCATGCATGTGTGTGTGTGTGTGTGTGTGTGTGTGTGTGTGTGTGTATGCGTGTGACTAAATTACTATATGTGTGTGTGTGTGTGTGTGTGTGTGTGTGTGTGTGTGTGTGTGTGTGTGTGTGTGTGTGTGTAATAAACCAAACAAAGCTCCACCTGAAGTGTATCTATAGTGGGGGAGGGGGGGGAGCAACCCCGCCACCCGTGAGACCAGAGGCCGACAAGGAAGAGCCCGGAACCCAGGCCACCGGCAACCCCACAGAGGGGAGAAGTAGGAGGGAGGCAACCCACCGCCTGCGAGGCCCCCCCCCCCACCCGGCGGCGGCCGAGGGGGCCCGCGGGCGGGGCCCCCACGGCGCGGAAAGAAGCAGCCAGGGATCCCGCGGCGGCGGACCGCGACCCAGGCAATCCCCGGCCACCCGGTCCGGGCCGGACACGCGGCCAGGAGGCCCTCACCCTTCAGGCCAGCGACCCCCACCCGGCAGGGGGCCAGCCCGCCCGGAGAGACAGAGCCGCCCCGGCCGCCGACGCGGGCAGGCGCACCCGTCCCCCACGAAAGTGGCCCTCCAAGACCAGAGGGGCGCCCCGCCGTAGAGGCAGCGGGGGGGACCGGAGACGGGCCCGGAGAGAGGGAACCCCCCAACAAGGCGACACACGCGCAGGCCCGACAACGGAGGGCCCCAGACCCAGGCATCCCATTCATTCATCCATTCACCTATCCGATACCTATACTAATAATAATATAATATACTATACATAATAATAATAATACTAATAATAATACTAATAATAATACTAATAATAATACTAATAATAATACTAATAATAATAACCATCTTTGTATAATATAATATTGATAAATTATTAAGTTTTTGATGTCCTGCCAATGGAGGCTCAAATCCTCCATGGCAGGACCCTTCCATACCGCATTCTCACCGACACAGACATACAATCACGCACCGTTTCCCCCTCCCCGGGGGGATCCAGCACCGCCAGAAGGCACCCCAGGCTGCACGGCGGGCCCCGCCAGGCCCGGGTAACCCGACCCACCCGTCCCAGGCCCAGGCCGGTGAGGGAACGCGGGTGATGTGGGACCCCCTCCCGCCCCTTGTGTTGAGTGCATGTGATTAATGCCATAAAAACAGGGAGGAGGGAGGGCCAAGTATGACACAGACCCCCCCCCCTCCCGAACTACGTGTCCTTGTCAAATGTATTTATTAAGTGTTGAATGTGCAGTGTCTATTTTGCTGTTAAAACCGTGAGGCGGGGAGTGCCGGGCCACGCGGGACAGTGCCCCCCACGACCCGGACCCCCCGCCCTTCGCCTATGTGCGTATGAATCGTGTAGGGGGGGCAAGAGGGGGAGCGGAGGCCGAAGCCAGGAAGCAGGACCAGCAAAGCCGGCCCTGATAAGACACCCGCGTCCCCCCACCGGCCGTCCAGCAGACGGGGGCCGGCCCCCCGAGCCGGGCAAGGGCCCCACCGTACCTCCAAGGGCGCCCCCGGCGCCGCCGGAGCCCCCAGACGGAGGAGGAAACGGTCCAACATCCTCCCATTCATACTGACAACATAAGACATAGATACCTGGGAATGGTGCCACCCCGCCGTCGCGCCCGCCCGTGCACCCCCCGGTCAGGGGAAGCCCGCTCCCCGGACCCGGCCCCACCCCCCCCCGAGGCCACCCCGGCGGACACCCCAAGGGTCCCGGAGCCCCCACATCCGCAGGGGCACTTGGCCCCCGCCCAGCGACGGAGGACCAAGGCAGCAATGCCCCCCCAGCGCAGACAGCCACCCCCCACCCAGGCAGGGCCGGGCCCTCCGGGTGGGACCCCCATGTCCACGGCCCCGCCCCCCCCGGGAGGCCCGGAGACGCCCCAGCCACAGCCCCCCGCCCGAGCCCTCCCCAGCCACCCCCCCCCACCGCCATGAGGTAACCCCCCCCACAGGCCCCCAAGGCCCCCACCGGCTAGGGACAGGGCCCCGCGGCCCCCCCCACCGCCCCCCAGGGGCCACCAGAGGCCCGCGCCCCAGACCCCCCAAGCCGACCCCCAACCCCAAGGGCTACGAGATCACCACCCCCCCGCCCCCACTAGGTAACGAAGCCAATAAACGGGGACCACAGAGAGTGCAATTCAGCCGAATGTTGTTCAGTGGAGGCAGACATTATCTCACTACTAATATGATCTGATAAAAGATTCCTAAAATGGTTGATACATAAACTGGATTTTTGTTTCCAATTTACTAAAATGGTTTTCTTTGCGATACATAAGGCAGTGAGAACCCGGTGTGTCCAATTAGGATCTATTTGAGTGTCTCCCAGGTGACCTAATATACATACCGTGGGGCATACTGGGATTCTGTGGTTGATCCATGTGGATAAATCCTCACAAATCTCCTTCCAGAACCTCTGTACCGGTGTACAGAACCATAAAGCATGCATATAATTATCTGGGGTGTTCTCTGTGCACTGTGAACAGATATTAGAGGTGACAAAGCCCATCTGGAACATCCTTTGTCCAGTATAATGTATTCTATGAAGAACTTTGTACTGTATAAGTTGTAGGTTTGGGTTTTTAGTCATAGTAAACGTATTTAAGCATATTTGTGACCAAGAAAACTGGTCGGTATTAAGAGAGAGATCCGCCTCCCACTTAGAGATCGGGAGAGAGACTGAATCGTCCAGTTTAGACACTAACCTGTAGAGTTTTGATAACAACTTTAAAGTGCTTAGATTCAATAAATCTATTATCTTAGCGGGAAGTTGTAAATCTAATTGGCTAATTTTGTATGTTTTATTTATTATTGCCTTAAGTTGTTGATACTCTAAAAATTTATTCCTGCTAACTCCGTATTGAACAATAAGTGTATTGAAAGGTACAAACTGTCCTCCTACAATTACGTGCTGTAAGTACCGTATTCCTTGATCTCTCCATTGAACGAAGTTAACCATCTTTTTATCATTTTTCACGATGTCTGGGTTGTTCCATATGGGTGTACGGTCACATGGAAAAAGTGAAATTTTAGCTATTTTAAGAAATTCCCACCAAGCTGATAAAGTTGTGCTAATATTAATGCTTTTGAAACATTGATGACGTTTGATACTTTGACTAATAAATGGTAACTCTGAGATTTCTAGTTCATTACAAAACACTTGCTCTGAGTCCAGCCATTGACTATCTAAAGGATGATCTTTTGACCATTTTACAATATACTGTAACTTACTGGCTATGAAGTAATACTGAAAATTAGGTAATTCTAAACCTCCATATTCTTTGGATTGGGAAGAATCATTTTCATCACACGACATGGACAGTTTCAGGGGTTTAGCCGGATTTGTAGTAAATTATAAACATGAACTAAAAAGTAAAATCGTGGAACAGCAAATTTTGGATGAATGTGACTAATCTGTGACTATAATCTGATTGTAAAATCCTCATCTCACATTTATAAGGTAAATACTGAACAGTACATATATGCGCTGTCCAGTTATTACAGCCATTATTAAAGCACATTAGCTTCAGTCTCTGGCTGTTCCAGTTTGAGACAGCCCAGCTGGATAAAACCAGAAAAACAGCCAGAGAAAACAACCACTGGGTCTGACTGAGTCACTACAACGAGATTCAGCGAGCACTGAAATAATAAATCCTTTGCCATGTAACCGTGTTCCTGTCCCTGAGTTCCTGTGTTGACTTACAACACATAGGTTAAGTCATTATTACCAGACAGACGTGCAATAATTCATATGAATGGTAATAACTGTGAAATAAAGTAGTAATTACACAATATGAATAGAGTGCTTCTTAAACTGTGTTGCACAGCACACTACTAATTCCCACTCAAGTCAAATAGCGGTCATGTTTCCATCAATCATTTAAACTTAAGCACTTAATTCACCCAGTTAGATTTAACACTGTGAAATACTGTCCAATTGTCAAATATAACCTGTTGTGAGCTAACCTGCTATGAGTAACTCTTTTAAATTCAGAAACACCAGGCGCCAAATCAAATCTCTTTCTTTATTCACCTTCTGGTCTTTTGTTGGTGAAAAAGCTTCTTCTGTGACCCCCTAATTTGGTAATCAGGGAATATCTCCCATATTCAGGGAGTTGGTTCTCCTCCAGTAAGGCTCAACATATCAGGGTTGGTTGATGCCTGTGGTTCTGAGCAAAAAAAGTATTTCTATTTATTTTTTTTACCTTAAATTCTAAGAAAAAAGGCAGAATTATGGAAAAGAAAAAGGTTTTTTACTATACCATTAATATTTTTCACTACATACAGAAAAGACAAAATTATAAAGGCAAAGTGAAAGAAACATGTCCTTGTTAGCATGTAACTTGTTTTTATCCACATTTAGATTTTTGTTTTAAAAGTTCTCAAATCTTATTCTACAAACTGTCAAGTTAACACTACAGGCTGCTGCATTTGGAAACATACTGTATTTAACTTCATACTGTATGACCAGTAATCCTGCACATTTTATGTGCAGAAACAGATGCTTTTCGGAGATCATTGTTTTTTTCTTTCCCTCTTGCCGTTGTAGTAGCACACACACAATCAGTAGACTGCCAAACACCTTTACTGAGGTCTGCACACCTGCTGATGATCGATTCATTACAGTTGCTGTTACCATCTTACATCCTAAGGAATGATGGGGGATTTGAATAGGAAGCTTTAAAGGAGCTTGAGACTCCTTTTAAGAAATGAGACTCTCTAGCGCCACCCTTCACCACGACGGCCGTTGGGTGTACTGCAGCCAACAGTGAAGCTGGCACGGGAGAACGGGGGAGAACCCGTTAATATTATAGATCCATGGGGAGAACGTGCATGCAGCGTCATGTGACGTCACATCCGCAGCCCAGCGCGGGAAATTCGGGACCGAATTGCAGCACATTTTGCAGCACACAGCCTGTTCAAGGCAAAGGAGAGATACACTAGAGGGCTCATTCTTTTGGGTTTGGAACGCTTCATCTGACATTATTACTAGAAAACTTAAAATGTATACGGATTTTTTTCATAAATCCTGCCACAATCCGGCCTCAAGCTCCTTTAAGTATGAAATTTGAAGGGTACCAAGTACTGCACATAAATTATTTTGGTATTTTTTTGTCAAATAAATAGTTGCACGATGAAAAAAAGTTGTTCATCTGAGGTTGTGTTTGCCTCATACTGATATTCATGACAATTGGACAATTTTTGTAATATTTTTACACATATTTCACAATGAGCACTCTAACAAGAACAATTTTTCCATTTTTTTTATTAAAGAAAACGCGGCGACATCTCAGGTTGCAAATGGAAGGAGATCATAAGGAAGGGAGGAGGAGATACTGCACCCTTTTACAGGCAGGGCATTTGACACCAATAAAACAAGCGACATAGGGAGAATTACAATCTTCCGTAATGAAGGAGGACATGAGCCATGGACCCCTAGAGAGGCTGAGCGAAGTGCTGCACCAGCAACATGAAACTGACGCACAAATATGAAAGCAATCAAGCAAGTGAGAAGACTTGACCTGCTTGAGCTCGTCATCACTCATACACCTTCAGTGAGACAGTTAACCCGGAACAATTCCAGGCAAATTATCTTGAGGTTTGATTAATCCAACACCATTAACCCCCTCAAAATCAAAGTCTCAAAGAAGGATTGTTTCTACAGTGATTGGATAAATAAAATACCATTACCAAATAACTTCCTTCAAAGAAGTTGTTTTCAGGAATGTGTATTTAACTTGGAAACTGTTCACAGAGAAAAGCCGGTAATATGTTGATTGTTCTTAAACTTTCCTTCAGAAGTGTCATATTATTACTGGGAAGAAATATTGAACTTGGACTTTGTCAGAGTTTGGAGTGTCCAACTGACCAGACAGGTTAGTTTACACATGTGGCGGATTTGCTGGTACTCCTCCATTAAAGACAGAAAAATCCACAATGGTCACTTAAATAACCTGAAAATGACATAAGTGAAAATAAATAATAACTTACCAAAACAAAACACTTATGAAAATCATACATTACGGTTGAATTGTGGGTCAAAAGAATCCTTCAAGGAAAAATAAAAATAACTAATGAACAAATTAGTTGGTCATCAGTGAGCCTCTTTGGTGCATACAGATGGATTTATTTTAATACTGATTGCTCGAGACACCAAGCAATTGTAAGTTTGAACCTACAATTGAGTTAGTCATTCAAATGGGAAGTAGGGCTTTTTAAATTTATATTCGAAATCCATTAAAATGTATTAATGTTACTAGCCCCTTTGATATACATTACACTCTAATGTACGTTAAAAAGTTTCATATGCTTTGCTTTTACTGAATCTTCATAATAATAATAATAATTTAAAAAAATCGTTGTCAGAGTGGGTATAAACGAGTAGAAATTGATATATATGATATATATATACCCTCCTGGGTGACTGTAAAAAGATGGTGCTGCATAAAGGAGGAGGGGAACTGTCTGAAAACAACTTTAGCTTTCATTTCATTTTACCCTAAAAAATAAACTTATAAGTACAATTTTGGGTTACACCGTGGAGCGGTAAGGTGAGACACTACAGGCCAAACCATATGTTGGTTTCCGTTAGCGGGAGTCCAACCTAAAACCTAGGAGGCTGGAATTGTGACAGGCCTGACCACCTCCTTAGTCAGGACTTATCCAACTACCGCTCGGGAACTGGAGTGCACCACTTTCAATGCTTGCCAACCACCAATAAATAAAAGCAGAGGAGTTGGCAAAGAAGAAGGAAAAAAGGAAGAACAAACACAGAAGGAGGTGAGATGGTTGCTGTGCTGCTGTTTGCTGTTACTGCAACGGTGGCCGTGTCTGGGAGGAGACACAGATGTTCCTGAAAATCCTCATAGCGGGTCTGTTCCTTGTGGCCACAGTGCCATTCCTCTGGATTTAGCTTTGATCTCCAGTGGGGTGTACCAATGGTTGCAGGAAAAAACTGCTTCTGAATATACAACCCATCACAGACACAAAGCACGTCTCATTGGTAACGAGACTAGTATCGATAAAATACATGCAAAATGGTGTGCAGTGGAGTAGGAACACTCTAAAAGGACTGATGGCTGTAAAAACTTGTTGATAGGTTTTATTAGCATTTCTGCCACCAGCTTGCTTGTTCTGAATAGCTTTTGGATGCTCTTGTGAGGGTCATTGCATTAAGCCCACCCTCCCCCTCCCCCTGGTTGTGACTAGTTTGTTCTGTGCTGATGGAACCTATAAATGGGAAAGCTACCAGACCCACTTTATGCAAGATCATTTCCACAGGCTAGCCTGTGTAATTCCTAATAATGGAGACATGTGGCAATGGCTTAGGGCCCATAAAACCACCCCAGTCTCCCACTAATGGGGGTCCAGGGTGGATATTTATTTGAACACTGTCCAGGATGTGTCTGGATACGCTGGCCCTCTGCTCACCCAGTAACAGCTAGGACTGGTTAACAACATCTGATAACACCTTAGTTAACTGACATGCATCTACAGAATCCACAGTTAGTGCTACTTATACCAGATCATAACACTGAAAAAAAAAAACTGGAAACAAGAACTGAAAGTTGATCATTTACCAATGTTTTAAAATGATCGTAATATGTTTGATTATTTAGATTAAGACGCTTTAACGTCACTCCTTGCTCTTTATTATTGGTTTGACCCTGAAAGGTCAGTGCAGCATCGTTTTATCCCATTTCCTAGTTTGTGTATCCTTAATCCTGCTCCTACAGACTCCTCCCTCTGTCTCAGTCTCCTTTAAAAGCCATGAAAGGAGAAGCTGAGGACTCACACAAGGAGACGGGGTGACAGGCACTTATCATATTGATTCACAGCCATGATTCTCGTCCAACATGAATTGCATATCACGTGTGTCCTATTTGCGACACAAAATATATTCATTTTTGTCTGAATTTAAAATATTGTTAATAACATATATTGCCCCTTTCTGATGTTTCAGGTGCCTAAAAGACCTTTACCACGTCTGTGTATCTTTGCTCCTAGCTCCTCCTAGCAAGCCCCCTCTCTCCTCTTGGAGCAATTTAAGGACAGAGACATTTTTCAAAATATTTTGCTGAGATCGATTTCTGGATCTTGGAGGCTGGAGGAGACAAGGACTATCATATTAAACAAATAAAAGCTGCATCAGCACGTATGGGGAAAAGGGCAATGTTAACATTAAGAGAGGACACAATGTGTTTTTTAAAGCCTTTATTTATGCTACCTCTAAAATCTGTCTCCTGCAATTACATAGAAAGAGATGAGTTATATTACATGATCTTTCAATAAACAGACTTCACCATTTGATAAATCATTTAGTCCATATAATGTCTTGAATTTATCTGAACACAATCTGAGATTAACAACACATGACATATTACACCATGACATTAGTCATTTAACAAGAACGCCAAAATGCAGAAGCATTTGGTGAAAAACCTGAGTAGATCCTCCTTACAGCTTCCATGGCAACCAAGAGGTTGTGTTGCAGCCAGGTGCTGAGGATCAAACACACTAGATTTACTGGTCATCAGTAGATGCCACTGACAAACAACAGTTTTGGCAATTTGGTTTTTTAAAGCATCCATGGGTTTCATAACACAATACAAAGGAGGAAAGACATTAGTAATGATTTCAGAGGAATAACAGCTGATGCCCATCAAACTGGTTAGGGTTACAAGGCCATTTCCAAAATATATACAGTTGAGTATTCAGCAGTGATAAAGATTATTTAAAAGTGGAAAATATTCAAGAAAATTCAAAGAACCCAAGAACTAAATCTCAAAGTCTGAAGGCCGTAGCATGACAAGCACTACAACTAGAAAGGGTCTTCACAATTATGAGCTGTCTGGAAGGGTGGGCAGATGAAAGCCTCTTTTATCTCTGTGGAAGACAAAGCCAAGGTGGAGATACTGTGTATATATATGTGTGGCAGTCTCCTTGCCACTGGGGTTTAGTGCAGGAACTCTTTATTTCACCCTCACTGCAGACACACGTGCACCAACACCTTCAGCAGCTTCACAGGGAGACCTCTTGCTGCTGTGCAGCCACGCCTTATGAAGGCAGGCAGGGTGGAGAGGTGGAGAGACCTGTGGCCAATCAACCTGAGTGGCTGCACCTCCACCCTGTCACAATATGTATTAATGATATAGATCAGGGGTCGGCAACCCAACATGTTGAAAGAGCAATATTGGACCAAAAACACAAAAAACAAATATGTCTGGAGCCGCAAAAAATGAAAAGTCTCGTATAAGCCTTAGAATGAAGGCAACACATGCTGCATGTATCTTTATTAGTTATAACTGGGGGAAGTTTTTTTTTTCATAATGCACTTCGAGAAAGAAGTCGAAATGTCGAGAAAAAAGTCGAAATGTTGAGAAAAAAGTCGAAATGTTGAGAAAAAAGACGAAATGTTGAGAAAAAAGACGAAATGTTGAGAAAAAGTCAAAATTTCGTGAAAAAAGTCGAAATGTTGAGAAAAAAGTCGAAATGTTGAGAAAAAAGTCAAAATTTCGAGAAAAAAGTCGAAATGTCAAGATTAAAAAGGAAAAAGGAAGAAAAAAGAGAAAAAAAGGAAAAAAAGAAGAAGAAAAAAAGAAAAGAAGAAAAAAAGAAAAAAAAATTCAAACATTTTTGAAAAAGCTCCAGGGAGCCACTAGGGCGGCGCTAAAGAGCCGCATGCGGCTCTAGAGCCACGGGTTGCCGACCCCTGATATAGATATTCAAAAAAAAATAAACAAACATACTACACCAGCACAAACACCTCATACCAGCTATCAAGCATAATGCTGGAAAAGTGATGATTTGGGTTTGCTTTGCTTCAATAAGACTTGCCCAACATGCAAACTCCTCTCTATACTCAAGTACCCAATAGGCAAATCTGAGGTCTTCTGTCTTACAGCTCAAACGTGGTCAAAAATGCAGCATGCAACAGGACGATGACCTGAAGCGCACCAGCAAATCAAAAATAAAATGGCTGAAAAAGAAAAGAATGAAGGTGTTCCAGCAACACGGCAAATGTCCAGATAAGTTCTTAAACCAGGACTTTGGGTGTGGTAGGACTCATCGAAACATGTTCTACTTTTCCAATCCTTGCAAGCTGCTCATATTTAGCCTACTGTATACCCACGGTTTTAAATGTCTGTCTAATCACATAAAAACAGGTCTTGAGAGCAAAGGGATTATGGGTCGATAATCTTTGGCAATAATAAATCCACACCACATAACCTATATGAAATCTTCCCCCCTTTTCCCACCTGCAAAAGACAACAGTGGCTGTCAATGTGCTTACGGTCAGGTGGTGCAGTCGTAAAGCCTCATAATTGTTTAATGGTGCGTTTTATGAGGCGACACTGTGAGTCAGTGCAGCCCGAAGGCTCTGAATTCCAGATGATAACACATTGGGTTTGGTAATGCGGGGTTAATCACAGGTGGATATTAGCTCACCGTGGGGCATGGGCAGCTGCTCAACGTACGTGCCGCCTTCAGGGTAGAGATGCATCCATATCTTTCTGTCTGAGCCAGACCGACCTTGCTGCCTGAGCACAGGCAGACATAAGAGGGGATAGAGACAGGCTGTTCCCCCTGCACAATACGTCCTAGACAAACATCTACACTGAGAAAACACACTGAAGCGTACTGTGCATTTACACAATCACAAAAGATTTGCTGAGGTAGGAATCTGTGCGCTACTTTGTCCTGAGATCAAAAATAACTTTTTTGCAGCTGTCTGTGTGCACTGACGCTGGGTAACCTGATACTGTCCCCAAGCACAAGCACTGCTCTGCATGAGCTGCACAGTCCCCTGTGGACAGAGCAGCCCCCTAACGCATGACCACAGATGCACAGAGTCGCTGAACACATGAACATGTGAATACAAACACACACACACACAGGGGCTACATTCTTTTGAGGTCTCCTTCACAGACTTCAAGTATCAGTGATACAAGACCGTTTAGCCTTTCAAGAACAGACCCTGTGCAGAATTGAAGCGTGTAAGGTCAAATAAATTCATTAATATACTTCATTAAGGGCAATGGAGGCACTTTACTTCTTGTGCTGGTCCCTCATGAATCTGAGGCTGATCCAATGCATCCACCGGTGAATGCTGTGCAATGTGTCTTGGGATATGCTAGTTTGCGAAGGATCCACCTGGTGAAAAAAAGATGCATTTGTAGAATCCAAAATGGGACAGTCTACGTTGTGCCACTTTGATGCAACCTTGCTGGGACACAATTATTGCCTCATTTAACGCTAGCATAAAAGGGCAGTTTTGGATGCAAAGAAGCAAGTTGGACCATATGTGGATGCCTGTCCAATGCATAAAGCCAAAGCCAGACGTGCACAGTTTACAGCTGTACAAACGGCCTTTAAGCATCACATCAGATGCTGCAGGTGTTACGGAGTTCAAACGAAACCTGAAATGGCTACACGCCTTATCATTGTTAAGCTAATTTAAGGGGTTACATGTGCTGACATCAATCAGATACAAGCATGACTTTGTTTTTATCCTGGATGGGAAGTTTAAAATGCATTACAACCTGCAGCAGAACATATTTAATGAGACCTCTGCCTAATATTAAAATCTGATCCGGTGCCCTTGGTTCATGTCTTCAAAGATGTGAATTCCCATTTGAGTTTTTTTCCTCTTTCTCAAGTGTTAAGCAAGCAAGCGCTGTGTTTATACGATTATTGTTATGCAAAATTACTAGCTCCAGACAAGGGGCTCCATTGAGATTACAAGTCTGAAGCAAAGTGGAGAATTTGAATTTAGAAACTGACCAAAAAGCTCCAAAAGCATATCAAACAATGGAAAAATTCAACCAGAAGGAATGTAAGACCATGCATGGGACTTTCAGTATGTGGTGTAAAATTATGGAACTCCTTAACAACTGATTTAAAGGATTGTAAAAATATTCACCAGTTCAAGAAATTGTATAAAGACAACACAATCAGACAATATGAATTTAACGGGTAAAATATCTTTTGTTTTTTTTTGTTTTTGTATTGTTGACGAGTTAGTGTGTATGTTTTCTTATTTTTTTTTTTTTTTTTTTCATTATTTCTTTTTTTTGGTATTATATAAGTAGTGACTGTTGAACAGACGGACAGACCATCTTCATACGAATTGTTTTATTTTTTTTGAGAAAGGGGCTTGTTATATAAGGCTTTCTTCTTCTTGCCCCTTTTCGATCATGGAATGGAACATGTATGTGAACTATTTCCATGATACGGAATAAATAAAAATGAAATGAAATGAAATGCTGGTTGACATAATTCAGTTATAGAAAAAATAAAACATCAGTTGGAGGCAGGTCTCCGGGGGATTCCTCTGGACCCAAAGGTTGCATCAGTCAGCCGAGCGTTGGCTCACCGAGGGTCCCAGAGGGCCTTGATTAGAGTGCCATCAGTTGTCCTTAAAGCTCTGGCAGTAGTCATTTTTTAAAATGTCATTTCAGTGCTGACATCAGAAATGAGGACAGATGGACGGATTTGATCAGAATATTATTATCACAGTCATAAACAATGTGTTGGAAAAAAAGAACAAACCTTAGTTTGATATGTGATCAGAGCTCTGATCAATCTCTTAACTTAATCTAGTGAACAAATCTTTTGAACTTTCTCACAAAAGGACTCGGTACATTGAAAAGATCATGGGATCAGAGTGATGTAAGGTAATGCTAGTTAGCATATGCTAAGCCATGCTAAAATAGTTCATTTGTGGTAACTGAGCCAAACGGCCTCCAAACTCTTTCATTGTGCCCTTTTTTGTCCACATTTGGGTTAAGAAGCGGGTTGGGGGGAGTCTGCTTTGGCATGATGCTGATCTTCACCAAACTTCAGAAACCCTATGAATAAAGTCCCAGTGGGTTTGTCTAGTTTTTCCTATAAAGTCTGTGTTCCACATCGTGCACTGTAAGCATTTACATAGTTTTGAATGGGTAAAAATATTATTTGGGATTTTCTGTTCCATATTTGTGAACAATAAACCAGAGAATAAACCAGCAAATCTGGAAGATTTCACATTTTAAAATAGTAATAATTATGTTTATTTATGTAACCGCATAATCAGTGCATATTTACGTCATAACAGTCAAAGACAGAACTCACTTTTGCTTAGCTTAACATTTTTATTTGAGTTTAAATTGGGTGCTTTGTATTGACCAGGACTGGGAACATCAATCTGCTTGTTCACACTGCATACATGCTAAATTAAATTCCCATTGAAGTTTGATGACACCCTCTTTATTAATATATGAGAAACGAGCATAACTGAGGTCAAGTTGACAAATATGAATACCTGAATGATGGCCTTATTTCAGTCCTACTTTTGCAAACATTTATTCCGTTGAGCAAATAAATAAAAGTCTTAAAACATTCTTATTAGTTAAATAATGTTTCCTAAGGCAAAAGTTGTTTTCAAAAACATATTTAATAAATCCTGCTTTAAAAACTTATATCAGTAATAAAAATGCATTAGTTTGCTGCTTTATAGATTAAAGGCATAAATGGCAGATGTTTTTCATCATCACCTGTCAAATTGCTGGAACTTACAAATAATATCCTGCCAATTCTTTTTTGGCCCCACCTGGTCTCTTGTCATAAATACAGGAGAGAAAACAATTTAGATCACCTGATTTTTCTTTCATCTGCTTCTCAGACAGGCTCATATTTCATTTTTCTGTGACATATATTGTTTTTCTTTTTCTGATCGACATACCAACACCACAGCACTTTTGTTTTATTTATAGTTACAGAGTGAATATTACTTTTTTTTTTTCTTTTTTGTTTTCAGTTCTGCTCCATGGTTTTCCTTCTGGCCATGCACAGCACCATCAAGACTGGATGTGCATATTTCCCCAGCATGCAACAGGGGTGGAAAACAAATCTTTAAATGCAGGTCATTACATTAACCACTATAATTAAAATTATATTATCGTTCTAAAATTTTCTCCAAGAATATACATGAATATATCTTTAGAGTCCAAATTAGACTGGTAACAGATGAACGCATGCCACTGAAACAGATCAAATGGAAAACTCTCCCAGTTGCACATATACACAAATTGCACCTGCAGGCTCAGAGCTGCAATGTATCAAGGTTAAGGCATTACGGTTCATATTCAGATGACTGAGTCCCTGCACTCAGAGTGTTAAAGCAACAGGCCTGCAGGTTAACTCTGCAAGATATTAAGATAATCCAGACAAGGAGGGAAAGTCTGACATATCAGGCGTGATACTGTATGTTGTAAGGCCTTGCCGCTTCTGCCAAGGGGCAACCTTCAGCTTGCTAAACTGAGCAGTTCGTTAAATGACCACTAGAGACTGCTTCCATAAATCAGTCAATCTCTATTAACACACATGTTAAAATGTTGAGATGCTCAACTTTAAAGTTGAGATAAATATATTGACAACCTGGTGTAAAGAGCAGCTTTGGAATATCTAAAGATAGAAGTCACATCCAGAGCATGTATACAGAGGTTGACATTTTTTGTATCTTAGCAGGTAAAATGATATATAAAACTATTTTTTTTTCACACTTACTGTAGTTGAACGATTTCTTGAATGAGAGCTGCCCTGCAGTCCGTGATGTTATAGACTAGCAGGCATAACTTTTGCTAAAAGCACTTAGGATTTAAGGTATGAGCTGTGAACTATGAGCTTATGATTATTATTTAAACATAATATAGCTTGTTGTCTTGTTGATTGTAGTAACACATTGTTGCAACCAGTTTCAGGTTGGCCTGGAAGGGTTAAGAAGGCCTTTTCCCCATGCGTGTGGGGCTAGATGGTGCTAGCATAGGCCGCTGACTGGCTGGAGGGTTTTCGCCGGGGGCCACGGCCTGAGCTCGCACCCAGGGCCTGAGCTGGCAACTAAAGCGGCTTTCTACCGTTTTCTCTGGAACAACCAACTCTGCACTTTCAACTGACTCTGAACTCTAACCGTTGCTGCTGCCACTTGCTCTAGCAGAGCACCCGACAGCAGACGGCAACGGTAGTGCCGACCAAGCTCAAGTGATGCTATGATACTTAGTTAGCATAAAGACAAAATAGCTAACTTCTGGTAACTCACAAAGTGAAGTTACCATGAAGTGACTGACTTAATTGTCAGGTCATGTTTTGATGAACCTGGGTTAGGTGGAGTTTTGAAAACTGGGCTTCAAAAACCCAGTCTGGCCTCCGGCAGGAAGGTCCCCCCTTATGATCCAGGTCCTGGTCCAGGTTTCTTCCTCCTAAAGGGGAGTTTTTTCTTGACACTGTTTGACTTAAGGCTTTTCTCCCACTAGGGGAGTTTTTACCTGCCATTGTTTATGTAATAATTGCTTGGGGGTTTATGTTTATGTTCATGTTCATGTTCTGGGTCTCTGGAAAGCACCTAGAGACAACTTTTGTTGTATTAGACGCTATACAAATAAAATTGAATTGAATTGAAAACTACTTTCAGAAACCCTGTGATGTCACAGAGGGGCTTGTCCAATTCTCTTCATGCAGACTGCGGCCTCCACCTGCTGCGATTCAGACTGATGATGTTCTTTACTTGGATACAGCATGACATGTTAATGGCAAACACACTGGAAGGAAAAAGGAGCAAAAGTGTTTATATAAGTATGGATGAACTCCAACTTTCAGAAGGGACTGCACATGTCTGAGTCCAATGACAGCCAAGTTATGTGTCTACATTTACTTGGAGATGAAACCAGAGATGAGTGTGAAGAGAAACAGTGTGACAGTGCATGATGGGTTATTAGATTATGCAAATGAAGGAGAGTAATAACACAATTTAACACCTCTTCTCCCTATCTATACCTTGGACTTGGCTGGTGAGGTTCTATTTTTTTTTGCCAGAATTACATAACGATTTCACATTAACCTCACTGATGGTGCCAACTGGATTCCCTACTCCCACAAAAAACACATATAAGAACACACACACGCTGTGCCTCTCCTGCCATCACTTTGAAGAGTGGGTGGTGAGGAGGAGCAGCATGCACACCATGTCTGACAATATTTCAGGATAGAAATGCTGCCAGAAAGTATTGAAATGTTTGTTTTGAACATAAACTGCATGCATGAATTTCAATGGTGAAGATGTGGGTAGCGAAGTTGCTCTTTCAATGGTAAAGTAAAGATGGGATCAGTATTTTATCAGATCTGCATATATTTGTTGGGCTATAGTCCTATGTGAACATGGGAAGACTTAATTTAAATTTTAAGGCCCAGTTCTGAGGCCTCACTCTGAGGCCAGCCTCGATTTCTTACAGCTGACCGCATGGTCTGAAACAAAGGAACTGGATGAGACCAAATCTCAAAATGATGAAAGAATGAAACAAAGATATGTCATTTTGATCTGAAACTGTAAGTTAAAGCAGCACAATGTAACTTTTCCACTTTAATATAATATTTCCAGAGTCATTGTGATGGTACATCAACTTCCAACAGGTTTAATGACCCCCTCAGACCTCATGGTCTGAGGGGTCTGTATCGCCTTCACTGGCACTATGTAACTTCGAGGTGCATGGTAGGAACCCTGCCACACTTATGGTAAAGCACTACCGCTTTAGTCCAAAGGAGCCACCAAACTCAACAAAAGCTGAAAGTTACATTGTGCTGCTTTAATTCACAACATTTCTCAAAAAGAAAAAAAAGGTGTAATACTTAAAGGATTGTATTTCACTTAAAAAATAATACAAATACAACATTTGTACATGCATAATGCGCAAACATTGCAATATATCTGAGAAATATCATTGCTTTACATTTATTCATTGAAAAAAAGCAGCAATAGCCACATTGAGTTAGTATTTTAGCCTCTCAGCAGTTACATATTAATTCATGACGGTCTAAATGTTCCTAATGTTTGACCTGTCTGTGTCTATTAACACAGAATTTTATGTGCATAATGTGGTTTGATGTTGTCTTTCTTATAGAAGAAAGTACATTCCCGGACAATTAAAAAAAAATCAACCCTCACCTAAACCTGTATAGTTTTTTAATAATGGTTCAGTGAATTATGTGCAAGCTCCCCATACTGTGAGCACCAGTGCACCACTATACCATTAAAGATGCTGGCTTTTTTACGGCTCCACTGGAAGAAGGAGACAAATCGCCTTCCTGAACTGACTAAGACGGACGTAGACAGGTGTCATCATCATGTGTGGACAGTAAAACAAGAAGGTGTCATGGTACGGTTTTTCTGGGACCCAAGTGCAGGAGACAGAGGGAGGCTGGAGGCAGGAGTTCTCAAAACAAAAGGATTTATTCCACAAAAAGGGGAAAACAAGGCGCTGCAGCGCAGGATGAAAAAACACAAAACTAACAGGGATCAAAAAACTACGAGGAGACATGGAGGTGGAAACAGTACGGACCGACAGGGAACCAAGGAATGACAAGACAAGATATACTGAAGGGATAACGAGACATGACGAGACACAGGTGCAGACACAATCAGGGCAGATGGGACACAGGCGGGGCAAGACAGAACTGAAAGTTACAAACACTGGGGGGGAAGTGTCAAACCGTGACAGAAGGAGCATCTTATCCTGGTTATCGTTTAGGGGCAAGAGGCAAGTCCAATTCCTTCCTTCATTCATTCCTTCATTCATTCATTGTTTCATTCATTCACTCAATATTTCATGTTGCATTTCAACCGGTTGGTCAGCAGACAAAGTTGTAGGATTTCTGACTGTCAAGCAATCTTTGACTACATGTTGTTTCCAAGGTGCTCACATAGCACAATGTAAGACCCCCAGTTTCAAGCTGTGATGAAACATATCACCACAAGTCTTCCATCGTTTGCCTACGACAGGCCAAAACTGTGCAGCGCTTAGCAGGCATGAGATGCTGGCAGTCACAACATATGTGGAACAAAGAGTTGAAAGAGTTTTAATGTGGTGACAGTGGTAGTTTAAACACCTGGGGCTGTGAGGCTTGGCTCTTTCTAGCTGAAACAATGATGGGTTCCCAGGAAAAGATGTTTCCTTGATGGCATCATCAAACTCACATGTATACAAGTCACAGATGCTGTGGGAACCGAAGCATCCACAAATCATGGCAGACGTTGGCATTTGCACACTTCACTGGTGAAAGCCTGGAGGACTGCCTGTTCTTTGGCATGTAAAACTCAAAGTCCTTTTATTTTCTCCCCAAGAGCGAATTGAGACGTGGACTCATCTGACCACAGCGCTTGTGTCCATTGTCTTTGTGCCTGTCTGAGATGAACCCCTGCCCAGATAGCCTGGTGGCCTTTCTGCACAGAGCAGATACAAGGCTTCCTCCTTCCATGAGACAGTTTCAGGCTACATGTCTGTATGCAGCTGTGGACTGAATTCAGAGATAATTGTTTTCCAAGTTATTTGCAAGCCGGTGTGGCTGTATTGATAGTGGTGACATGAAAGTTTCCTCCGTAGTGACGCTGAGGGCTGAAATGTCATGCATGTCTAACATTATTTTCCAGATTGCCTTTTTTTCTTTTCTTAGATGGGATCAGGCTCACTGAACTTTAGATGTTAAAAGATCCTAGTTCTTTGTAGTTTTGTGTTGACAAATATACCTGTTCAACTGATCTAATGATTCTCTGAAAAGACTTGGCAGAAAGAGATAAACCACAAGTCATCCCTTCAACTAAGCCTGTAGTTGATCTCTATCTATCTAACATTTTTTGTAAATCTTACCTTTATATATTCTATAATCCTTTCTGTAATGACTAGTATGTCTTCCAAATCTTTTTTTTTTTGTGTTTAAAGTGATCTGACGTCAAATTCTAGATTTGTTGTTAAAGTTGATGAGCGATGACATTGAAAATTATTGACTTGTTTCTGTTTATTAAGAGTTTCCAGCAAATTATTGATTTAAAACTGCACAAATCAGTTTATTTTTGTTAATACGTGTGATTACACTCAAACTGTCTTGCAAGTCGATCTTGTTAAAGGTTGTTTTTTAAGACAGGTTTAAAAATACTTTCTGTACGTTGAAATGTAATTGTTCAGACATGCATTTAAATTATGATGTCTGTCTTTTATGTTCTGCTGCAAACGCTGCTTTTTTCTGCCATTTTCATTGTGTTTTCTATGTTTTTATTGTTGTACGGCAACCTTGAGTATCATGAAAGACGCCTTACAAATAAATTGTATTATTGTAGTAAATGTAGTATTATTAGGGCCCGAACACTGACAGTGCGAAGGCCCTATTGTATCTGTAGGAATTGTTCTCGTTATCCTCGTCGTTTCTATTTTTCTGACGAAATGAGGGCCTTTTTGCCCCCATAAACGTGCCCCAAAAGTCACCAAATTTTGCACGCAAGCCAGGCCTGGCGAAAAATTCAATATTTAATGGTTTGCATTAATGGGCGTGGCCTAATTGCTCAACAGCGCCCCCTAGAAAACTTCGTGCCACAATACGGTTTGACGTGCATGCACGAAAATCGGTACACACCTGTATCATGTCGCAACTTAAAGAAAAGTCTCTTGGCGCCATGGCCGAAACCGAACAGGAAGTTGGCCATTTTGAATTAATCGTGTAATTTTGGCGCAATTTATGCAATTTTTTCGGCCGCTTCTTCGCCCGAACCGTAACGTGCACCCAGGTGTGTTATACATCAAATATGCGTCTAGATCCTGCGACGATGGGCATTACTTTTCTCAGTCAAAAGATAGCAGATCCTATTTTCTGCCATAACTTTTGAATGGTTTGACATAAAGACTTGTGGGTGGTGTTATCGGACTCGGTTTTGAGTCCTTGAACATAATTGGTGCAAATTAGCCCCGCCCCTTCTTCTGATTGGTCGATATGTGATAGTCCCTATTTTCTGCCATAACTTTTGAATGGTTTGACATAGAGAGTCATCGGACTTAGTTTTGAGTCCTTGGCTTTTATTGGTGAAAATTGCACGCGCGAGGGCCAGTTCATCGCTGCTTTCAGCTTTAATTATTATTATTATCATCATTATTATTATGTTTTGACTACACTTGTTGTCTTCCTTAGAAGGTGTTACGAGATATTGTGACAGGGTCTTGCTTGCTGTTTTATGGAGAATTAAACATCATTGCTACATCAAGGAACCCATCAAAATTAGAAAAGGGGCTTTGAGGACCATCAACAGGAATGAGGGAGCCTCCATCCTGTCCTACACCTGGGAGACGGTCCTCAGCAGGGCGTCTGCCAGCAGGGCGTACAATCATCCTCTGCTGTCTGACCATTTTCTATATAACAGCCAGCAAGACCCTGTAACAATATCACATGGCAACTTCTGAGAAGGACTAAAGGGGTTGAAATATCAGTTTCAATTTAACTTGAAGGAATTTTAGATAACTTTAAGAGAGTGTTATCTAGTGCTTGTAATTGTCTGCCCCTCCTGGCAAAAACCACCCAAACTAGCTTCGGACTCCCAGTTGTCTCATGAAGAAGGTATTGCTTCACACGAAACACGTGAAGCCAGGTTTCAATAGTTGGGGGGTTCGGATTATTTTACGGAGCTTCCATTGGTGTCAATCTCTGGCACCAGGAACGACCCCACGATGAGCATTTTAGAGAACACCAACACGCCTGAAGAAGGTGCCTGTCTTAGGTTAGGTACCTCATCACTACCCTGAAAAACTCCTTAGTGGGAGATGATATTCACTCGCTGCTGACTGGGTATTCTGTAAGAAGAAATAACATTTTTCAGACCACTCAAACTTCTTCTAGTCTGAGTGATCTCTTCTTATTCATGACCATTGCTGCAGTTCATGAAAACACAACAACAGAGTGACGAGCTCAGCTCCTTCAATGCTGATCTCGTCACTTCAGTTTTGTTTTACTTCTTTTTTCTGTCATCGTCTCCTCTTAACCGCAAACTATGGAGCGGAATCGTAGTCTGTTCTCTCGGTGGATCCTACCGGGTCTGAAACTGTAATGAGACACAATGGCTGAAGGGACTGAAGGGATGTCGACAGTGTTATAGTTCCTGGCTTCTAGGGTTTAGCTTGAAGGCTAGTGGAAACTAGCTCACTGACTGTCGAGGGACCGTGAGATAAAAATGATAAAAAGCAAAAGTTAATTTGTTCCTTTCTAAGTTTTAGTTGCATTTTAAAAAAGTATGTTCAGCGAAGAAATGTAGACAATTTTCGTAGCAAACACATGTCTCCATAGTTTGGCACATGTATATTCTGTTGTATTTTTAGACTACACAGGACTTTAAAATGCCTGACATGACACAACAGTGGTTCAGTACACACTGTAACACCATAACTTATTCAACGTATCATTTTCAACAGTTTTCTCACAAATCAAAATCACCAAATATCATTTCTCAATTTCCTCTCCCGGTCATTTTCACTCTCCTGCTCCCTCTCAGACGGTGGCACATTGTTTAATGTGAACCAAAGCCCTGAATAAGTTACGCATCCTTTTGGGAGGAAAGTGAGAGGCAGGGGGGCCCCTCCTGTTATCTTATGACACACTTACACACAAGATGCTTGAAGCTTTTTTCCCCCTCTCTCTCTGAAGTGGGGCAAATTTCAAACAATTTCCTCTGCCTATCAAATCCTGTCATTTGCAGTTTTCACTTGCAGCAAACTAGACGGTGAGGAGGAAAAAAAAGGAAGAAAAGCTTGCTTCGAAAATGACCTAAAAACAATTCCTCCCGGACGTTCTTCATGCCTCAAAGACGCAAGGCCGGACTATCAAATATTTACCAAAAAAGCTGTACCCGATTACCCTGCACAGAGGGAGGTGTGTTTGGTAAGAAAAGGTCTTTGAAAATGATTCAAAAGCATCTTTGCAGCAGTACATGGGAGCTCTCCCTCTCTCCGGTCTTTGAGTGATGAAAGGGAGCAGACGAAAAACACTTCCTTTCTTCCCCACTTGCCCTCAATTCAGCTGAGTGATTATATGGACCAGTATGGAGTCTTTCACTGTGAGCCATCGCTGTAATTCTTTCACTGCGCTGGGATCATGAGCGAACATTTGCATATGTATGATTAGGGCTGCACAATAAGTAATCTCGCCAGAATGTGCATGGATTCACTACACACCAGTGACTTAAGCCCTCAAACCCCATTTCACATTTTCTTTCCAATTAAGGTGCATTTTTGGAAGTTTTGCTGTTTAGTATTACCATACCTCAGCATGTGGTGGCAGGGAACTGGGAAAGGAAGCTCCAGAAACCATATCATTCATGAGAATGCGAGTCAAAGTGTTCAGTGGAGCGCAACCGAGCTTGTTCCTGCCATTTAGGAGATGTTGCTACAGCAGTTCTCTAAATGCAGCTCTTATCTTGGCCACCAGGGGGTAGAGGTCCCCTGTTCTGAGTGGCTCCACTACAGCAGGAACAAGTGATGCCATGATTTCAAATGAGACGTCTTGTAAACATGCCACTGACTGTTGTTAAAGATAATTATGAGGGGGAGGCACCATAGTGCACGGCACAATGAAGGCATTGTCCAACATACATGAGAGGAGGGGAGAGGATGGAGAGGGAGCTCCAGTTTCTGCTCCAGAGGTGAAAATTGTGATTTTACATCAAGCCTTTACAATACCGCTGTCTCGAATCCTTCAAACCCCTGACAACATAACAGCCTCATTCTCTCCATGAAGGCGATGATTGTAGCCTTTAATTGCATTGTTGTGGAAGTGACATCCCCGTCACTCAGCTGCGTCTGCCGTGTTCATTCATCACAGGCTGCTGTCGCTCAAGACCTGCCAGGTGTTCATCCGAGACGCTGCATGTTAGCAGGAGTGGCAGTGACACATCTGATCAACTTGTGTGCAGGAGTGACAGCATCTAAGTGGCAACAAGGGATGGCGATGGAGGTTGATTTGACTTTCTACACGAGACAGCCGCCAAGATGACGTCATTTGGGGGGCTGGAGGGGAGGGGGGGTTCGGATCAAACACGAGTCTTCTTTTTCTCTCTCGATAAGATCCTTCGTGCTGTCACAGGAACTGACAGCGCAAACCCTCTGATGGCTGCCTCCAAGCGCCAAGGGGTCACCAACACAAAAATAATGTATAAAGTGTGTGTACATGCACACAGAGTGCAAAGGCGTGTAAAGAAAAGACACTTGATGGAAAGGTTGCGGAGGAAGAGGGATCTGACTGATGTTTACACTCGTGATGCGTCCGTTAGTCCATTCACTTCCACGGTAACCTCTGTAATTGTTGACTTAGTTTCAAAACTAATCCTTTCCTTTGTTTTTGAGCATGGATATGTTGTGCATTCGGTGAGAAGTTTCAGAGAACATATGCATTCTGCTAGGATCCAGTATTAACAAACACAGTGGGAATAACAAGCAGCCTTTTGAAAAACAAACATCTTTCAGTTGTTTGACTGTGTAGTGAAACTGTTTAGATGGCAAGGGCAGACTGTTAGAAAGCAGAAGTTGAGTTTTTTTCCCCCACAAGTTGGTATCAGCAATGTTAGCATCAGCAGAAGAATGTTAACATGAAGAACTGCATTTCCCAGCGATGAACAGCAGGGGGAAGGATTAATCGTTCACGTGGATCGACAGAAGGTAAGCAGAATCAAGGCATCTGCGGAAGGGAATTAATAATCTAGATGTGTTTTTTATTTCTATAAACAGGTGGTTATTTATTTTGCTTTAAAAATTCACACCACAGTACATTTGGACAAAGCATAATATAGTCAAATTAAGGTAAAGGTAAACAACATTACATAATTAGAATTACAATAGTTTGGCATCATATAGTTCAGATTCAGAAAACTTTATTCATCCCCGAGGGGCAATTGCAGGACAACTGAGCAGCAAGACGTTGAAAATCTCAAATAGAACAAGAATAAAGTAGAATAAAAATGAACAGGGCATGTCTCCTTATGTACAAAAAAAATATATATAAATATACGAATGTCAGAAAAATCTACAGAAGAGTGACTGTAGTTGTATAAGTAAAAATATAAAGTATAAAGTGTAAAGTGTCAATGCAAAGTGTAGTTAGTTAGTGTAGCTAACATAAGAATGTCATTGCATTCCTTATAAATAAATCACCTTTAAAGTTCCAGAGTTTCCCCGAGTTCACAGTTCTCCAAGAATGAAAGAAAGGGATTTCAAACCCTCCTGAAATTTGGCTGATTTTATTTTTCATTGTGTATGTTTATTTATCCAGGACTAAGCAAGTTGATAGCTCTTTCAGCCAACGACCAACAGCAGGTCTTTCGACCTCTGCCCAGCATAGAGAGATCAAACGACTAGCCTGTACAAGACATAAGTCAGTCATTTTCTCCCCTTTGCTGATTATTGTACACCCCTCTAGGTACAAATTAAAAATAAAAGGTTCAGGGCAGTAAGGAACAAGGTTCAAGGTCATTTGGGAAATACATCCCATGACTTCATGAGATAATTTTCATACGGTATCTCCCGGCAATTCCACAAGCAGGGAAGTAAGGTGCCTTTTTCCTGTATTGCATTTTATACAGATATCATGAATATTGAAATGCATCTTATTCAGTCCAACTGGAGTGAAATATGTGCTCATAATCCAGTTATACTGGAACGGTCTAAGATGGGTATTTATTGTCAGGAGTTGAGTGCTTGGGGAAATATAACTCCAATCTTCCTCCGAGATATCGCTCTGCAGGTTCTATATCCATCGACTCCCCTTATGCCAAGTAGAGTCTTTATCATTTTTAACCAGTATATTATAGAGTAAGGATATTTGACCTTTGCCAACACATTTATTCACTGGTAGATCTTCTAATATGGATACAGGAGGCTGTGTCTTAGAATATCGTTGGTTTCGAGAGGAAACCGCTTCTGGGCGTCACTCGATAGGTACACAATCAATCAGGAACAGAGCGCGTGACATAAGCAGATTGGTTCAGTGTGTTCCCTATCAGTGGAAATGGCTGTGTGTGAATGGGATGAGTACCAGACCCATTTCACGACGGAGAATATTTTTGAAGTGAACGGGTATGACTGGCCAGGCTACTGATAATCTGGCTGCAGGAGGAAATGGCTGAACTAGACGGATAGAGATGGAGTTTCGATAGGCAGGCAGAGAGGAGGATGTGTTGCATCAAAGAAGATAATTTTATATGACAAGATAAGGAGGACGGATCTCTTCTGGACAACAAACAATGCCGTAGATGGGAATTAGGAGAACCCCCCGAAGAAAACAAAATAACATTCACAGTCTTGGTTGGTTGTGTGTGGTTCTGAAGAAAAAGATGGATAGGATTTTAGAGGAACTGTTATCAAGGTGAAGTGTGTGTTGGGATGCATAAATCACACAGTGGAGGTGTTTGAAACGAGAGCAAAAAACATATTCATACATTTTTTAAGAATTGGTCATAAAAATGATGCCCTAATACAGTTTGAAGTCTACATCTTTCAGTTCACTGCCCTTAATGTTTAATGTTCCTGAGTAGGAGTCAGTTAAAGAAAGTGAATCATGTTTTAGCGGCTGCTCAAGGCAAATGATACTCTGAAAAGCGCGGCCTAGCTGTTTCTGGGGCACTGGGCAGTGGTTTATTAGATGTAGAAAAATGATAGAAAATGTCTTTTTAGATAAAATAGATAGCTGCTTTTCGGAGGGGGGCAAAAAAACCTAAAAATGTACCAACATGTTCTGATGGAGATTCGGAAACACAAGCTCTAACAATCAGTGCATGGCAGTTTATACTGTTGCAGTTTAATATGAACCCCCCCAACACATTCTGCTGCTGTTTGATCCCACCTGATCACACTGGCATATCCAGATGTACGTTAATCACAAGATCAATAGTGAGGTAACAGCCGCTGAGGCATACTTCACTTCTGATCGCCGCAGGGCTTTTTCTCATCCTTCATGCAGCTTTAAGCAACAAACAGAATTTCAGAGGGCATTTTTGATGTTTCAGAAAAACTTGGTGGAAAGAGCAGACATAATTGGTGGACCTAATGAATGTGTTTATGTAAGTACGACTGATGTCCTTCACATCAGTAGGATATATGGATTAGATCCGTGTTTGAGTCTGTGTGTGTGTGTGTGTGTGTGTGTGTGTGTGTGTGTGTGTGTGAGACATCAATGTATAGGATAAAAGTATGTACACTTCAAAATGAATACTGATTTAAAAAAAAAAAAAGCTAAAATAACAGTTATATATTAATCATCTTAAAATGCTCTTGATTATTTTTCTTATAGCTTTTTGCTTGTAATTCCTTTGGGAAATGTCTCTTTAACTTTTCGCAGCCTCAAGGTGCTTCTGGGAAAAGAGGCCTTTGGTAATAAAAGAAGTAAAAGTTGTAAGTCTGCACGTACTGTACATTACGGATACTTTACTCAAACTGTAGTAACTGAATCTGCAGCTTTCTTGCTCTGTCTTTGCTGCTCTTCTCACTATCCATTCTTCCGCTACACATTACCAAGTATGTCCAGGATGAATTACTGAGTTTACATGAGTTAATTAGGACTTTTATTATGAAAGTAAACACCCCTTCCTGAACTTGTTGATGAAACAACCATATCCTCCTAAACTAATCTTTATCCTCTTTATTATAAAAAAAAGAAATAGCTCCAAGGATGCCCTTGGACAGGTGTGCACTTTCCAAAATATTTTGTTAGTTTGATTTCTGATTCAGATTGGCTGATGCCCACTACTGATCAGCTTTTAATGATTATTTTCCTAAAATAATGAATAAAACAAAGATTCAGTAGGATTTGATAGAGTTGCTGGTGTTATCTGTGCAACCTCTGGAAACCACAGCCTTGCATAATTAGCATGTTGCAATTTTACGCTGTAATTATCATTGCCAACCCAATGCTAATGCTAGATAGCTAGCTCTGTCAACACAACCCATGACCCAAAACAGGAAGTTGCAAGGCAGTATTGCACAACCTCTTGGGCTTGCTTTTAAAGTAACGTTCTGGTCATAAAGTTTGCACGCTATCGGGATGGTTCACAGACATAAATACTCACTGATACCAATACCCTTAGTTTCAGTAGTATTAGTGTGTATTTCAGATAGTAATATCAGTATCAGAACACCTTAAGTGACAATCAGCATATTATCAACGTACAAGTGATCGCAAAAAACCTACCCTGTTGCTTTTGTTGCGGTATGTTCTGTACCAGTGGAAATGGAAGGGTACTAGAGTCACTAGGAAGTCTAGTTCCTGGTAACAGAGACACATACTGTAGCAACGGGCAATGGCTGAGACTAGTCTCCTCCAAGGAGCATAAAACTTTATAAAGATTGCACCGGACATCAAAGTCATCAATGTTTACTGCTCATTGGTGTCTCATTAGCGGTGATCAACCATTCAGTCAGATAATGAGGCCTCCAGGGGATTTGTTTTTTCTTAAAGGGTGTGAAGGAGTCATGAGTAGTTGACTCAGTCATAAGGTAGGTTTCCACTCGCAGGAGTTCAGGGTAAATTTGCCAGACATGAACCTCTAACAGGCCCGACTGTTTCCTGTCTCCTTTACACTGTAGCGCCACACAAGACTGAAAAAATAGCGCAATAAAGAGAAGAAGAAACTAAAAAAGCATACACCACCGTCGTAGCGATTGAGATTAAAATAAACCCCATGCTGTATTGGTTTTACTGTACATGGCAACAAGACCTGAACCAATTTCCCGGCCCATCCATTGTTTTTAATGTAATTGCAACTTCATCAAATGTACTCGTAAAGTAGCAAAATGTCTCTGGTCCAAATGTTTAAATGATTTGTGGTCACATGATTTATGTTCACATGAGAGTGCTGAACGTAATTTAGAAATCCCATTCAGCAGAGTCCCCTCCACCAGGAGGTTCCTGATGGACAACGTTTTTCTCCTTGTAAAGGTTCCTAAATGCGACTTTTACAGGGACGTTTCTGGTAATGGAAACCTGAAAAATTTACCCGGAACGCCCGCTAGTAGAAATGCTCCTATTGCCTTCTCAGATTGAAGAATCAGGGAGGAAACTTTGCTAACAGCTACTCAGTGCAGGGTCACGGAAGAGCACATTTTTAACATCTAAACCAGCTAAAACCATATGAATTTCTTAGCAGTTAAAGCAAAAGCTGTGCTATTGTGTAAATACCTAATCACTCTTAAATCAGACTCACTATGCTGACACTGTCTGTGTAACAATAAAAAAGCAGTACCAAAGTAAATATCTGTGTAGCGCAAAAGTGATGTGGTGTAATGCAGCATTTTCTTGAACTGTCATGAAACTGCCGGTTTTGTTATTAATGATCATCAATGATTCAACAAGCTCCCACTACGTCCCCAGCTCTAGCTTGAAATCGTATTTTGGTGATGTGAAAACATGCTGAAGATTTAATCTGCAGTTTATTACTTTTTCTTTCAGTAGAAGAAAAGTCAAAGTCATAGCAGCACCACGGCTCACGATTAGTGTGTTCAGTACGCACGGCAGTGAAACACTTGATGCTAGCAGCTAAAAATGCTAGTAACAGACATGAATTGTGGGCTGTTGTAACATTAACCATAAGTTCATTATAGTATATAGTTGTTGTATCTTCTAGTAGTTTTCTATTTTTAATTAATAGGCTACCTTAAAAAGTTTTAAAAGCACCAGAGTAGTCTACACAGTTTGTGGGCTAGCACAGTGGTACTCAGTCCTGGTCCTGCAGTACCCCTGCTGTGCATGTTTTAGATTCCTGATTCTAATTAACTGTCCTCATTAGCTTGTCACCAAGTTCTGCACAACTCTGTTGATGACACAGTTACATGTATCACGGTGCTGAAGCAGGGTAGCATCACAAACATGCAGAGCAGGGGTCCCAAAGCATCCAGGACCATGATTGAGAACCACTGGGCTACTACGTAGCAGTTGTTTTGTGACTAATGTGAAGCGTGAACTTGAAATAAAATGCCCTCTCATACAGATGATGGAAGCTGTAAATATAACACTCAGATAGTTTATTTAAATTGTCACCAACCATTTCAGCTTAATCCCTCATGGAGGGGTTACAGCCCACACATTGATTTGGCCCAGTTTTACACCGAGCGCCCTTCTTGCCACAATCCAAGCACGGTGTAACACACACAGACATACATGTTGGAAGGAAATCTATGCAAGCATGGGGAGAAACCACACAGAAAGACTCCTGCCAGACCCAGCAATTGAACCAGGAACCTTCTGGCAACAGTGCAAACCACTAAGCCACTGTGTTGCAAGGATTGTGTATCTGAATGCGTCCAATATATTAGCTTCTGAATACTTTAAGGTAAGTTGACTATAGCTAATTTAGCATTTTGCCTTACACGTTTTAACCGTCTTACATGAACATTTTTCACCTGCTGTGTTAAAAACATGCAAAAAAAGACTTGTGTCTGAAACATAGACTGTAAAAAAACAATAGATGAAGCATTAGGTAATGTGACCCACTGGTTTCTGGACACCGGTTTTGAAGCCAGTTTTCTTTGGTTTTCTCCCAGCTCCTTCAGCTGAACCCCAACTCCGATATTTACAATCAATCGTTTAACATGTTGAGTCAATGGCAAAATCAAAAATGACAGTCGCGTTTACCTGAGGCTGGGTTATTACTGTATTTTTCACACTATAAAATCCTCATATTTTCTGAAAAATCGGCAGTGCCTCTTATAATCTGATGCGCCTTATGTATGAAATTTTGTTGTGCTTACTGAACTCGAACCAGTTTTATGTGGTACACTGCGCTCAAAAATCGGTCAAAATGTTTCAGTGCGACTTTGGTAAGCGATGAAGCCGCTCTGCTTGATTCCCAACTGACACAGGGATGCTGCATTAAAGTTGGTAATTGGTTAGATACGGGTTGCAACCTTAGACAAGGTTAGATAAGTAATTATGTAGTGCTGGCAAGCAACCATCATCCAACATCTTGTCAATGT
Source organism: Cololabis saira (assembly GCF_033807715.1). Classification (NCBI taxonomy): domain Eukaryota; kingdom Metazoa; phylum Chordata; class Actinopteri; order Beloniformes; family Belonidae; genus Cololabis; species Cololabis saira. The sequence goes on along the minus strand of NC_084609.1, from coordinate 21,825,085 downwards.
TACCTTATCATCAGATGTCAGGCCAACGTTAGGTTTTTAGTGTAAACCCAATTTTCAAATCTATATCATAATCCAATTATAATCAAATATTGGAATGCAACGTTGTTCCAGCCTCACACTAACTTCAAGTGTGAGCTATCACTGGCAACGATAAACCAGTCAGAGAACAGGACGTAGTATTATGCTTACCTCCTCAACTTTTTACTTGTGGATTTTTGGAAGCCGAATGATTTAAAATGTGATTGTATTTTTCTGTTTTAGTTACAACTGAACGACATTCTGAGTTATTTGGAATGAGTTGAATAAATTTCGACTCACCAGACTGTTTTGTTTCGCTTCATATATGTTTTATCATGCGCCTTATAACCCGGTGCACCGTATGTAATTAAAATAGACCTGTTCATTGATATTGTGCCTTATAATGCACACCGCCTTATAGTCTGCAAAATACGGTACACACGGATGGTTCCCTCACTAAGCACTGGTACCATGATGATTATGGATCAAGAATTGATCCATAATCTGCTGAGCTGACTGGCAATCAATCATATTAGAAATAATTGTAATCGTTGACATAAAGATTCCAAAAAACGACTTAGACAAAAATGTTTTTTTTCTTTCTCTTTTTTTTAGGCTGTAAATATGTTTATTTCTGCTCTAAAGTTGGACATGGGAGTCAATGGAGATTGCAACTTTTGCAGTCAGCCTCTAGTGGTCAGTCAAGGAACTGCAACAATCTTAGTTCGACATTTGCGTCAATGCAGAAGTAAGATGGTTGGTGCTTGGTCTGAAATTTGCTATAATACTCCTCCATTTTATAAGGTTCTAGGAAAGGCACAATGCAGGTACTATTTTACACCAGCAGTTGACAAAGCTGTGCCCTTTTATGTGCTTAAATATGCTGTAAATATGAACGATAAAGTTATCCACTATAAAGTTGAAAATGTCAACCTTTTCAGCCATATTCAGTGGTGCAGTAGTTTCAGAAATGGATATATCAAATATGATACATCCAGTATTATAGGTTTATAATTGCCACTACTTCAACTTGATTTCTCACCAATTATCAACAAGCTACATGAACCACAGAGTAGTGAGTCAGACAGGTTGAGATTCCCCCTCAACTTCAGTCGTTTCTTTCCTCACCCATTTCACGAATGCCTTAGATATGAGACTGCACTGCTATAAAAGCAGATAACAAGAACCATAAAGGAGAAGTTGCCATGTGAGTCTGGATGTACAAGCAGGGAGCAGGTAGAAATATTTTCAGGAGCAGTGAAGCCGAACATAAGACAGTGATGAGAAGTGTAGCGGGCTGGTGCTTCATAGACGACCTGCCACTGGTCCGGACTTATAACAGGGAATAAAAGAGGTGGCTGTTCAGAGTATATTCTGACCACAACGAGCACTCAACGAATCTCTTTTCTCTTTTCTCTTAACACATAAAATATTGTATTGCATTGTTAAAAACCAGCATTTCCTGGGTAGGACTTCCACCAGGCCACAAAAACGGACAACTGTCCCTGAGAAGCGAGACACTGGTCACTTAATTCATAATCTGCTGCAAGCTCAAATTAAAATAAGAAAAAATTACAACAAAGTTTCATTTGTGAACAAGACATGAGGTGAAAGCTAATTAACATTTAACCCTCAGCAAATTACTTTCTGCCGTCTCCAGATCCACCAGATTAGAAATATACTTCTGTTGAAATAAAACAGGGGGGTGTGAAGGTATAAGAGCATCAACAGCAACTATGAGCGTTATCAATCCAGGCACTCACAGTCCATTAGCAAGCGTAAAGACTTTGAGCTGATTAATTGATTTTTAATTGGCTCAGGCAATGGGACTGCCAAAAGGCGCAGCATGATAGCTTCATGATAGGAAAATATCATTTTGACAACCCCTGGCCATTGTTATCACCACATACACACACAGATTTGTTTGGTGGACTTTTAAACCCCCCTGAGTGAGTTTGTGAAGATATTAATTGAGAGGTAGGGAGTCCACGGTCCTCATGCCAAGCAGCTTGTCAGGAACAGGATAAGTGTGCACGAGCTTGCGCTGTCTAGACCGCAATCCTTTGGTAGCAGTTCTCAGGGACTTGGCTGGTGTCAGGAACCCTTTTCCTCCCTCAGCTCTGCTCAGACAGAACAGCCTATTTAACCTGCCTTTATTATGCAATTCCCGATACACCCCCAAAATATGCAGCCCAAGAAGACCATCATAGATATTAATGATGTCATTATCACATTTGTTAGCTGCAGCCTGTTCTACATGAGCTGCATCTCTATATATAGTATCTCCAACACAAAGAAAAAATAAATGTAAATCCGCAAACAACATTTCTTTACCACGTGATCGTCAAGCTTCATTTTCCGCCTCCATATGAGGTAGATTTGAATGTCAGACATGAAACTTCACCCGGACTCGGGGCGTCGTGTTGAGATGGAGGAGGGCACGAAATGAAATGTGACTGAGTGCACCTGGCTATCTGATTCTCCAAAGCCTCTTCACAAAGCGCGGCTGCATTATAACTTTGAGAAAAGGGCTCCTGTGTTTTGATGCAATCTCTTGAGGTAAACATGAATCCTGGACGCGTTAGTGAAAGCTGTGATTCATTGCAGAGATGCGGGACATATGTAAGGTCAATTATCAGCATAGGAAACAGACACACAGACGTACACACAACGGTGCTGCACAAGCTGAGGTGTGCTCCGCGCCCTGGAGGTTATTAGCATTAATCACTGCACCTAAAGCGACAGCACAAATAGGCTTCTACAGTACACAGGAAATTGGATAGTAAAGGAGAAAAAAACCCTCTTTTGTTGAGGAAGCTATTCAAGTCGCACTTTCATTACTCCAAGTGAGCACATTAATTACAGAAGACATTATATTGCGAGAGTTAATTTATCAGAATATCACAGATTGTGAAACAGTGTGACATTCAGAGTGACTTGATGTTTTAGGGCTTATTTCTGTCCATTCTAACAAGAAAAAAACCCTCGCAACTAGTAGCATGTTGAGCCACAAATGCAAAATTTTAGATATAAATGGGCTGAAAAATAAGGCCCCATACGGGATAGTCCACTGGTTCCAGGTTGGCACACACAAGGTGCTCACAGAGGTTATTCTCAGGTCCATGGCTAATAAATAGGTACCCAAAATGCATCTTATCCAGGTCGCACTTGGGGCAGCTGGAGTTGGGTAAATCCCAAGACAATCCCATTTAGGGCCCCACTTTTCAGCCCATTTATGTCTAAAATGGGCCCCAAAGACAATTACTGGCTGGGAAGCGAGAGGCTACACAGTCTCATGATTAAACATGGTTAAATGTAAAAGGTTTAAAATGGAAATGTGACAAAACAACACAGCCCTTGTACACTTTTTCACGTAGATGGTTACGTTTAGCATTATTCGTTGCAGTTTTATCTGTTTGTGTGAGTCTTTTCTTGGAAGAAGAGAACATTGGCTCAAGAACAGCAGCTAATGTGAACAGCTGCTGTAAAGAAGCAAAAATTGTGTAAGAAAAAGGAGATTTGAGTGTTGCCAGAAACTAACAAGTTAAAGTAAATCACTTTGGTTAGTAATCCTTACCTGATGCACTCATCTGGGTATTCCTCGTCTTGAGCTGCTTACGGTTTTTATTCTCTCCAGCAGATGCCTTTTTTTTCCTCCTCTCTGCAGATTGTAGCAGGAGCAGCTTTCGTAATCCCCACGGGAAGATGAATTTAGGACACATTCTCATTTGCTGCACTTCTTATCATCATAACCGGAACTCAAAATGAAAGATACATTGAAGCATAACGCTGTGGATCAGGAATACCAACATTGTGCGTTTGTGTTTGTGTTGTGTTTGTACTTGTAAATGTTCCCCCAGCAACCGGCTCACGAGCCAGTTGAGGAGTTACACCAGCTGATGGCTGCTGAAAAAGCTCCCGTTTCAGCCACTTTCCCCTCTCTGCAATCAGTATCTGTCAAATTGTACTAATTTTCAGCTTTTCTCCCCGAGTGGATCCAACATTAATTTTTTTTTCCTTTTTAGTGAATATGTATTGGCTTTTAATCACAGATGATAGAAATTTGCAAGTTTAATTCTGCCCTCTGAAATCTCAGAGAGATGGGTGGTATTCATGAGCTGCTCTTTCTATTGCACACACACACACACACACACACACACACACACACACACACACACACACACACACACACACACACACACACACACACACACACACACACACACACACACACACACACACACACACACACAAAACAAAATTTTGAAAAAAAAAAGTGATTACAGTTGAATGAAAAGCCCTGATGATAACTCACTCTTCTCGAGTACACTCAATGGTTTATTGTCTAAAATTGTCAAGCGCCAAGAGATGTTTTGCCTTCTAAATCCTATTTAGCCAAATTCAGTCCATCCTCAAGCATCGTATCTACATAACTCAGACATTTCCACTGACTTATCTCCAGACTGCTGCAGCAAATCCAAGCAGTCTGAATCCAAGTTATTCCAGTTTTTTTTCTCATGAACTTCATCTCACCTGTTAATAAACATCGATATATGAGGAAGGGAAACAATTATTCTAAACAGATGGCATATGTTTTGAACCAAAGATGAAATGGACCATCAAGTAAGAAACTTAAAAACCAAGGATTGTAATGGTGTTGAGTTGAATCGGTGTCTTTGAAAGGTCATTTGGACTTCTGAGATGAAAATATTCATACAGAAAACTACTTTAGAGCAACATATGCTGTCTTCAAAATGACATCCAGTTTAGAGATGCGTTTTTCAACAAAACAAAACAAAACATTCTGCAATATTTCAAAGGCCTGGCTGAGGAAGAAGAGGATGTGGGGTATGAGGGAAAGCTTTTGTTGTGTCGGGGAAACTAGCAGGCGAAGCTAATGTTTCAGCATTGGACAACCCAGACTCATTTTCAGGATACGCAAAACAAACCATGCTTCCACGGTGATTAGACAGAGACAGAGAGGATTGGGAGCAGACTATCCACTGATGGAAAGTAAGTATTCTTGCTTTTCTTCTCCTCTTTCTGCCTCGGTGAGATCAGCTTTTCTGCTGGTCCTGCTCTGGAAACAAACACAGATCTAAGCTGAACATTGGGCATAAATTTAAAACAATGGTAGCGAGCCAGCAGGCACATTTCAAAATCATGTAGAATGCTTTGATGTGCAGGCTGAAGACTTCTCCAAGTCGAGTTTACCCATTTATCATTTATTATAACTTCACCACAACCTGATCTGTGCAGGTTACAAAAGGAGAAACTGCAGGTCTGCTACCTGATCCACCTTTTTCTCATAAAAGTGCTGTCCTGGTGCATATTTGTGCCCAGGGGTGGACTGGCCATCGGGCATACCGGGCATTTGCCCGGTGGGCCGATGGGGATGTTGCCGATCGGTCCATTTGATTTTGTTTTTTACCTGACAACAACTGGGGCCTGTACTACGAAGCAAGTTCAACATACCCAGGATATCTTTTCCATATCCAGATTCACTAACCCGGACAATTGCAATCACGCTAAGCGGTCACACGACGGTGGTTATCAACTCGGTATAACCCAGGTTTCTCCAATCTGGATATGAGCGCGTGCACATAAAAGGGGCGGTGTTTTCAGCGCATGACCAATCGCAAGCATGGAGAAGTCCGCTGTCAGAGCCGCTTATTTCAGTAGCGAAGAGCAAACAATAATTTTACGGAAATATGATGAGTATAGGCATATAATACAGGCAAAAAGCAACACAGTTGCAGCTGCAAAATGCAGGAAAGACAGCTGGCAAAAGATCGCTGACTGTATAAATGCGTAAGTTCATAGGGATATAAACATCACTGCCCCATATAGGGCATAAGTAGATCTGACTATAATTACAGTTGTCTATTCTGTTAAATGCATGTGTTGCTTAGATGTATTCGTATGGCGTGTATGACAATTGTAGCCTCATTACTTCAGCTGCAACCCCAGCGGAGTGAAACGCACATGGGAGCAAATAAAAAATAAATATAAAAACATAATTCAAAGCGGTAAGTAGGCTCACTTTCATATCTTAGAAGTACAACAAGTACAAGGCTTTAGTGTTTCTATCACTCTCTGTTTTAGGATGATATCAGTATACAAAAGCACAATGAAATAGCATTGACATTACTTGCAGCAAACAGAAAAAAAAATGACAAGAAGAAGACAGGAGGGTCCCTGAATACGCGTTCTCTTCGGAGGGATCCTCTCACGATCCGCGCACCGAGCTCCACTGGATTCTCTTCGAAAGGGCATGCCATTTTCCAAGAGAGCTGATTGGTCAGTGGGCGGTGCTTTTATACCCGGCGATCTGTATCTCGAACATAACCTGCTCCGGAGCAGGTTAGCTGTTCAGCATAAGTTACCATGGCGATGTACCCCGGTAAGAAGTGAACCACCGTCGTAGTCCTGAAAACCCAGGGTTAAACCTGAAGTTACCTCGCTAACCCCAAATCCCGCTTCGTAGTACAGGCCCCTGGTACCACTGGCCGATTGGTTATGATGAGTTAGAATTGTTATGGGCTGGAGTCAGGGCCGCCGCAAGGGGTGTGCGAACCGTGCGACCGCACGGGGCCTCGCGGCCCAAGGGGCCTCGCGGCCCAAGGGACCTCGCGCTATGGGCCGTTTTTTTGTTTGTTTTTTTTTTCAATTTTTTTTGTTTTTTTTTCTTCCTTTTTTTTGTTGTTTTTTCCCTTATAAATATCAACAGTCACGTTCCATTACAGACCTAAATGTGTACTAGTCTGTGCATATCAATAAATATATGTGCAGTGATGCGCGTGTCTGTTGTTCAATACAACTGATCAGACCAAGCGCAGACACAAGCTGCTCTGATCCAGACGGGTGGAGTGTGGAACAAACTGTCACACAATGTCGAGAGAACGAGACAGGATCAGGAAATTTCCATCAGGGGATGAAAAAAGAAAAAAAAAGAAAGAAAATGGAAGAGTTTAATGTCTCTCTGAAAGGCTTGTTTGATAAATTTGTTACAAAAATCACCGATCCGACCGGGTCTCAAGCAGCCGTGGGGCCCCGCGTCGAGGCAAGCCAAATGATGATGAGGCAGGGGAAGGTATCCAGTATTTTGATAATTGGAGAGTTAAAATTGCGCATATAGACACCCGATCCAACCCGAAAAACCCAAAAAATTTCCGAAACCCAAAAAATTTCGGAATGGCCGGGGGCCCCCCTCGGCCATTCCGCAGAGGGCCTCGCAAGTCTCCCAGGCAGCTCTGGCTGAAGTAGTCACAACATTAGAGCGCGTGGCTTATTATTAGGGCCCGAGCACCTTCAGTGCGAAGGCCCTATTGTATCTGTAGGAATTTTTCTTTCTTTCTTTTTCTTCTGACGAAAGGAGGGCCTTTTTGCCCCCCTAAACGTCCCCAAAAAGTCACCAAATTTTGCACCCAAGTCAGGCCTGGCGAAAAATTTGATATTTAATGGTTTGCATTAATGGGTGTGGCAAAATGGCTCAACAGCGCCCCCTTGAAAACTTTGTGCCTCAAGCCCCACGATACGGTTTGACGTACATGCACGAAAATCGGTACACACCTGTATCATGGGACAACTTAAAGAAAAGTCTCTTGGCGTCATGCCCGAAACCGAACAGGAAGTCGGCCATTTTGAATTAATCGTGTCACTTTGGCGAAATTTATGCCATTCCTTCGGCAGTTAATTCAGCCCGAACCGTAACGTGCACCCAAGTGTGTTATACATCAAAATGTGCGTCTCCATCCTGCGACCACACGCATTACTTTTCTCTTTCAAAAGCGTTACCGTGGCGACGCTAGATGCCAAAAAGCGTGCCCACCCTTCATCTGGTTGGTTCAGACAGAAAAAACGTTGCGCCTCAAGCCCCATAATACGCTTTGACGTACATGAACGAAAATTGGTACACACCTGTATCATGTCGCAACTAAAAGAAAAGTCTCTGGGTGCCATGGCCGAAACTGAACAGGAAGTCGGCCATTTTGAACATTCTGAATTAATCGCGTAATTTTGGAGCAATGTATGCCATTCCTTCGAGAGTTAATTCAGCCCGAACCGTATTGTGAACCCAGGTGTGTTATACATCAAAATGTGCGTCTCCATCCTGCGACTACACGCATTACTTTTCTCTTTCAAAAGTGTTACCGTGGCGACGCTAGACGCCAACAAGCGCACCCCCCCTTCATCTGATTGGTCCATATTTGATAGTTCCCCAAAATGCACCAAATTTGGCATGCAAGCCAGGCCTGGCGATAAATTTGATATTTCATGGTTTGCATTAATGGGCGTGGCAAAATGGCTCAACAGCGCCCCCCGGAAAACTTTGTGCCTCAAGCCCCACAATACGGTTTGACGTACATGCACGAAAATCGCTACACACCTGTATCATGGCACAACTTAAAGAAAAGTCTCTTGGAGCCATGGCCGAAACCGAACAGGATGTCGGCCATTTTGAATAAATTGTGTCATTTTGGCGAGATTTATGCCATTCCTTCGGCAGTTAATTCAGCCCGAACCGTAACGTGCACCCAGGTGTGTTATACATCAAAATGTGCGTCTACATCCTGCGACACCACGCATTACTTTTCTCTTTCAAAAGTGTTACCGTGGCGACGCTAGACGCCAAAAGGCGTGCCCCCCCTTCATGTGATTGGTCCATATTTGATAGTTCTCCAAAAGTCACCAAATTTTGCATGCAAGCCAGACTTGGCGATAAATTTGATATTTCATGGTTTGCATTAATGGGCGTGGCCTAACGGCTCAACAGCGCCCCCTAGAATACTTTTATATGCCATAACTTTTGAATGGTTTGACATAGGAAGTTGTGGGTGGTGTCATGGGAGTCTGTAATGAGTCCTTAAGCTTCGTTGGCCTTAATTAGCCCCGCCCCTTCTTCTGATTGCTTGTCCAGATTTTCTGCTATAACATTGGAATGGTTTGACATAGAGAGTCGTGGGTGGTGTCATGGGAATCTGTAATGAGTCCTTGACCTTCATTGGCCAGAATTAGCCCCGCCTCTTCTTCTGATTGGTTGTCCCTTTTTTCTGCTATAACTTTTTAATGGTTTGACATAGGAAGTCGTGGGTGGTGTCATGGGAAATTGTACTGAGTTCTTAAGCTTCGTTGGCCTTAATTAGCCCCGCCCCTTCTTCTGATTGGTTGTCCCGATTTTCTGCTATAACTTTTGAATGGTTTGACATAGAGAGTCGTGGGTGGTGTCATCAGATTCTTTATGGAGTCCTTGACCTTCATTGGCCTGAAATAGCCCCGCCCCTTCTTCTGATTGGTTGTCCCGATTTTCTGCTAAAACTTTGGAATGGTTTGACATAGAGAGTCGTGGGTGGTGCCATCAGATTCTGTAATGAGTTCTTAAGCTTCGTTGGCCTTAATTAGCCCCGCCCCTTCTTCTGATTGGTTGTCCCGATTTTCTGCTATAACTTTGGAATGGTTTGACATAGAGAGTCATGGGTGGTGTCATCAGATTCTGTATGGAGTCCTTGACCTTCATTGGCCTGAATTAGCCCCGCCCCTTCTTCTGATTGGTTGTCCCTTTTTTCTGCTATAACTTTTTAATGGTTTGACATAGGAAGTCGTGGGTGGTGTCATTTCTGATATGCTTATGGGGGGCAGTGGCCGTGAGTGCGAGGCCCCGTTCATCGCTGCTTGCAGCTTTAATTGATATTATTATTGATACTATTTGAAGAATGATGAGTTCATATTCAATATCTTATATATTCTATAAAACTAAATTAGCAACTCCAAATTTAAGTTGCTTTTTTGACAGGGAGAGTGGTGTTTGGATTTGTGATTGTCACTAAATTTTAATAATGCTGTGATTAATAGTGGGTGGGTGAAATAATACATCAATCTTTTTGGAGAAATGTTTACCTACAGTGATGTCATCGCAGCAAAGACTTTGTGTACATATATTGGAAGAACTCACTGTTTAGGCAATTCATGGTCATTAGTTAGTAAAAACAGAGGCAGCGCTGCATTCACCCTGTTTAAAATGGTCAAATATGATGATATCAGCCTGAATCTGTGGTGGTGAAAGAAGTCAGCAGTATGAATTTGAAAGATGTGTGAGCATCCTTTCATGATAAACAGAGGGGGAACGCATTCTGACAGCAGTATTTCACGCTGTCAGAATGCGTTCCCCCTGTTTAAAATGGGTTAATATATCATTGTAGATATCTGAAATGTTCTTTTTGACTAGGAAGAATTGAATTACAGATATCTGCAACACATATCCAGTCTAGCTATTAAATGTTAAAACGGCTTGCCATACAAGTTTGCTGGTCTACTCAGAAACAGTACTAAGTACATCTATAACGGGACTGGGGGGGATGGTGTAGGTTTAGGTTTATTAGACAAGAACATACACACCAACAAGACAGTGTACAAGCGGTGTCACAAGAACGTTTGTTTTCATTCATAGGCTTCATTTTCTTTCCATCAATACCTGGTGGGCCGGTCTAGGCTCAAAATGCCCGGGCCGATTTTTTGTCCCAGTCCAGCCCTGTTTGTGCCTATAGTCAAACATGTAAAATTGAGGAAAAAAGCAAAAAATAATCCAAACCATTTGCATTTCTTGGTCAAACACTGGAAGACAGGCTCACTGTTGCCTTGGTGATATTTTTACTTTGATTAAAATTATACAATTATTTTCTTTGCACAGGCTGAATTTTATTATTGTTCTAAAAACACTACTATTTATAGCTTGCTTTGTTCAAATTTCTTCATTTGTGCATGTAAAATCCCACAAGTATTCACACCAAGTGTTGGTGAGAAAGTTTGCTAATGAAATGTCTTATAATGCATAAAAACATCCAAGGCTTTTTTTTGTTAAAAAGGAAAAAGATGTTTTATATCAAGTTTCCACTTTAATTTCAAAATGAGCAATGGATGCTGAATTAATTTTTTATCTGATTCAGTTTAACAAGCAAAAAATAAACATAAATAAAAAAACAACATTAAGACAAAATGTTACAGGGTTATATCCACTGTCGACCGCATGCACACACACATGCACACACATGCACACACACATGCACACACACGTGCACAGCCACTATAGAGAACTGCTATTGTTGCCAGTGTATAGGCTAATGTTGTGCCTGCCCACACTCACCCTGCAAGGCAGAGGAAGTCTCCTCCCGGCCCCCCGGCGGTCGGGTCAATGCCGTTTTATTTATGGAGGAAGCTGGTAAGCTGGCTTTTTCCACAGTTGCCGTAAAACATTTATCTAATTTTGTCATTTTTGCTTTAACATCATCCTGTCTGTCTTTTGCTTTTCTCTTTTGTGCGCCACTCTTTTGTTTGGGCTTGCTTAACATGATGCTACGCTATTTTTGTGTCTACTTTCTTTTGTTTACTTTTTTTTCTTGCTGAAAACTCAGGTCACGTCATCATGCACTTAACATGACTGACAGGTAGCCTATTAAGGTGATCGGACTCTTCCATTCACAAAAGTATTTTTTTTCTCTCCCTCCTTCATGGGTCCCTGACAGCGTCTGGGCCCCGATATTTACACCTGTGGTGATATCTATTCTGGTTCATCATGGCCAAGTCTCTATAATTAGCAAAACACAAGTGAACAGCTTTAAAGGAGCTTGAGGCTCCTTTTAAGAAATGAGACTCTCTAGCGCCACCCTTCACCACGACGGCCGTCGGGGGTACTGCAGCCAACAGTGAAGCCGGCACGGGAGAACAGGGAGAAAATATTTTGAATTGTGCAAATATCTTCAAATTGTTGGAAGTGGAAGGGTAATGATCAAAAGGACAAGATCGCGGATACAATCGGCTCAAAATTAATTTCCTCCGCAGTGTGGCTGGACACTCCCTCAGAGATAGGGTAAGAAGCTCAGTCACTCGGGTGGGGCTCGGTGTACAGCTGCAGAACCTTCACATAGAGAGGAGTCAGCTGAGGTGGTTTGGGCATCAGTACCGAATGCCCCCTGGATGCTTTCCGACGGAGGTTTTCAAGGTAAGTCCCACAGGGAGGAGACCCCGGGGAAGACCCAGGACACGTTGGAGAGACTATGGGCCCGATTTACTAAGATCCTAAATAAAGAGTACTAAATTGCGTGTGCACTGAAAAAGTTTGCGCGTGCTGTTGTTGTGTGTTTTGCGGGTGATCAACTAAGATTGCGTGCGCAATTGATAACAGGTGCAAACCTCAGTATTTAAATGAGGTGTTGCGTGTCTTACGGTTTGCGGCGCAAACTTTGCGCCATGGAGAGTCTGGATGGAAAGCAGGATATAGTCGCAAGCGCAAAATGAAATTTGACGAGTTTGAGTTAGAGATATTAGTGGAAGAGGCAAATTGTTGTGCCGTATTCAGCACCCCTGCCGTGAAAAGCACCCCCTCGTATATTCAATGATAAGTAGACCAAGAAAAAAAACAACACACTGACACTTCAATATATTTATATATACACACTCACACAAACACGTACTTAGGAGTTTATATTATATATATTTACAAATATTATGGAAGACAACACAGTAAGCAGGCTATTAATTAATGACATCAATAACCATTTACCCGATTTTTGTTATCTGTGACTGTGATTGTGGGAAAGTATGACTATTGTGGAATCCATGAGCGCATTTAAACATGAATCATTAACACAAAACTGGATGCTAAACAGAACGTGACACGGAATGAGAATATCATTTTTGTCAGACGAGGGGGTGCTTTTCACGGCAGGGGTGCTGAATACGACACAACACCGGGGTATAATAATATAATATAATAATAATAATGGCAAATTTATCTACGTGAGATTATTATAGTGTTAATAGCTGAATGAGTCAAACAGTGTTAGTGCGTTTGCGGGCTAGTTTTTCAAGTTTAGTTTTTTAGTTTTTAGTTTTTTTCTCCATGAAAACACGTGATTTATTTATCACAAATAAAAAAATGAATGTGCCTCCTGTGGCAACCTTTTGCTGAATAATACTCGATTTAACATTCAAATAAAATATTTCTCCTTTTGCATGTGGAGATTAGCACCTTCTTTTCGAACGTATTAAATACAGACGCAATCACAATCCCACAATTGATTATTCATCAGGGCAAAAGTACTAACTGAATTGCGTGTGCTATTTTGCGCATTTGAGAGACTGTTTGCGGGTGCTGTCAAGTTTGCACACGTTTTTACACACGCAAACCTTTAGTAAATCAGGCCCTATGTCTCTTGGCTGGTGTGGGAACACCTCGGACTCCCCTTGGAAGAGCTGGAGGAAGTGTCTGGGCCGAGGGAAGCCTGGGCATCTCGTCTAAGACTGCTGTCCCTGTGACCCGGTGCCTGATCAGGCGGATGAAAATGGATGGATGTTGGATATGCTTTTTCACATCATCTATTATCTGTGCTGTTTCATCCATTTAAAATAATAACAAACATTTGGTAATATCACTAAATGTAACCCATGTATGAAACATGCTTGACACAAGAGCAACTCAGTCATCGACTGATATACACAAAATTGACTGAAGTGGCAAAAAACCTTTTGTCAAAAAGTTTTATTTATTTTGGTTATTTTGATGTAATGAACATGTTGGTTTTTACATGTCCATGATGCGCTTCATGCTCATGAACCTCATGCCGCTCATTCCCATGTCCCTGAAGCTCCTGTACTCTCCGGGCCTCAGGTACATCATCTTGCCTCTGAATTGGGGCTGCTCGTACATCAGCCAGTGGCCGTCCATCACATGGGAGGACATGCAGTCGGACATGCGGTAACGGTCCATGATGTTGTCACAGTCGTCCATCAGCTCATGACTCATGCCCTGGAAGTTCTCCCTCTCGAAGATCTTCATCCTGAACTGGCCTCTATGCTGTTTTGAAAGGATATCAGAATAATGAACTTCCAAACAATTGTGATCAGAATTGTGTTAGAACATTATGACCCTTTGCTTTAAACATACCATGGGGATCATACGGCAAGACCTGATGCCACCGCTCATTCCCATCATGTTCATGTAGTCGGAGTACTCGCCCCTCCTCATGAAGTGCTGGTTTCCCATGAAGTTGGGACGGTCGTAGACCATGAAGCTGCCGTTCTCCACCCGGCAGGAGTTGCACCTGTTCAGGAAGGAGGACATGTCGGAGCAGTCGCTCATGCACTCATAGGAGCGACCCTGGAAGTTCCTGTCCTCGTAGAAGATGATCTACAAAAACAACGTGTTGCACTAATTAAAAAAAGTGGTCAATTTAAAAATGTAAATTATAACATAAATATCTTTATTTTTTTTACCTTGCCCCTCATGTTCATGTCGGTGTTGCTCATGTTGGCTGTAGATGAGTTGTTGCTGTTGCTCCTGAACTGCTTGCCTACCTGGTTTAACCCTTTCATTTTATACCTGGCTAAACGTAAAGAACTGCTGTGTCCCCCGTCATGAAACCCCTAACTCAGCAGCTTACCATTGAGCTCCACAGAATGACAATGTTATGTTCATTTTTTTCAGTCTTTAGAAAGGCCTTTCATGAATGAGACTGAACGCTGTGAATGAGATTGAATGCTTTCACAGCAAGAAAAACACCAGAGTACTCTCTTTTACCTATCGCATGGGCACTGATATTTTGGAGAAAATACTTATGTTCGATGATTATCGAGCATCCAAAGTGAAAAACCTTATCATACATACAGGCAGTACTCGAGTTGAGGGGGGACGAGGGGGGATGGCATCCCCCCTGAAATAAAAACAGTCCAAATCATCCCCCCTGTAAAATTGCCATCCCCCCTTTCCATCCCTTATGACGTCATTTCATCAATGAATGTGGTATTACTGCTATTTCAACATTTAGAGTCATCACCAGAAAAATAAAACCAGAAAAATGTGACAATTTTCACCTGTTTCAGGTAAATTTTCACTTGAAATAAGTAGGAAAATCTGCCAGTGGGACAAGATTTATTTTCTCATTACAAGCAAAAAAATCTTGTTCCACTGGCAGATTTTTCTACTTATTTCAAGTGAAAACTTACTTGAAACAGGTGAAAATTGTTGTTTTTTCCATTGATGAGTCTTGATTTAAGTGTAATGAGATTTTTTTTACTAAAATTAGACATTTTAACTAGAAATAAGACAAATATTCTTGTTAAGATTTTGAGTTTTTGCAGTGATCCATTTTACTTATCCTGTGAAGGACAGAGGCATATTGATAAGTTCAGAAAACTGTTTTTTATTGTTGTGTTTTGATGTATTTGATGTAAGGCCAGTGGATATTTAAAGTTTACAGAAGGCTGCATTTAACTGCTGCTATGTCATTCCTGCAGTATTTCTGCAGGTGTTTTGGTCACTGCTATTATTTGTAATATATTATATTATTTGTAATCAGCACAAATTATCTGTCCCCATATGATAAAATCCACCATCCCCCCTGATTTTTTTTTACAACTCGAGTACTGCATACAGGAGCCCTTGATATTGTGAAGCAACAATCAGAAATTTTGAAAGAAGACTTCATTTATCTGTTGAACAAGGTTTTTCAGTGAACCTTTACCGACAGTCCGGTGTGGAGATGACTCTGTTAAACATCAGATCTCTGTCAGGAAAAACACTTTTAGTCAATGATTTCATTTCTGAGAATAATTTTGACATTATGTTTAGGGGTGTCAAATTAGCGCATTAATCACAATTATTTAATTACTGGCATATTTAGCGCGTTATGTGATTTAATCGCTTAATTTATTTTTTTAATCTCTAACTTTTCTTTTTCTGTTTGCAAGTTGCCTTTATTATAAAATCTGTGTTTGTGGGGTGGGCGTCTTGTAGGCCTACTTGAGTTGTGGGTGGAAAACAATGGTCAGTCCCACCTTGAAGTGAACATTGATTGGCTGTCACTGTGTTTGGGCTTGTTTAGCATATGCTGGTAGGCATTGAATAGCGGAGAAGAGAAGTGAAAATGGAGCAGCACGTGAAAGTTATTGGTCCAGTGGAATATCCCAGTGGGATATTTACATTTCAAAAATGCCCAGACGGCACCGTGGCTAAAGGTAGATACTGTATGTGTTCTTTGTGAAAAGGAATTTGCTTACCACTGAAGCAGCTCAAGTTTAACCTACCACATAAAGGCAAAGCACCCGGTCGCGAGCACAGCCACAGCTAACGTTAGCAGCAAAAATGTTAGCGATTTATCGAGCCACAGCAACGTTCTACCCCAAACTAAACTCAAGGAGAGCACCCCATGCGTGAGCACGTCTGTGACCGAGAGGCTGGCGAATGTTCTTTTCAAGTGGATGTAAATGGCTAGGACTGCATCTGTTCAGGTATGTTAAAAAAAAAAAGAAATTTACTTTATAAAGCTTTTATATATATATATATATATATATATATATATATATATATATATATATAATTTATCTGCCATATTTTTATCCGCCACAATAATCTCTTGACAGCACTATGTTCTTAGCAGAAACATGGTTAGATGAAAATAGAAAGACACCTGTTTTGATAGATGATGCCTCCCAACTTCAGTTTCCATAGTGAGAGCAGAAAGCATAAGAGAGGGGGAGGGGTTTTTGACCCTGTTTCATGATTCACTGAAGTGTAAAAAGTTCTTCTTAAAGGGGACCTATTATGGCATCTAATACCTATTTTAAACAGGTCTTGAATGTCTTAAAAACAAGCTTTTGATTGTTTTTGCTAAATAAATTAGAAATTCAGCCTCTGAGCCATGTCTTTATCTTCCCATTCTCTAACCTCATTATCTATGCAGGATTCTGAGTGGGCGGGGCTATGATAATGAGGCTCTGTGCTGATTGGCTGCCTAAATGACGCGATACACGGCTATGAAAAAATGGCGGAAGCTCCGGCCGGCGGAGTTAGTTGTGGGCGTGGTTTCACGCATCGGAGGCCAACCGATGTAAATTTTCGTTACGTAACATAAGGGAGCAGAATCTGAACGGCTCGTAGATCCACATCACACTGGACGGCTCATCCGGGCGGCTGCACAGACACTGCAGAATTTGGTTGCTTTCCTCCTTCTCTGAGTTGGCAGGGTGAGGGGAGACCATTTTATATATGTTAATGCAAGAAAAAATGTGTTTTTCATAATAGGTCCCCTTTAACAATTGCTACTTTTTTTTCATTAAATTTTTACTTTTAATTCAGAGCTCTTCAGTTGCTTGTGAGGTTGGAAAGTCCAATGCCTTCCGTCATGTTTTTTGCTGACTGCCTCATGTCTTCCTTCAGAATCTTAACGTAGTTTTCTTTTCTGAAGGTCATCCAAGATCAAAGGATCATCTCAAAGCCGTTCTGATGAATCTGAGCAATTACGGTATCAGCATATCAAGGCGGGCACTTCAGTGGACACTGAACAAGGCTCGGATTGATGCAGGCCAATAAACGACGGCTCCGCTTCAGCAAGAAAGGCACACAAAAGCATGGTTAGACTTTGCAAAATATGGTGTTTCTTTTATTTGTCAGTCACACCTGCTGATCATTAATTCATCAAAGCTGATGATTAGCATCACCTGGTTGCAACTTGCCCTGTTAAATCATATAGAAGCAGTAAGGGGGTTCTTAGTATTGCCCACATTCCTTTTTTCCCCCTCTGTCTTTGTTGTGGATTCATTTTTTTATAAATACATGATGGCGTAAGCAAAAATGTTAGATGTTGTTGTCCATATAAGGTTGTATTTGCCTAATACCATGGCCCAAAAGAGTTTATGAATTACACATTTACTGACCACAAAAAAGGGTCCAATAGGATTAAAGGTAGGGTAAGGATTTTCTAAAATGCATCACATCTGTTGATATTTGAAACAAAACTTTACCAAAACTCTTGCTCTCCCCAGTGATCCTCAAGAAAACACACCCAGTGTGTTGCCCTGTAATTGTGTTGCCCTTTGTGTTCTTGTATTATATTAACTTTTCAATTATTTTAATATGTTAAATGACATTTTGTATAGATATATATGGTAAACGGGTAAATAATAAGTTAAGAAACAAAGTATGTACAGTATAATTAAATATTTAGTTGTTTTGGGACGATTTAAGAACCGCGATGTTACTTCCGGTTTCGCGCGACCTCACTTCCTCTTTGGTTCCAGTCAGACCAGCCGTTATTTTCCTGCTCCATCTTCTTCTCACCATTTCAGTTGTGTACAAGCAATGCTGTAAGTTAAGTTTGATATATTAGATAATTATTTTTGTATTGTTTTGATGGGAACTTTATTAGCATAAAAACGATCTGTTAGCTAGCCATTAGCATTGGTTCATCTTCTAATTTGATTCTGTATGTTTCTGTTGCAGTTTTTACCACATATTTACACGTTAAAGCTTCAATATAATTGATGAAACGCCACTCCACGCCTCTGTCATAATTTCTTATTGAAATTGGACAACGGTTTAGCTGAACGTTTAGCTTTGGGTCATCTACACCCGAGTGAGAACGTTACACCCAGTCATGAACTTTCCCATGTGTCTGTCACTTTCAGTCACTTCGTGTGCACAATTGCCCACCCAGCCCCGTCTGTGATTGGTCAGAGCAAATGGGCAACCGTAATTATCCAGGGGTACGTATGAAAACCAAGCAGGAAATATCTTCTGAATGTGCCAAAAGGTGTTCTGGGTTATACATAGTGTATAATCACTTACCCTACCTTTAATGATAAAACTCTGCCAAATCCTGTTTTCATAAGCTCACAGAGTTGACTCTTTAGTTGAGCCGCAAACACAAAGCCCCTAATCCAAACACAGACGGGCTGAATGTTTACTTTATAAGTTAACTTTTGCCTCCATACTTTAATTCCAGTCACTCCCCTTTCAACGGTCACAGAAGAGATGAAGCAGCAGATATATAAATCTGATGAATTAAACTTTGGCTGCGACTAACTGAACAATTCTCCTGCGCCGCTCATTAGCATGGGCAATATCGTCTGCACCGATGAGAAAACAAAGTTGATTAAAATCCAAATTAAAAATTAAAAGACCATAAGCGCAAAACAAATAAACAGTCCTCTTTTACCTCCGCTGATAAAGAGGAAGTTTTGAACAACCACTGGATGTAGGCGGTTTAGAATTAAAACACACACTCACGCACTCACACACAGAGGAATGTGCAACATCCAAATCACTGGGGACGGCCAGAAGCTGAAGTTTTATTTACCTGCCACTGTTATCAAGATTTACTGTTGGTTCATCTCCTTACATTAAAGCAATGATAATCCTTCTGACAACGCCGGCATTAGTCAACACTTCTGGCAAGAAAACACTCTGCAAATAGTGTAGTGTTACCTCGGGACGGTTGTGAGCAATGTAAATCTAGTAGAACTATGGATTTCTCCCATCTAAACGAGGACAGCATGTATCAGTTTTGAGGACATGTAAGACATTTATGAGCACAGACAGTTGACAAAGGAGCAGAGTTTGATTTTATTGTGCAGAAGAGTCAAGGTTTTACTCTATAGTGTTGTGCAGAAAGCCATTTTTACTCACATCTAACCCAGTCTCAAAGGAAAACATGTACGACTTGCAGAAATACATTTCAATACTCACAAAAGGACTGTGGGATAACATTAAAAATAACAAGTGACAAAGTCCTTTTGGAGGTCATCATTTGTTGGATTCAGACATTTTCTCTGCTCTTTCAGTCACTGTGTTGTTTCAGTTTTACTCATTAAAAACTAGTTGGCTTTGGTTTGGCATTGAAAAGCACACGTTTAAGGTTAGGCATTAAATATTACCTGCTTAAAACTGCTTCTGCTTTTGAGATTCCTCGAGTATATCTGAGCCACCCCAAAGTGGATCATACCAGATGTATAAAATAAAGCAATTAGATTATCATATTACCAGGCCAGTGAAGGTTTTTACGGAGAAAGCCTTTCAAATGTACCGTTTTTGGAATCGACAAGGCAGTGATGGGTGTTCAGCCATTTTTTATCTCTTAAAAAGGATTTTTTTTGCCGTGTCCTTTCGTGTATCACTGTCAGTGATTTTAGGGGGATTTGATTTTCAGGGATTTTAGTCCTCTCAGACACATACAAACATACATGTATATATCTGTTTTTTCAGGTTTTACCAAATTAACGTACGAACAACTAATATATATAAGAAGACATTATATATAAGAAGACATTATATATATATATATATATATATATATATATATATATATATATATATATATATATATATACACACACATACAAAAAAAGGGTGTGTGTGTGTGTGTGTGTAACTACAGCAACAAAGGTTGTTTCCAGCTGAGCTAAGGTCATGATAACGTGTTTGCAGTGGTGTTATGAGGATGGAGTCCTTGTTTGACCTTGAGTGCCACGTGGAGATTCAGATTCAGGCTTTGCGTTGAACATTTTAACAAGTGCCTGCATAAGC
Organism: Cololabis saira; assembly: GCF_033807715.1. Taxonomy (NCBI): domain Eukaryota; kingdom Metazoa; phylum Chordata; class Actinopteri; order Beloniformes; family Belonidae; genus Cololabis; species Cololabis saira. The sequence goes on along the minus strand of NC_084609.1, from coordinate 21,804,714 downwards.
TTAGTGACCACTATCGGTTCTGCTGCCTGTAATGGATGTATGACACATCACGATCCAGCCATCTCCCTTATCGTCTGAGTTTGACTGCTGTCTTGACAGCGCTCTCTCTCAGAGAACAGCTAGTTAACAAACCCCTTCTCTCGTGGACCCACACAATATCAGTGCAAGGATAGAAATTAAGTGACATGAAAATTAGCGATAAAAGAAAATGATCACGTTGCTTCTTTCTCTTTGTTTTTGCCCTCAGGCGGCCCCTGTCGCCTACTTCTACATCAGCCACTGATTTTTAATTTCTTTTCATTTTCTCTCCAAAGATGCTCAGTGAGGTTTAACCTCATAAGACCTCGAGCAGTTTTTTTTTTTCCTTTTTGTTCTGGGCCCCCATTACGAATGCAGACTTTTACTACGTCTGTCCAGGACTTTGACAAAGCTTTTCCTGCATCGCCTCTAAGTTTTGTTGCTGGGACATATTAAAGCATATACCGCTTCTCAAGCCTCACATCCTGAGATATTTGGGAAAGGGCTTCACTCAGGACTGCTCTGTGTTATTATCCATCGATCTGTTTAAATGTTTAAACTGCAGGCGTTTTAATTGTTGTCGCAGGAGACAATGACGGCGTCACCATCACGTTTGACTGCAGGGATGGTGTTAATGAGGTGCAGCTCCGTGCCTGCTCTCTTCCATACATTGCTCTGAAGTGTGATCAAATACATGATCTGTCTTTGAGTATTTTTCCAATCGCGGTTTCAAAGTCACTCAGATTCCAATTCATATTGGCAAACTCGCAGCAATCTGCCATCTTTGACACTTAATGAAGTTCCATTCCTCTGTTTTCCTAGAAAATTTGATTTGGCACTGACAGGCCGGTTAAAATTGTATAAACATGTCAAGAATGACTGATGAAGGAGGGATGATTCTCAGCCGCGAGTTCTATAAAAACAGAGCCCAAGTACTTCAGCAAGGGTATGTTAAGAGCTTTTATTTATAATTATAAAAATAATCTTCAGTATTCTCTATTATTGTGGGTAAAAAATAAAGAGAAAAACTAAATTGATTACTTTCATTTCAAAATCAATATTTACTTACCTAGTTTCTGCTTTTACAGTAAATTCTTACTTTTTTATTGCACTTTTAAATGTTTTTAAAAGGGGCTACAAAAATAAACTTGCCTTTCATACCATAACAGCTAAAAAGTGGACAATTTCCAAGGATTAATAACTTTCAGTATGTTCTCTTTAAACACGTTTTAATGTTTAAAGTTAATGCAGCATGATCTTTTTTTATATACTTGGTGGGTGCAGAGCTAATGTGTAAGTAACCTCGACAGAACCAAAAGGTCTGGAAATGTCTACTTTTGATAAGGATCATTAAGCAAGCCCCTTTTCATGTATGAAGATAATGTAATTCTGACATCACCATAAAATACTATGCACAAAACCTTGTTATGACGTGATTTTTTGTTGGAACAGAGAATTTTCAAATAAGAAGCGTTTATTAGAAAAAGGAGAAATGTCAAAACGTGATTTGTTGATTCTTTCGTCTGAGACATTTTCACTATGAAAGGTTTCAAACCACACTCGCGTTTGAAAATTACAAAGCAGAACAACCTATTAAGTTACAGGCAGATTATTGAAATATAAAGTCAAGTTTGTCATTTTGGGCTTCATTAAAAATATAAAGTGTTTAAATTATCTCTGCTTGTCTTTTTCACAGCAGATTGTCATTATGATCAAACAGAGCTGTCCTCTTAATAAGACGTGCTTCCAATCATGTAAAAACAAGGAGAAAGATGTGAAATCCTTCATAATAAAACAACAACCTGGGATATATACATGTAGATACAGTATTTATAGCTGGCTTTGTTTAATTAAATACATTCAGATCTGTGTAAGAAGGAAAGAAAAAGGCGTCCCTGAAATAAATGACGCCAGAAAACCATGACTTGTTGCAGTTTCAGAATATTTTATTTCACTTTTACGTTGTCATTGTTTTGATTTATTAGCACGTTAAACTCCATAAACAAATCAATATCTGAGTAAGTTTAAAACAACAACAAAAAAAGTGGGCAAGATTTCAGAGCTGGGTGCTTTCCTTTGTTGTTCATGTAATATCTGCTGGCGAAGCCGCAGACTGTGGAATATTGGCCGTTTCCATCAGAGGATAAGTCGTCTCTAAAAGGACACCGACGGAAAACAAGACCAATGTTAATGTTACTAATAACTCTTCCTACTTAAATGCAGAAAGACTTTTGTGTAGACCATAAATATGACCACAAAAAAAGCAAACAATCTTGATTCAAGGTGAGATGAACTACAACAGTTTATTTTCATTGAATTGAGAAAACCTACTTTATTGATGACCTGGTTGGGAGCAACTGCTACCCTACCGGCTGTCTAATGTACCTTAGTATCAGAAAACCTTCTTTTCCAGTGTCTTTGGTGACTAAATGAGCTTCAGACCTGTGCCGACAATAGTCCCAAATGAGGGGAAACCTTACGTCTCTGTGTGGACTGCATAATGTTGGGCTGTTGCTGATGAGACATGAAGATTGCAAAGGAATCCTGGAGAAATCTTTCAAAGCAGCTCCAAATCTGTGGTTCTGCACTGTATAATGTGAAGAGACGGCTATCTCAAAGGTCTTCCGAGCAGAGATTAACTGAGGTCATTTTTCTTCTTCTCTATTGTAAGGCCTTGCTTACTGACTGCCCAATTAGAAAGCAACATAGAAATGTCTTGTTTTGTGTTTTTTGTCTTGTCATTTCTGGTTTTATTTTGAAAAGTAACTCTCATGTGTCACCGGTCTGATCATGTCCCCTGATTCCTGATTGTGTCCACCTGTTCATATATATAGCTGTTCATACCTGTTCACATATAGTCTGTGTTTTGTCTTGTGCCAGTGTGTCGTCCCTCATCACCATACCAGCCCGTATCCAAGATCCAGGATCCATAGTTTTGCCTCATGCTCATAGTTTTTCCTCGTTCGAGTGATTTTTCTTTTGTAGCCCTGTTTGTTCCACCATCAGGCCTCAGTTAGGTTTTTTAGATGGTAGCTTTGTTTTCCTCCCTTCAGAGCACCTTTTGTTGATTGGTTATTTTTGTGTATTGCATCTTTAAGATAGCGTTTTTCTCCTTGTGGAGTACCTTTAGTTTCGTACCTATTGGTTTACTCTGTGTGGAGGTGTGATTAAATAGTCACCTAAAACCTCTGCTCTGAGTCCTGCCCCAAGCTCAGGCCTGACAACTATTTTGTTTTTTGAAGTATTTTAGCGCGTTTAAAATCTACTACTAAAGTGTGGTTCATTTTCTTGTTATGCTAGTTGTTAGACTGTTCTAGATCTTTCACGACATACAAGTTATGAGGGCTCATCATCGTCATCATCACTATTGTGGACGTGACACCCGAGATAATGGCTGTTGAAATTATGCAGTGTATAGAAGCCCTGACATTATGAAAAAGATCCTGTGTACCATAAGTCCACTCATGGCCACCGTTAAACAAAAGTTATTGAGGGAGACTTGCTACTTCTTACTGGTTACATTTATTACTTTATTTATTACTCCATGCCAGAAGTAATTGCTCTTATTATGTTGTTTTACATTGCATCCCATAAAATTGCTAAATGCATTATATTTCCTCAAAATTCAGACCTGCACGTCTTCCTATGAAAGTGCAGCTGAACCAAGTTCATATAGGATTAGTATGAAGTTAGAATCTTTGTAACTTGTGTTCATTGTGGGGATAGGCCTTTACAGTTAGTTATCATTCTGAGAGCAGCTCTATCTGCATGGTAATTCTAGTCGTGAGGGAATAGGGCTTTAGTCTTAAAACTACACATGAGACAAGTTTCCATTAGTGGGGTTCAGTGTCAACCCCAGGAGACTGGATCTGTAACAGATCTTCCTCCGTCTTAGATGTTTCTTTACAGTAAAGGACCTGGTAGGATTTACTGACCTAGCAAACTGACACTCCATATTACTTGGTGACAGAAGTGCACCAATCTTCCTCTCTGCTAACCACCGATAATACAAAAGAGGACGATGAAGAAAAAAACTGCCAACATGTTCATATAGGCCCCATAATGTGGATTAAAAGTGGGCTTCTTGGGTAAAGAGTGGGCATGGAAATCCATAGAAGATGGGTCCCTTATGGTTTAAATATTGATGGCTCTTAATGGGAAGCATATATGAGCCCAATTTATGGAGACCATGAGGGATACAAGTGTATTAAATGAGCATTGGCTATGAAAGAGGTCAATTGTAAAGGTTCCTACATAGTTAAAGCTAAATATGTCCCACATGAGAAAGTTTACCAGTGAGGCGTCACCTAAAATGAAAGCAGGTCCCACTAAGAGTCCATATTGGCAAAAACAAGTTGGATCATCATAAAACCTGCAGACAAACCCACGGGGGATTCATTATAGAGCCCATTTTTAGCTCATATGGGGCCCACCTATAAATGCTGGTTGAGAAGAGTAAGAGAAAGAAAAGAAACTAATTAGTATGGCGAGATCAACATGGAAGGCGCTCAGGCGGTTGCTATGTTTATGTTTGTTGTGTTTGCACGCACAGCAGTGATGGGGATGAATGAGAAGCATATACCAAAGGAAGGAACTAGTCTTGGCACCACATGCTGGAAGTTTCCAAACATTTGCATTGCAGGGCCAGTAATGGTAATGGAGATGCACCCTCTAATGAAAACCCACCTATGGCCTTTACCTAAAGACACAAATATGTTAAATCTGCACTGCTAATCTGCATTTTGCAAGGCATTATAATACCTAGTTAGTATTAAGACATAATATAGTAATATAGTCCAAAAACACCCTATAATGTATTGGCCATCCTATACCATTCAAGAAAGAAAGTTTTTTTATTAAGAGTGCATTATTTTTACCTTGGAAGTGTCGTGTTTGGGCCATTGTTCCCTCCTCATCGTCCTCACTGCTTCATCTACAGTGAAGTGATGGAGAACGGAGGTCCACTCTGTTTTGTTCTTTTGATGGTGTTAACTGAGCAAAGAAGTGCAAAGTGTTTCTTTCTCAACGGATTTATTGCCTCAATAGAACTTTGTACTATTTGCCTTTGGTTCTCTTTCTCATACCCTCTTTAATGTTGCATCACGTCCATTTTGTAATCTCGCTGTCTCATTTACGGAAAATGGAGCAAAATTCAAAATCGCTTTCTTGACTAAATTAATGAGCTCAGATCTAATTTAAATCTGGAGCTGACCGCTTGTGTTTCCTGTCTTGCTCATATCTCCGACGTTAACCACATTTCCACACCAGATCTCCAGGATATAGTTTTCTTTTCCTACCCCTCCATCATCTTGGCCTGGTGACACGCAACAAAATTTATGGACGTAGTCTTTCCAGCCATTTCCCTCCTGCTTCCCCTCTTTAATCAGTCTCTCTCTGTCTGTGTACCTCACTATTTCAGACAGCCAGTTTCTCTCACAAACACCTTCTGCAGACACCACAGATTTCAGCTATTTACATGTCAATGTGGAAACTTAATTTTACTTTTAAAATGAACGTTAAAAACTGGCTCCTCACAGTTTTCGGAACTTCATGGTTCAAATGAATGCGTGGATATAAAAATAAGTCTGCTATTTCACTTTAAATGGATGCAAATATTGCCTTTCAGACTGTTGATCATGTAAATGTAGCTTTATGATTATTAAACTGGCTTGGCGTTTAGGGCTGGAAAGAAATGTTCAACTTAGCCAACAGGTGTAATTAAAAAGCAGTAGAATAGTGATTTTTTTTACTCTACTTCACAGGAAAATGTTATTTTTCAGTCTTCAACAGCTTCAAGGGACTACTGTATACCCAATTTCTTGAGCCTCGGTGCTCGTCTCTCCTGCCGGCTGTAACACTGCTCCCATCGCAGGCTGAAAACGGCCGATGTTTGACAAGCTCTCCCATCTCCGGTCCATGTTTGCGGTTCTCATGGACCCATCCCCTTTTTTAGTTTGCTGCAGCTTGTCTTCCTCTCCTCATCAACACATCTACAGCTGGAGATTTTCACTCACATTCAGCCCTAGACAAAAGATGCACCCGTGTCTGCTACTAGAAAATTTGTTTCCCATTAGGTTGTTTGGAAAGTGGTCCCCTACATGCATACACAATATGTATGAATCTCCTGCTCTGCTCTTCAACCCTTGGCAGTGTCCCGGGCAGAAATTCACACAATATCCCCCATTTTCTTCCACAGCAGACACCTTTTTCTATTTTGTAGACATTATGTTGCCAAAGACAAAATTCAGAAAAAAAAGCTGCGTTTTCAACACGTCGAGCCTGGTAGACAGTTGCAACAATGATTTAAAATCAAAACAAACATGACACTTATTGACACTAATGTTAATCTTTCAGGTTTTGGTTGTTTTCCAGTGACTGCTAAGATTAAAACCAAAAAAGAGTTAATGTGAAAATATATGCATGTAAGAATCCTGCATGCAGGGAGCACAGCTGCATCCTACTGATGCCAAGCAGCAAAAAAAACAAATGCATCAGGATTTCAGGTGAGGTCAAAATGAGATATGATATGAGATATGGGTGCATAAAAATAAATGGAACACCAAGTGCAGACATCTTGTCCACAAATGTACTTGTTGACCTTTAGGGCTCCGGATATAGTCTCAAGATGCTAATGCAAAAAATACAGAATATTTTATTGATTGTAAATTACCTAGTTATCAGCAGTAGGGGCAGTTATCAGTAGTGAGTAGTAACATGTAATTCTCATATTAGTCATCTACATTTGATACTGATATTGCAGCAGGATGCAACAGAATATGTGTCCCCACATCTGGGGTTTGTGTCCATACTGACATTGAGACCAAACCTATGTCCTTGCAAGTTTTCATTGGCCTAAAGTACAATTTAATTTAATAATGTAGAATGATTTCCCTCAAGACAAAAGCCCCAGGACATGTAGGTCCCGGGGCAGACTCAAAAACACCTCAGTGTCCGCAAGAAGAGCTGCAAGAAGTGACTAAAGAAAGGGAGTTCAGGGCATCACTTACAAGACAGGATAATAAAATCAGTTTTCAAGGCTTTCTAGGTGTCCTATTGACTGAATTAGTGTCATATCCTGTGACTTTTCACATATACTAAAAGCATCATATGAATGAATTATATTAGGGCCTGTAGAGAGACTTAATTCAGTTAAGTTCACTCAAATAAAATAAAGAAACATGTTCTCTCCAGTTACACCTTCTGAGCTGAACATTGCTGATGAACACTGGCGGATTACATTTCAGAGACATGTGAGGTTACATGTTTGCACAATGCTGATGAGACTAAGTTCAGATAAAGGTCAAACCACCACCATCAAAGAAGAAAGTGACCCATGAATCATAATAACATTGATTTTGTGTCTGTGGCACGGCATAATAAGAGTTTTTAGCCGAGACAGCGTTTCTGCGAATTTAATCAGAATATGTCCCTGAGATAAAATACAAATCCCAGCATATCTGGAGGATGATGTGCAGGACAGGATGAATTTAGCTGGGGATGTTTTATTTGGAAATTCAAAGTGGCAGCAGCCTGCACTCCACTGCCTAGCGTACCTATCATAGGAAATTGTATAATGGGTATCCATTTGTCAAATTAGATCAGAAACTGATATAGAAGCAAGACTGTCCATATTTCCCGGGGGATTTCATCCAGCAGCATCGATATTTTCAATAAGCATTAATACATTTTCAGTCTCATATACTGCTCAGATTTGATAGCAGGCTGCAGAATTCACTGTTGTGGAGCTGGTAGACTCTCCTCCTCTATCTTGCTTTTTTTCCCACTTCTGCCTCCACAGTCTATCATTTTAAAGAAGATCTTTTTACTGTATGTTGTCCACATACTAATCCCTGCTCATCAGAAGTTCTTGACAAGAACTTTCAGGCGGAGTTTTCCGGCTTTCCTCTGACACTTTCCTCCATTCTTCCTGGCAGGAACATTCAAGCTTAACCAGAGTGGATAAAGAGTGTCAGAGCAGCTACTTTCACGTCTTTCCAGAAATTCTTCCGGGTTTCGGTTCAGACCCCATAAATGCTGATAGTGAATCCATAGCAATGCAGTTTCAAGGCTTTGGTATTCGGAACCTCGGTAGAGCAAGAATGTCTGAGCAATTGAACAAAAATGTTGATATTTGATTCCTTTTATTCCTATATTTTATTTTATTCCTAGGAAATGTTTAGAAAAGCTTGTTTGAACTGTGTTGAATGTTCTTCTTGAAGGATATTTGTTTGGGCAGGCTCAGATATCAGCGGTTACATATGGAGCTAGAACAGTGTCATAATTCACAAATGCACAGGACAAGTTTTACAAATGCACAGACCAATTTGCAAATGCACATACCGTTTCACACATGCACAGAACAATTCACACGTGCGTAGGACAAGATATACAAATGTATTTTTGATGCACACACAAATATAACCTGATTTACAAACTTTTTTTTTTGTCTGTGAGCTGGGCTGGATTTGCGTGAGACTCTCCTGACGTGACTCAATCCACAAATACGTTTTTTTTTTAAACACAGAAGGATCTGCAACCAATCAGATGTCTGCAATCATTTGAAAATCTCATAGGAGCAGTAATCCATAACAGCAGAACATTGATGACATATTTGCATATATTTTGGCATCAGTTCATATATATAATATACATGTATATAAAAAATGGGTTAGACAGCAACAACATAATTACCTGGATTTTTGGGGGAAGAATATCATCGCATTCTTGTCTGATGAAATACTCAAACTGCTCAAAAGTTCTGGACTTTCTTTGTCACATTTTTTGTTTCCTTAAGCACCAAATGTTTGATCTGGTGAAAGGTCTGGACTGCAGGCAAGTCAGTTCTGCACCTGGATTCTTTTACCATGAAGTTTTTGTCAGAGACGCAGAGGCAGTTCAGCACGGTCTTGCTGAAAGATGCAAGGCCTTCCCTGAAAAAGCTGTCGCCTGGATGGATGCACATGTTCATCTAAAACCTGTATATACTGCAGCTTTGAGCTGCCACTTCCATAGGCACCAAAGCACCCCCGTACCATCAGAGACGATGGCTTTTTTATCCGAGCGTTAATAATAATTTAGATGGCCCTTCTCCTCTTTAGGCCGAAGGATATACTGTAGCACACATGGGATCCAAAGGAATTTCCACTTTGCCTCAGTCCATTTTAAATAATCTGGATCATATTCTCATATCATTTCTTCTTTGCATGATGGAGCTTTAACTTGCATCTGTGGATGGCATGTGAACCGTGTTATTTCCAGTGATTTCTATCAGCGTTCTTGAGCCCATGCAGGGATTTCCGTTATGTTTTTAATGCAGCGGTGCCTGAGGGCCTGAATATTGCAGGCATCCAGTATTGACTTTTGGCCTTGACCTGTGTGCACAGAGATATCCAGATGCTCTAGATCTTTCCCTGATACTACACGCTGTAAGATGAAACCTCTGCCCATCTTCAGCTTTATTTTCTTTCATGTCACTGACCTATCTCTCATTTACCTTGATAGCTATAAGATGTCCCCCCCCCAGCCTTTTGTTGCCCTTTGTCCAAACCTTATATTCTGTTTTGATGTACGCAGCATCCCATTTTTTAAAATCCATTTTTCTAATAACTTAATTTTTTCCTTCATTGTAAGAAGTTAATTAAAACTACAGGCCATTCTGCCCTTCTAAGCCATTAACCTGAGGCTGCACGCTCTATTTGGGGAGGGATTATGGATTTTCTGTTCCTAGAATACTCTCCCTACTGGATATGTTCATTTTAACACTGACATTTCTAACCTGTGGCAATCAACCTGTGTTGAATTGTCTAATTTTGCTTAAATGGCCTTAAATGGCTTTCATTTAATTGGCAGAGGGAGCTGATGCCCTGGGCGAGGCTCTCGCTTCCCAGAGTTGAACAACTTTCTATCAATAACTAAATTAGACTGAGGCACAGCTCTAATGAAGGTCTTGTAACAGCCTGCACATCAGGAGATAACCGAAACAGGTCTCCAGGGGTAAGAGGGGACATGTGATCAAGGCGTTAGATTTCTTTTTAAAACATTACAGAAGCCCTTCTGGTCTCCGTGCAAAGACAACACTGGAGAGGCAGAACGGCTAGCAGGCGGCGCAGATTATCATTCTTGACAGTTTCATGAAGACAAGTCATTTGTGAATTTTTTTATCAGCAACTGTCACATTTGACGCACTGCACAGTTTATCTGAATGCAGTCACACATCACAGAGAGAAAGTGCCTCAGTGTGACAGGGGAGTGGGCTTTCTGTCTGGGAATACAGGACCGTCTGAGGAAGCATCTTTACCATCTGACACCCAGAAAAAACTATCTTATGTGATGGACCTAATATTTGATCGCTTTATTGCCGTATTTCATAATGTCGCTAATTGTTTGTCTTTTATGAGTCTCATCATGAAGTATGTTCTTAATTTCATTTTAAAATCCAATAAACGCAGCTGGCTAATAGCTCTCCGTTAGACTGTGATGGGCGTGTACGCGATGATGAGGAGGACCAGACTGTAGCCTCACAAACGGAGGCAGGCAGATGATGAAAATGATAACTTTTATTAAGTTATTATTAACTCAAATGTGTTAGTTGTGGCAGAGCATCCAACCCAGCCCAGAAAAAAACAAGAACTCAGTTAAAAGGAACCCTGGTTATTAAGACTTGTAGTCCCTAATTAGCCACAATTGTTCTCTTATACTAAAATATGTTGTTAGAAACACATAAAATAATCTAATTGCTTTAAAAATCTACAATGTTTATCACATATTTTGATATGCGCTGCTGAAATCAGGACGTCCCTTATTTCTATTTCTGAAAAGTGGCAACCCTAATTGCGCAGGAGATCTGCAAAAATGATCAAAGTCGTGCGCATCTTACCAGTGCATTAGGCTACGGTGTAGACGGCGTAGCCGTGGCTCTAGAGCCTGCAGCACACCGCCACCTGCTGGGTCCACCGTTTGATGACAGACCAGAGGCTGAGGGGACTGGCCCGGGACTTTGACGAAACGGGAGGCGCAGACTTCGCGTCAAATAGGCAAGAACATCTTTATTTAATTTAATGACGCCAGATCTGGCTGGGGTTTTTATTGTAGCATCGGCTATCTGCTAGTTGAAACGTGTGGTCGGTTAGTCTATCTGAGTTTTATGGTGTTTTTATAGTTCATGCTGTATGATGCGGTACTTTTTTTTTTTTTTACTTTTTTGTAGGTGCGCCGTCACCTTAATGTTTAGCTGTGTTTTGATCTGTGTTTCTGGTGCGCCGTCACCTGTTTAGCTGTGTTTTCATCTGTTTCTGGGAGTCAAAACAGTGTACGGGGGCTAGCAGCAGCCACCGTCTGACGTCACTACCCAGAATGCATTGCGGTGTAAACAACAATGGCGACCTACGAGTTAAATTATATTTTCAAATTTTATAAAAACGAAGACATCAAAAAGGTTTTTTATATCAAATTGTTATAATTGATACCAACATTTATCTTTTAAGACCTACATTAATAGCCATGGTTCCCTTTAAAGACCTGGCATGGAGAGAATACCCAAACACATGAAGACAAAAAAATGACAACCTGTCAAGGACCAAAGGAAACCTCGTAGCATAAACTGATGAAGGTGATGAATGACACAAAAACGGGTGAGGCGCAGTACCCAGGTGTGAAATAGGCACAGAACACATTGATAAACAGGGTCTGCAAAATAAAATAGCTCGTTAGGACACAGACAGGACACAACGTGTCATGGTTTGGTGTTAGGATCTGGGTTTTGTTTAGAGTTAAGGTTGTTAGGTCTTGTCTTGTCTCTGTCTTTGTCTTTGTTTCTCTGTTTGACTTTCCAGGACCTCGTCTCCCTGATTGTTTGCACCTTTGTCTCATCACCCCTGCGAGTTTATATCATCTCGTTGTTCCCGTCATCGCTGCTGGTCTTGTCTTTCAATCCCGTCTGTGTTCATTGAAGTCATCATTTTGATTTTCATTGTTTTCCGTTGGAGGCTTTTTTTGGATTCAGCTTTTGGATTCCTGCCTGAGCATTGCTTTCTGTTGAAATAAAGGACTTTGTTTGAAGCTCCTGCTATTGGGCGCTGTGCTTCCTGACCCGTGACACAATCATTTACTTATTTATAAAAGAATTGCCTCCAGTTGGTCATTACATAGAAAGCAGGATTAGCTTCATTATTTGAAACATAAATGCTATGCCCATCTTTTACACAGTCAAATGCTGAAATAGGAGTTAAATAGGCTGCCCTTTGCTTAAAAAGCCTATTTTGCATTAAGTCATTAGCGCTATGCGCCTGAGTGAGCGCTGCAAAATGAGTTCTGCTTAAATTTTGTACATGTAATTGACATACTATAAAATTAATAAAAAAATACACTTAAACTCTGTTTGGTTTATCAGAACTTGGAGCATTAATCAACAGCATCAGCCCAGTTATTAATGAGACTAAAATCAGACTGTAACTCCTGAATGCTACAGTTTCTGGTTTTCCAAAGTCACAATGAATATTTACCCACAAATGTCAGTGTAATGACATTGGCAGCAAAGTGCCCTCAGTTTGACCTCTCCTTAGCGCCACCAGTCCTCCGCGCAGACATTATCAAGCAAGACTTTAGTAAATTTGGCTAATCACCTTTGATTAACTACAGACTTCAGGCTTGTGATACAGCAGAGACAAAGGTCATTGCTCATAATGTGATATGACATTGCAGCTTGACTTGTGGAGGCAGCGTGCCGCGGCGGAGCTGAGCGGGAACACAGCGAGGGGGTTGGAGGAGCAGCAGCAGTAATTACGTGTCATTCACTTAGATGGATCTGAATGCGACCTGGATACAATAAGAACACACTCTGGAAAACTGTAGCTCCATCTTTTCAGCTCTTCGGCAGGAACGTACACAAACGCACTGAAAGCACAAGCATTGTGTGATTCCAGCTTGAGTGGCTCATTATCTGGGAGATTAATCTATTGGATAAAGATCTCATTTGCCAGTGTGCAACATTTCTCAATTTGAGACGAATTAGCATCTGGACATTGAATCATTACAACGGTAATAATGTGTAGATGAAAAGAATATTTTTCTTTAATTCAGTGTGGAAACCTCAAAAAAGAAAAAAAGAAAACATGTTTGCTGTGGTTTCTCTTCAATAGGAATCATTTGTGTTTTAAAGACAGAGATGATTCCACCTCATTAAGAACAATCAGGACTCCTTTTATAAATGCTTTTGCACCCGACGGCCGTCAGAGAGACAGACGCTTAGTTGATGGTAAAAATACCTGCCGCCTTAAGCCGAGGGTTCGGCAAATTCACTGCAATCAACTGTATTTTCAACAAGGTGTCAGCTACCGTTTCAGCTGTAGAGTCACATGAATATGCAAAGCATCTGGACTGCCAAGCTGCCAAAAGTAGGAGTGAAACAAAAACTAGTTGCAGCACAGCACAGCCCAGCCCTTCGCTATTGTGGAGATCTAAGCTTCTTCCACTGAAAGTACACGTGATTCTTTTTTTTCCTCTTATACTGAGGCGAGTGCTCTGCAGCCTGCAAATGGAGCGATCAAAGAAATTCTTCCATTTACTGTATTCTCGGGCCTACAGACTTACGATTTTCCTCCGTCCATTGCCTTTTTTTCTTACTTCTTGCTAATAGGGCTCCACAGGGGATTTTGTGCCCGAGAAATGTCATTTTGACAGATCACATTTCATTTTCAGCAAAAATGGTTTAATTCATTGATTTTTTTTTTTTCCCCATCCACATATGTTAGAATCTGCTCTGAGTAGATTTATGTAAAGAATGCATTTGATGCAGCAGCCCTAATGCCAGAGTTGATTTGTCCCTCTCCCCCAACTCTAATAATGTTAAGACAATTACCAAACTAATGTGGAATGACTTATCATCCATTTACGTCCTTGGGCTTGTTCAAGCTTCAATTTGCGCACTTTTACGCTCAAATGTTTGCAAAGCGACTTACCAGGACTTCGCTACAGGGAGAGCCAAGCTTGCATTGTTTATAAGGGAGAAATATAATTTGAATAAGCTTTTAATCTGTGGAGAGATGATCCAAAGGGACTCAGCTGCAGCAGTTCCCTCTGCAGGACACCATCCACTTCCAATGAAGGGGCCCTGTGTCATTCTGCACAACAAACATCAGTGAACAAGACAGGAAAATCATTTAAGTAGGGGAATCTAGACAGCAGGAGAGATGGTGAACCTTCAGAACTCTGAGTTTTTGAATTGCTTCAAGGAGACAGAAATTGCACTACATAAGAAAACAACCAAAAAACAAAGAATGCCTCAGCTTTGGCTCCTTTAACAAAGTCAGCCATCACTTACGAATGTCAAATGTGCCCATGGGTCGAATTAATGAATTACATTAACAGCCATGACTTTTATTTAGGGTATTTTTAAACATCTGTAAGTGGAATTATACTGAAAGTGTTTGAGTTTAAACTGTTGGCCTTCGCACCATGTCAAGTTTTTATCAATTACATCAAATCTTTTTGTTCTACAAAGTGATGCCTGCGATAGAGTTACAAGAGTCAGAAGCATGTCAACTCCCTGGAGTTTGTTTTGGTTTTTATTTGCATTAATATCCCAGTATTCAGTTTCATTTGAATTATAATGATGTTAAAGAGCAGAGTGTTTAAGCTGATGACATGAACAATTATAATTTCTCGTGTGAATTTTAAACATTTAAACAAGCATTCAGAGTGCTGAATTATAAAGCAGGTGAACCGGTGGAGCAGCAACTTCAATATGTGATTTTTTTATTTATTTTTTTTTTATTTAGATCTGGGTCACTTTCAAAAGAAAAAAAAATACACCATTCTTCTTTACCGCTTCAGCGGAGACATATCAGTGAGATTTCTTGTGTGACCAGCTCCCTTGGACTCATTCCTCAGCATCTCAGTGGGGTTAAAGTCTTGGCTCTGATGGAGCTTTGTTGTTTATTTTTGCTTTTGGGGAGCTTGTCTAATTGTGGATTAACAGTTTGCAGTGACTCCAACCTTTTGTAAAACAACAACTCCTGATCTTAGACGGTGTGTCTTCAGAGATCTCACTTTTTAGTTCACATCAAGCCACACACCCAAACTAATTTCATAAATTGACCTCCAGGTGTGAAAACTATTTAATTCCAATTAGCGGTGGCTGAGGTAATTAGTTCAAGGCTTCTCTTTCTTTTACCACCCGTGAATGTTTAATAGTTGTGTTTGACAACGACCAGAGAATTATAATAGTTTGTGTGTTAATAACCTAAACACATCCCCTTTGACTACTGTTGGACATAGATAAATGATAACTCACACTTTATGGTTAAGTAATGCAAAAACCAGTTCATTTTAGGGGCTCAGATATGTTTCTTGCCACTGTAAGTGTACCAAAGATGGCAATATGAGCTGCATAAATATGTGATGCAGTCCTGGAAAGCAGCAACGAACATATAAACTAGTTTAATGCAACATTAAGAAGGTAATTTATTCATAGCATTATTGGCGTTTTGACTAGTGTCAGAACGAGAAGGGATGAAAGTCGTTATCCATTTAGTAACATGATGGAAATGAAAAGCAAGGTTTTTAAGGCAGGTAGCAACCAGCTGAGCGTTGCTCATTTCTCACTTCAAACTTGGCGAACCACTAAATTCTCTCACAAATATGAACCAACACATCCATGGGATGTTACGGTGATTGCCTCTTTGGCATTCTCCACAGATCTTTAGCCGCTCGGCTGCTCAGGCGTCCACAGCTGCTCGCTGGAATCAGCCTGTGATGGACGCCAGTAAAAAAGCAGGACGTTATTTTTTTTATTTTCCTATCTCCCGTGATAACGCTGCGCATCTTCTGCACATCCTGGCGCATTATAGGAACTCTCTTGTTCTGCATGTGATGGCTTTGATGCGTGCCATAACCTTTCATCTGTCTCTACAAATGGTTCCTGGCATTGAAACATTCCAGATACACATACATAACAAGACTCTGGAGATTCCCTTCAACATTTACAGAGAAATGTGAAAGTTTAAAAGTATAAGATGTGTAAGAAGTCGGCCTAATTTATCCCTAGGTACTTTCTGCTGAGGCAATGTCATAGCCAAAGTTTAAATATTTATCAGAGGTATCAGTTAATTAAAACAGAAATGGGGTTCAGCTATCCAGCACTGTCATCCACTTCCACAAACATCTGCCAGCGTTGCATAAGACAACATGTCACTAAATCATGGTGCTTTTTAATATCTGTTTAAAAAAGGAGACCCATTATGATGAACACTGAAGCCCTGTCAAGAAAATCTAATGAATATTTTTGCTCAGGGTACAAAATAATCTTTTACAATTCAAACAAAAGAGTTCTCTATTGACAATTATTCCAGATAGCAGTTACATTGGTTATATTCAGCATTTATCGCTCAGTTATGGCACCGGCAAGAGTTGTGGGGGTTCAGAAGTGGCCCAAAGGTCATGAACAAGTTCTAACTTTGATTATGATGCGTTCTGTGGGCCAAATGTGGCATAACTGTCTCATGCTGGCTCTGACAGGCTTTGGCATGAATTGCAGTTGCCAAGGGAGTCTCAAAGGCCCCAAAAAGAGGGGAAAAGGGACATTTTTCTAACTGTTGGACATCTGGCTGAGAGATGTCCACCCTGAGTTCTGACCTGTCACCATGAGTTAACACCAAATTAAGGCCAAACAAAACTATAATTATGGGCTGAGTTTGTGTCAAATGATATTTGCTTTCTGGGATGACATTCTGGGAAGATGTAATTTAATAAAATGTTGTTGAAAAGCAGTCGCATTGAGAGCAGCAGTATCAAACACACAGGGGTTGATTACCATTTTCCCTTGTGCTAGAATGAGCTGCACACATGAGATCCTGCCCGGTGTTTGTCCATGTATGTAGAACTTGAGGCCCGGGTCCCAGCGGGAGGCGGTCTGGATTCGCTGAGGTTCTGTTTTCTTTCTCAGTGCGAGCACACGCGTCCCACTGGGAGCGTTTCAGAAGCAGGGCGCTTCAGAGTGCTGCCTGCTGGGCTGGAGATTACGAGTTTACCCGAAGCTTTCAAGGTCATGACGATGCACATCTCGCCATGTGCTTTTTGACTTGAACCTTCCCTTACATGATGTTGTAATCTCTCCTAAAAACCTTTGAATTGTACACCTTCATTAAGCATAACGTTGGGACTTTATATTGGTGGTTTATTTTAGATGCTTGATGCTATTCTTGCATCTGATTTCCTGGCAGCTTGATCTGCTGTACGTAAACTGACATGGATTTTTACCGAGCCAAAAAAGACTCACAGCAGCTGACACGGCGCTTCTGCACCGAGCGGGACCCGGGGTTAAGGTTCTATATTGATGTTTGTACGTGCGAATGGCTTATTCCACACTGTGTGCCATTTAATATATTTTACTAATGTGCTTTGAGCTCGGATTATTTGAAAACAACCTGACTATGTGAAGTACCATGTATAAAATGCTTCAAATGCAAAACTTCTATGTTCATCTTTTGACTAATTGTTAACAGTTTTACTGGAAATAGGGTGAGGTTGTTCAAAATACACGACCACTATTGATTAGAATAATAATAAAAAATGATCGTAATAAAGTCAGGGACTAAACAAGCAATTTTGCCATCACTTAAAATGTTTTACAGCAGCCCTAAACTAGAATTTAGGGTAGATGTCGAGCTCTACCTCCAGCACATACAGATTTGTGGCTTTGCTTGACTTGGTCAAGCTTAAAATCTGCTCATTTCTGCTTTAACTGCGAGCGACTGAGCTGCTTTCTAATGCCGGTCTTAAACGGGGTTAGAGCTGCCACTTGCATCAACATTTTCTCCTTGGTTCAGCTGATAATCTGGTACAGAGCAAAGCAGCTGCAGGATTTGCGGCTCTAACCTTTCCCTAGAACATTCATGAAAAGAAGCAATTACAGGTTGGAACCGCAAATAAAATCGAGCCATGGCGACGTTGCAAGACTCAGTTATTTCTTAATAATGGAGGAGATAATCAACAACATCTCTGACTTTAAGCTTTCACATTGAGGACAAGTTACGTTTTTTTTTCTCCCCACTGTGTTCACCTTAGACTTGTGCTTCTACATCTCACGGCATATTCTCTAAATGATGAGCTGTTGCGGTCACAGCCGGGTTCTTAGTTTTTCAAGGGGACATACAATGACAGAAAAAAAAAAAATATTTTCTGTCCCTGAGAGCATTTATTTTGATGTTTGAAGTGATTATCAACTGAAAAATGCACAACAGGTCTGAAAATTCCTTACGGCAACACCTGGTACTTTGGTGGATTATGGAAGCTTATGATTAAACGGCATAGGTTTTTACAAGTTGTCTGAAAATGATGTTTACATAGTGATGAATACATTTCCTTTATAAGAGACATAGTATTGCACACAAATTAGCAGGGCTGAATTCTCCACTTATGGGTTTATTTTCACGTGATAAAATTCACTGTAAAGTTCAGTGACAATAAAGTAAGAAAATATGAATTGTTTTCTTCACATCTGCAACAACACACCCACAGTTCATTTTCAGTATCAACATCGTGTAGTTCTGGGATAGTAGAACGTCAAGTATGTTACTTGGTCCAGTCATAACCATTAATTTCGCAATAATTCTCTCGCATGAAATTGGTCCAGTACCGCTCCCTTTCACTGCCGTGTTCACCGGTACAGAATGTACCAAACCAATGACAACAGCGTTTACACAAGGACTCACGCAGGAAAGTCCAGGAGCCCCGATTCAAAACCACCAAGATGGTTGCAGAATTGGATCAACAAGTTTTATACTGCAAAACACCAGTGTTCCTTCTCCATGGCACGCCATCTTTTGTTGATTTAAGGCTAGTTGTTGCTCTGCATCGTTTCTCTAATGGGTTCTACACCTACAGTATGTGATGGCATCCAGATGCAGCTTCTTCTGCATCCGTTGTTACTGCCCTCTGACAATCCAAGTCAAATCCAGGAGAACCAGACTGACTCTTTGTATAGAAGAGGAAACGAATTAGGATCGCTGGCCAAGCTAAGCAGCGCATGGAACGCCTTCCAATTCACATAATTTTTGAGGCTGCAGGATGTGCTGCACCAGCTAACAGCGAGAGAAGCAAAGTTGAACAAACGCGCCAGGGAGAGGAAGATGGGAGAAAAATAATCCTCTAACTTTGATTTACAACTGGAATGGAGGAGAAAATGAATGTGAGGCTGTGAAGCTGAGACCACCCATCTGCTGTGCTGTAGGACAGAGGCAGAGCAGCCATCTGTGCACGAATCTGCTTTAACATTTGAATTTACAAGGGAGGAATAGACAATTGAGATAACAAGGCCAACATTATACAGTCTGCTATCACAAGCATACTATAACTTATTATACAATGTGCAGTACATACACTCTACAATAGCTGCTGGAGGGAAAAAGCAATTCCCTTTCTCATTTTCAATATTCAAGATCCTCTAACAACAGAAAGTGACATTACTACCGAATGGATGTAGTGGAGGCTGCGTTTTTCCATAGTGGTTATGACCACCATGTCAACCCATTCATTTCATGCATTAGCGCTGTGAGGACGTGCAGCAGCAAATTCACAAGACTATATGCCTTTCTTGGATTTTAACATAATTTCATGTGAATCAGAAGAGGAGAATGTTGAAAAAACAAATCTAATCAGGTCTCTTCGGCCTCCTCTACTGGACCTTGGGTCTACGGCAGATGTGTCATACTTGAATACTTGCCAGGCATCCGTTTCAGACTCTTATGAGGACAAAGAAGTGTCTAGGGAGAGGTAAATAGATAGAAATGTTATGGTCTTGGGGGCTTTTTTTTATGCAATGCAAGCGAGTTAGGGTATAAAGTACAAAACATAAATGTTATTTATAAGCAGATAGCAAACAAGGTGGTTACAGGCTGAAAAATATTTTTTAAGGAAAATAATACGTCGGCAAGAAACTGGGATAAAACCTGCAGACTTCAATAAAGGAAGGGTGAAGAACCCATAACTTCAAATGGGATGCTAAAAATAGAAGTGATGAGATGGAAAGAGAGCATGAGAAGAAGGACAGGGGATGGTGGAGAGGCAGCGAGTCTTCAATGCCACATATCACCTCGTCCCTGGATCCAGCGCAGGCTTCCCCGCATGGATGATTCACATTGTGAGACGCAATTACCAGCATGACATTTGCTTTTAATTGGGTTACCAATGACTCCTTTCTGAGGCAAAGGTCATTTTCTGGCACAAGTCAAATTCTCCTATTCCATATTTCAGTAGTGGACTGATGAAGGATAAGTCTGCTGTGGTGAATGGCAAAACCGCATTTGCCCTGAAAGTGATATTAATGCATCATTTCTAAGCTTTTTGGGATTACTTGGGCCATGAGGCAAATTATACTTCAGTTTCTGTGGAAACAAACGCGCTGCGATGTGTG
The DNA here is from genome assembly GCF_033807715.1 of Cololabis saira. Lineage (NCBI taxonomy): Eukaryota > Metazoa > Chordata > Actinopteri > Beloniformes > Belonidae > Cololabis > Cololabis saira. Next base: position 21,784,289 of record NC_084609.1, on the reverse strand, counting down.
GGTGCTAAAGTTAAACTGTTGCCGATAAAGATACAGAATCCCATCTTGTACGGTGCCTGGCATCCATCCCTCCATCCATCCATCCATCCAAAGAATGAGATGAAACGCCCATAGTGTATATTGCTCCACTATCACTGCCTCTAAATATCACCAAATATGAGCTTTACCATGTGGTGAAAGCAATTCTGCTCTGTCAGATTTATAGCTAATGTCTTTTAGACTTTTTATAGACTTTTTCACCTCAACATTGGCTAAAAAAAACAAAAAAAACATTGGCTCCTGCCAACTTGGTGCATCGAGGCATATTAAGTTCAGAGCTACAGTGCACAAATTCTTCTATTTTGTCCTCATTTGTTAAAAAAAAAAAATCCAAAGGTCTTACTCTAATCAACAATCACCTGCTAAACACCGGAAGCTTTCCGCCTGAGTAAGTAGTTGACAGTTAGAACCAATTGTACCTCTTGCTTACTTTTTGCAATTAATTAATCAGGTCAGATACTAAGGGAGCTGGCCCCAAGGTGTTTCCTAGCAACGATGCCGTTGTGATCGGTCTGCAGTGTTGGTGTATGTGTGTTTCTGTGGGAAGGGTGAGTTACTGCCGCAGTAAACCTGTCTCTCGGCCATAAGTGATTTGTGACTTCCCACTCTTTTGCTTTGTCAACCTAGAGAGGAAAGGCACACGTTGTCTTTTGTTTGAGCAAGAACACTTTTATTGCAAGGAAGAGATTGGCAGGCGCTGCAAGATCTAACTTACTGTAAAACCGTGTTTATCCAAAAGGACAGTGCAGCTCTTGAAATAAAGATGTGTTGATCAGCTCCACGCAATGCATTTTACTCTTATTGGCTCTGCCAAATGAACATATGTGAGGAACACATTGCAGGGGTGAGGTATATGCCACAAGGTCAGAGCAAACCAACCGATGTGCATGTTTATATTTTGGAGACTATTCTTTTCGGCTGTAATTTCCAAACATTGGACTCGTTGGTTTTCATGAATAAGCTTAAAGCGTAGCTGCTGTAAACTGCAAAACGTATGAGCAATCATGTGCATTGTATCAGCTTTGGAAGATATGACAGTTAAATGGGGATATCCAACCAGCCATGTATTATCTATAGCATCTTATTCCTATTCAGAGTCACAACGTGGGGGCGGCAGTAGCTCAGGTGGTAGAGCGGGTCGTCCAATGATCCGAAGGTCGGCGGTTCGAATCCCGTTCTGTCCCAGTTTGCTGTCGTAGTGTCCTTGGGCAAGACACCTTACCCACCTTGCCTCGTGTGAATGTGTATGAATGTGTGTGAATGTTGGTGGTGGTCGGAGGGGCCGTTAGGCGCGATATGGCAGCCACGCTTCCGTCAGTCTGCCCCAGGGCAGCTGTGGCTACAATGTAGCTTACCACCACTGGAGAGAATGTGTATGAATGAATAATGATTTCTGTAAAGCGCTCTGGGTGCCTAGAAGGGCGCTATATAAATCCAAGTCATTATTATTATTATTACAACGTCTGCTGGAACCTACCACAGCTGTCTTTGGATGAAAGGCAGAGGTCTCAGGTGGAAGACGTGCAATCGTGGGAAAAGTCGGCTATCGTAGCTTAAAAATGTTGGTCATATATCTCACAGTGAGACGGGAAGAAAGACAAAGGAGCACCGTCTTGTGACCAAAGACAGGCGGAGACAGAAATCAAGCAGTGTCAGTAATCCTACGACTAATGCAACTTGAAGCGATGTACAGTATTAATGCGACCAAGCGCAATCCCTTTAAAAAAAAGAAAGAAAGTGAAATGTAAAAGAAACTAAGCTTTATGAGATTCTGAGAAAGAATCAGATTATTTGGAGTTGTGGTAAACAACGTCAGCACTGCAAGTTATTGCAACATTTGTATCACGACATGGTACACCACGGGCCCTCTTTGCAAAACTGACATCCACAGTTGGTTTCTTCTTCCAAATCATGACCAGGAACAAGCTCTCCTTCCCTAATAATGCTTTAAATGCTCCCTAAAAATGCTTTAAAAAATAAAGCATTTTCAACACACATAACAGCATCAGGTCATAGCCTACAACACGAGTACGGTACAGTACAGTCTGTGCACTCCCTTCTTGACGTATTATCCAATATTGAGCAGATCCAAGTCTGTGTGGCCTAACTCATCTGATGCAAAGGCTGGATGTTAAGTTGGCAGCTTTGTTGTGTTTAATTTAGGCAATTGAATTTGTGTCCATCCTCTCAGGACACCATAGCATTACAAGTGACCCAGACTTGCTGTTTTGTCATTTTTTGACACATATTAAACTTCAGGGTCTTTC